>NC_059158.1:1504028-1852085 GCF_019923935.1 Bubalus bubalis
AGAATGCGTTCAAGTTTGATCCTGCTTGGATGAATTCTTTAAAGCACATACATATATACTGGCATTCCTAAAAGAAATCGCAGGAAATTCAACAGCATTCACTGTGGAGAGAAACTTGAGCTGGAGCCATAGTGTAATTTCTCATCATTTTCAAGTTTCCTGTACTGTTTGAATTTGTTTCCACATGATGGTATGTGTATACCTCTTCATTCGTTCATCCATTCAAGATAGAATGCTGAATATGCTCAGAGGAATAAGACAAAGCCCTTGACGGAAAATTCTTATAATCAAGTGAGAAAAACTGAGAAGTGCATTATTAAAAGAATTATCTTGTATGGGTTATAACTGCTTAAGAGACTGGATGCATGTCCTGCCTTGGCTTTTTTTTTTCCTAGCTGTGTGATCTTGCGCAAGCTACTTAACCTTTCTATGCCTCAATTTTCATCTGTAAGCTGAGGATGATAAGGGTTCTGACCTTAAGGAGCGTTCATGAGCATGAAGCGAACACATGTGAAGCACTTAGACCAGTGGCTGGCACATGGTAAGCTCTCAATTAGCGCCTGACTCTCTTACGATAAAGATGCAGGGTTACCCCAGCCCAGGGGAAGGAGGGCTTCCTCCAGGGGCTCCTGGCTATGGAGGCTTTGAGGCGGCATTGCCCCTTGAGCCAGGCCTGAAAACATACCCAGGTGTTTGCCTGGTGAGCAGGAGGGAGAGGCCGTGTCAGGAAAAGAGAAGAACTGAGGTCAGACAGGACAGTGTGGCTGCTGGGACAGCCGCCCCGAACAGGCAAAGTGAACTCCTGAACTTTCCTTCTAGGAGCTTCGCAAGGAAATGAAAAAGAAAGAGCAACTTTGTTCATTTTTAAAGTCCAGTACGTAATTTGTGTAGAGGCCGACCCTTCATATGGCATTTCAGACTCCCGGGTTAAATTGCTTTTTTATAGTCTTCTTGGTAGAAGTTCACACCTGATCAAACATCTGTAAACGAGCCAGTATAAAAATGAAACTCCTGAAACACAAAGCAGACTCGCAAGCAGACCCCAGGGCGGGCAGGCTGCAGCGGGCAGCGGCCCTGCGCCTCGCGAAATCCGATTTGCACCTGCTCCCTGGGCCGAGCGGCTCACAAGGCGCCATTTGGCATTGGGAATGACCTTGTGGCCATCGACCCCAGCACCCACCGTGTGGGACTCCAGGTGAAGGTCCAGCAGCTCACATCTGCCCGATCCGGGGGTCCCCCAGTCCGGGGTGGGCCTGTGACCCTGGCTCCTCAGGTTAAAGGCCGCTGAGTCAGCAGCACCGTGTGCGAGGCCTCCAGCCAAGAGGCGTCCGCAGACCCCGGCTCATCGGCCCTCCTGGGAGTAAAGGTGAGCGTGTCCTCCTGGCAGGGGAGAGCTGAGCCTCCAGGAAGTCAAACAGTTTGTCCAGCTTGAGCATCACTCAGGATGTGCACCCACCTCCTCTCGCTCCGTATCAGCGTTCCGTTTACTGCTATGAGCTGCCTTCTCTGGGAAATGCTTTACACCCAGCACCCCAAGACCCCAGTCTCGGGGAGTCAGAGTGCTGGGGACACCAGGGCTGGGGTCTCTGGTCCACGTGCGAAGAAGCTGCTCATTGCCCATGGACCCGTGCGCTCACTCGGCCTGGCCTCTGGACAGACCATGTCATAGGTTGCGAGCAGTCTGTCTAATGCCCTTTCCCCATCTTCCCTTCTAAGAGACACCTGGATTGTGTGTTCAGCTAAAAACTACATTCTTCAGCCTCTTTTGTAGAAGGGTTGGCCATTGAGATATAAGCATCAGAGAGTAAAAAGCTTTCAAGGAAAACCTCTTGCCCTTCCAGTCCTTAAGCTACAGGGAAAGCAGGTCCGTGGCAGGAGCCCCAGTAACCTCCTTGGGGCCGTGAGGGAGAGGCCGGAGTGTTTCAGAGAGCTTGGCTGTGAACCAAACCTCTGGACCTCTAGACTCTCAGGGTCTAAACCTTCATGTACTCAACTCACTGGAGTGTGAGTTCTAGCAAGTGAAGTCGCTCAGTCATGTCTGACTCTTTGCGACCCCATGGACTGTGGCCCACCAGTCTCCTCTGTCCATGGGATTTTCCAGGCAAGAATACTGGAGTGGGCTGCCATTGCCTTCTCCAGGGGATCTTCCCAACCCAGGGATCGAATCCGGGTCTCCTCCATAGCGGGCGGGTTCTTTACCAGCTGAGCCACAGGGAAGCCCTTCTGTTTCTAGAGGCCACGTACCGTTCCTAAGCGGCAGCTGACTGAACACGGGCACACACTGACTCTGACCATCGTTCACATGTTCGTTCACACCAGTGTGGTTGGCAAAAGTCAAGCCTATTTGACAGAATTGATGGATAAAATAGCTCTTAGTCATCTATTTTCTCAACAGGAAACAAAAGAGGTGCAGCTGTGTTGCTGGGGAACCTGGGAGTCTGTGAATTTCACACTCATAAGGCTGGATGTCACCAGTCCCACTGGGGCCTTTGCGTGACTTTCCGAGGCCGGCGCCCTGCCTTCTCTTTCACTCCACTGGCCTCACTCAGGACTGCTGTGGTAGACAGAGCAGCCAGGAGTGAGCGAAACTCCCAGGCTTCTCAGAGAAAGCCACACTCTACACACACACACCCACTCACACTCACACACACACACACTCACCCACCCCCTTCAAAAGGCAGGATGTGTAGCTAGGTCTGGGCTCACATCCTTGAGTCACATCCACCCACACACGGGAGAAAGCGCACCAGTCGGCCCCGGCACAGGGACCAGAGCGCTGGAAGTTCATCAGCGAGGAAGGAAAGACGGGGAAGGGGGAGAGGGCAGGGGTCACGGTGGGGGAGACAAACCAACCGCACTTCCGAGGCGGGGCGGCCGAGGCACCTCCCCCGGTTCCTACCGGCCCTGAGAGCCGCAAAGAGAGCCCTGCCTCATAGGTAAGTGTGTGAGCTTGAGCGCAATTAAATACACCAACTTCCCACCTAGATACAGAATTGAACATGCCAAATACTTCTGTATTAATTGACTGTGGAAAGGCGCAGTGCTTTACAGCCGGGATTCCTTGCCTGTGTTTAGTGGTTTATTAATTAGAAATGACACGTTCCACCTCACAGTTTGTCTTCTTGTTATTTTCATTAAACACACCACAGTCCCAAGTTCAGGCAGAACAAACGTATGTAAAAAAATAAAATTATGAACTCTGTTTAAAAAGAAGGAAGAGTTTTATTCCAGTTCTGTTAATTCAGTGACACAGATTAATAGCTACTGAAGTGTGGTTCAGGGCACAGCAGATCAGATCAGCAGCATCTGTAATCACAGCAACTTGTTCATCTTCCTGCATTTAAGTTCCAGTAAGACCCTTGAATATCTTTCTCTTAATCAGTTTACCAGTTTGCAATCTTCTTTACACTAATTTTTTTAACCAGAACAAATAGAGAAAAGCAAACTTTCACCAAGTCTGTTATCACTAGTTATAAATCAGTAGGGATTCCCTCGTAGCTCAGTTGGTAAAGAATCTGCCTATGATGCGGGAGACCCGGGTTCGATCCCTGGGTTGGGAAGAGCCCCTGGAGAAGGAAATGGCAACCCACTCCAGTACTCTTGCCTGGGGAACCCCATGGATAGAGGAGCCTGGCGGGGTACAGTCCATGGGGTCACAAAGAGGACTTAGTGACTAAACCATAAATGAGTCAACACTGACCTTGTGAAGTTTTAACTGCAGCCGAGGGCGGTGCCAGCACGCTCATAGTCAAAGAAAATCTGGGTGGATTTTCAGGGAGTAGCCCCTTTTGGAATAAATGAAGCAAAGTAAAATCGCTGCTGATACAGCTGCACCTGTGTCCGTATCCACCAGAACTGAACTAGAAGGACCCTTCCTCCTGGTTTGAAACTGACCTCATCTAAGAGCCCTTCCTTTCCTCCCTGTCTTACTCCACGCTCTGCACCTCCTTCAGACCCTGTTAAAACCACGACAGCAATAAACGGGTCACACCCACACAGAGACAAGAGATAACATGAGGAGACACAGCGGTGATAGAACACTAGAAACTGGAGGCAGATGGGTGAATGACCCAGACAGGAGAGCGGAGTCTCAGGACAGCAGAGGAGGGACGTGGAGAAGCAACCGGGCTTATCCACAGAACACTGGAAAGCTTTGAAAAATACTAAGTATTTCATCTTAGTCCCAGAGATTACAATTCAATTGGTCTGGCCTGTGGTCTGGACACTTGAGTTTTTAAGGATTTTCTGGTAATTCTAACATGCAGACAAATGTTGGCATTTCTGCCCTCGCACGAAAACCAGAGGCTAAAACCAATGAAGCAAAGCAAGTTGGAGGCAGCAGAGGTGAGGCAAGAAAAAAAAAAAACTAAAAGAAAACTCATCAATACACTCATGAAACATGTTCAATCTCTGTTACTAGAACAGGATTTACATAAAAGAAGCGCTCAGAGAATAGGAAAGAGTTGTTGGGATCGAGTCCGATAGTTGACAAGAAAACTTGAAGGAACCCCCACAGTAAAGAAAACTCTCTGAAAGCAGAGCAGAGAAGGAAAACAGACGAGAAAGATAAGAAATTCCGAGACCAGGAGACCCAGCACTCAAATACTAGGCGTTCCAGAACGGAAACGAGAGAATACGGAATTGCCCAAGTCAGCTTCCCAGACGGAAGGATGCAAGGACATTCGGCAGAACAGAAGACGCAAAGGTTGCTCAGAAACGCTGGGGGCCACGCTCACCCCAGGCTCTCCTGGGCTCTCCCGCCCTCACTGGCACCCCAGAGTCTGCGTGTGCTCTGTCTTATTTTCCATGCTCCCGCTCCATTGCGCCCAGCCGGAGCACCTCATAAAGTCACGGTTTTGGCTTTTGGCATCTTCAGTCAGAGCTCAGGTGAAGCGGTTGGGCTGTGGGTGCTATCGGGCCCAGGCAGCCCCGACTAGACAGACGCCTTTCCCGAGGCTGTTAGCGCTTGTGGGAGCCTCACTGTTTCTGGGCTCTTCTCCACAAGGCGATTCTGCCTGTTTCCGTCCCCATCTCCCCGGCTCTCTGGTGGACCATTCTGAGCATGGCCATCCCCCTTCGAGGCCCTGTGGCCAGGAACGGCATTTCTGCTCCTCGCCCGGCACCTGCGCGGGCGGGCTGGACTCACAGGCACTTTTTGGTAGCCTAGACATCACCACCAAACCCTGCGTCCCGGGGGCTCCTGCCCCCGAGGGTCCAGAGGGGGCTTGCTCTGGACAGGGGTATATTAGGGGAAAACAACAGGAACCCCAGAAGGTCTGGGTCCAATGGGGCTCTGAAAAAGGTGTTCTGACTCTGATGCAGCTGACTCAAGCCCTAACTCAAGCAGGAAGACATTTAGATACCGTTTGTTACCCTAGCTGAGGAACAAAAATGTGAAGAGTCAGTGATAGCTTTCTGGAAAATTGTGGGGAAGGAAAAAGGGCTTTTTTTGCCAAGCATTAATAAAATATTCATATCACAGAAATTGATCCTTCAAACGTTTATGGTCGGTCGCTAACCTTATATGTACCGATGGAACAAATACCAGGACTCCCTATTGAAACAAAACAAAAGACCCCGCGGTTGGCAGTGGCCCTGAGCGCATCTCATCCTGGCTCCTTCTGTGATACCCTGACATGCAGGTCCAGGTTCGAGCCCGCGGCTCGGCCAGGCCTCCCTAGGGAAAGACCCCAGTATTCGGAAGGTCCTCCTGGTCCACCAGGGTTAGCGCTCCTCGCCTCTTGTCTTCAAGAGTCTCTTCTCTCACCGGGGAGCAAGCAGAGCTCCCCTCATTGCCAGCTGTACATGTCAGCCCAGAGGTAAGGGCGCTGGTTTCTGAAGAGGCAAGGAAGCAGCCAGCCTCTCCAACATACACGGCAGTGGATGTCCAAAAACGGTACCGAGACCCTGTAGCTGCAGGCCTGCAGAAAACGTAAGGTGTCTCAGGTTACAGACAGACGTCGTAACAGCAGAGAAGATGGAGTGGGTGGCGGGGAGGAAGGGGGTCGGACACACAGCGCCGTCGCCTTTTGCCAGGAAGTGGCTCAAGTATCTTGAGACCATAGGTGAGTGGTTTCTGAAACCAGATCCCAGTGTCAGGCGTCCGCCTAAGGAAATTCCCCCCTTGATGTTGTCCCCTGTGGCCGGACTCAGAGAAGACAAAAGCCGTGGCGGGAGACATGGGGGATTGAGGAGCCTCAGACCTGACGACGTAATTAACTGTAATTAACTGAACGGTCCTTCAGGCTAAAACAGACCTCTGTGTACACATCTTACTGCCAGCTTCTTCCCTCCTGGCAGGAGAGACCAATCCCCTGACGCTCTGAGCTGTGACTATGTCACAGGCCGCTGCTTTCTGAAGTGGGGTCCCCGTCGAGTCCCTGTGGGGCTTCGGGGAACACAGATGTGGGCAGATGGGTGGCACCCCAAGAGCTTCAGGAATTTGCTCTTTCTGGTCAATCTTCATGACTCTTGAAGAACTGGCTCCTTTAACTGAATCAGACTTGAAAATGAAAGCGATCCACCAGGAACTCAAACACAGGCCCTTGGATTCTCTTGCTCCACGATTCTGGTCACAAGGAAGGAGTGGGACCCTAGGGAGCCCCACAAGGTTCTGGGGATAAAAACGGGAACTGAGAAGGGAAATGGGGAAGCACCAGGAAAGGGGCTGGGAAACCCCTGAGGACAGACGCTCTGTCACAAGAAACGTGTTTCAAACTTGTCGCATCCTAAGAATCACCTGAGCAGGACTCGCACAGATCTGAGGCTTTGATCTGGAGGGGCTGGCCCACGTCTCACTGCTATGTCACCATTGGCAGCGACAGCCGTCTGAGGACGCAAGACAGCCCAGTGGCCCCTGCTTAACCCACCAGGAGGTCATGTGGCCTCCCTCCACACAGGCAAACCAGGGCCCAGAAAGTGCCTCAGGACTCCAAGGGCACTGGGCAGGAGGGAGCAGCACCTGCCTCTGTTTCTAAAGGTCAGCGGGTACCGCAGCTTGACCAAGGTCCCCACAAGGGCCAGGCGGCCCTGGGCGGCGGTCCTGGGCGGGCAGCCTGTCTGTCCTTGTTTCGGGGGAAGGCTGTTCTCAGACATAGAGCTTGGGGGTCAGCGATTCCTCCCTGCTCTCTGCAGGGGTGCGAAGTGCCCCCACCACTCAGGAGGGGCCACTCACTTGTCTGTAATACAGCCCAGCCCATCAGGCACCATTTGAAGAAGGGGGTCAACAAGAAGAGCGTCTGGTGACTGCAGCTGCCGGAGAGTCACACCTTCATCGGCGCCTGGGGCCTCGACCAGCCTGCCCCTACATCCTGGCTCCTGCCACCTCCATCTCACCCAGCGCCCGTGGGGCCCTTCTTCTCCTGTGACTTGACTACCAGGTCAGGCTGGGGCTTCAGAACCCAGCAGGGCTGTGGGACCATTTCTCTTACCCCCTGGTTACCATGCTGACCACAAGTCCTGTGTATCCGGCCGTTACCAATGTGGAGACCCAGGACAGTCACACCTGCTGCTTTCTGACCATCACACCAGTCCATCAAGCCCTGCCTCCCCGTCAGCCTCTCTCTGTCTCCCACAGTGCCCCCAGGCCTCCCTGTCTGCAGCCCTGCCGTGTCCCTCTCCCCCGCTGGGCCGTAACAGCCCCCGACACCGTAAGGACATCAGCACCCCTGCAGTGGGCCACGGGAGTCCCCACGCCCTCCTGGTTCCAGCCCACCAGCTGCGCCCACACCTGGCCTCTGGGTTCCAGCGTCAGCCCGTGGCCACGATCACAAAGCACCTCGTGTGCAGTGTGCTCACAGGCCGCGCCCTGCTACTGTGTAACTGAGAAAACAGGAGGTCCTGTAGAATTTGAACAAGTCAGAGAAGCAATGAGGAACTGTGGGGTATAAATATGCCCCAAGTACTACACGGACATACACACGCTAAAGCGGATGCATTGCTTCTCTGGAGTTCAGATTGCAGGGGCTCCTGAACTTTACTTGGCAGCCCTGCCCGCCCCCTGCCTGCAGCCCTGGGCCAGACGCCCTCCTAGGCCTCTGGGGACACTTTCCAGACTGTGGGCTCAGCTCATCAGATGTGCTGTTGTGACTCTGAACCTCCTGGGGAGAAGTTGAAGGCCTTATTTTTTTTCCTTCTAGGAGGCTCCCGCTCGGAGGTATGTCTCAGTGTTTACACACCAAAACCCCTGGGAAAGCAGTTTTTGACAAACTACAAAGGAGCCTCTTAAAACCCACACTGGGAGCCACGGCCTCTGTGATTTTTCATTGTCATAACCCAGAAGGGTCACTGGAGCCAGTCCTCCCAGCAGGACCCCTGGGCCAAGCAGCCCTGCCCCGTCCAGGTGGGGACGCGGCCAGCAACCATCCGCCTCCTCAGGCACCGTTCTCCCGGGAAACCCACCATGCTCTTTCGCAAACGCATAGTTTTATTTGGAGTCTTAGGAGTAAACTGTCAGCGGTTCCCCAGGAACGAATGGATAGTTGGCTGACAGCAAACTCGCCGTTCCAGCAAGACGTCCACTGTGTGTGGTTCACAGGCTGAGCAAAGCCGCCTGGGGAGGAGACGGGTGGATCGAGGGTCAGCGGTGGTTGAGCCCCCGGGGCTGAGCCCACGGAGGAAGGGCCTTCTCCCACAGGCGTCACCAGCTGGCCTGGACGTCAGGCCACCGGGCACATGGAAGGAAATCTACTGCCCAGAGGGAGCAGCTCTGAAAAGTTTGCACCAAGGAACTTTGCCAGTTTGGAGTGACGCTTGAGCCCAGGAGGATCACTCAGCGCGGGAGGAGAAAGGATAAGAAAACAAAGGAGGAAGTCAGGCCTCAAGAACCCAGCTTCCCTTAAGGGCACGTCGAATAGAGAACTCTAAGCAGCCCCAGAGCAGGTCCCTCTGTGGTTAAAGCCTTGGGCATTTACTTACGAGGCTAATTCTCAGGCCACATTCTCTTACTCAGCGCTTTTAATCAAAATAATCAGTCCAGTGTCTGGGGAGGACAGGGAAGAAGGAGTCAGTGTAAGAACCCCCGGTTGCTAATGAAATATTTAAAGACCAAGGACAGGGATGCTCTGTCCTGTTTAATACAGAGGAGGCTCTTACCACACACCCCAATACCCTGGGGTTTCTCTATTTTCCAGGGGAAAAAATAGAATTTATGCACCTTAAAAAAATATGAAGTGAAAAATTATCCATTAGCACAGCAAAGACCCATTTCCAGGAAACAGGTTTTTAAAGAGAATTCCTGACGTCCTGAGGTTAAGCCAGGAGGTGTCATGACTTTGAACGTGGACCATGAAAGAGCCACTGTGTCCAGGTGCGGCTCAGGCCTGCCTCGTTTCACCGTTAAGGGAGGCTGGTTAAACCTCTGGTTGTGATCCAAAAATATCCTGGCAGTTAGCATCCTGCATGAAAATTTATAAACCACGAAAGACCTTTTCTCACAGAAAAGTTAATTCAGGCTGGTTGGCCTGAAAAAAAAAAAAAGCTATTTAAAAGGGGTAGTCATCAGAAGTGGTTATGTGGAAAACTAGAGGTAAGTAATGCCTTTTACTCCCCTAAAACATACTAAAAATATAGCAACAGTAATTTCAGAAGGAGGGGAAGTGGCACCAAGTGTATTTCATTTCTAAGAAGTCCCAGGAATGAGGCCTGAAACCACCAGAATTAACTTTCAGGGCTGATAAAACACAGGCAGGGCTGTGAGCAGGAAGTCAGAGCTGGGGGAGGTGCCCCCACCTTGGTATCAGGCTCCGGGCAGCCCTGAGGTTCCCGCTTTCTCGGCCTGGCTGGGCCGGTCAGCAAGGGTGTCTTCTCCTCTCCTGCCGCCTCCCTCCCCCTTCACTCCGAGCCTTAATTATTGAGCGCCTCCTGAATGCCAGTGTGTCAGGTGAGAGCCGAGACGCCACTTGCTCCGGGGGACCTCCCCAGCGCCCCCAGACTAGGCAATCCCCCTACACCCGCTCCGCTCTCAGCCCTCCACGCCCCTTCCTTGCCTGCCTGCTCCCTAAGACCGAGGGCAGAGGGGAGCCGGGCGTACGTGTCGCCCACCCCGCACTCCCGCTGCGTGCTCAGAGAGTAGCGGGGCAAAAGCCGGATTCCGTGAGTCCAGCTTCACGGACCCAGTGTCTCTTCTATTCCAAATGGACCTGGAGACTCGGCTCTGAAGTGAGCATTAAGGGGACTGGCCAAGAAGAGGAAGCGGCAGCAAAAACTGAGTGGCCGTCGCAATGGCTGGCTGGGGCCCACCCCTCGCCCTGCAGTGAGGGGTCGGTGGACACCCGCCTGCACCTGGGCTGACCCCGCTCTGCTCACCCAAGTGAGACCTGAGACAGCCCTGAAGGGGCCCACCTGCACGCCCGGCCCAGACACTCAGCCCGAGCGCAGAGAACCTCCGGCCCCAGGAACCAAGCTGGGACTGCCCATCCAGTTTTCCTCCTGATCCTGACAGCCTGACATTTCAACCTCAGCTAAATGATGACCTTTTAGACGGAGCCGCAGTGTCACGCATCTGCGGCGCCGAGCGCTTTCCGTGCAGACTGGGCGCATCTGCGCACCAGCCCCAGGAGGGCAGCATCACCCACGCCCAGGTCACCCTCGGTGCATGCGGGCGCCGGGGTGGCTGACAGCTAGCATGCTGGGCTCTGCAAACTGCACTTCTTTGTCCTCCTCGCTGGAGCCCAGCGGGAATGGTTCTTGGGAGGCATTTAGCAAAGGCTTCCACTCGGCCTGAGTGGAGCCTGTGAGTCTCTGCACTTCTGGTCACAGACTGCTGGGCCACCCCGTCCAGAGCGTCTGTCTGAGCTGGGTCCTGGCCTTGACCGAGTTCACCGCCAGCTCCAAAGGGCACCCCCGGCCCCGCCCACAGGTTCTGCTGTTCTGTGCGGGCCGTGCCGAGGGAAGCCCAAAGGCCACTGGTGTCCAGGTTGGTGTGGGACCGGCACTCTGGGAGGGAAACAAAGGCTGTCACTCAGGCCCCAGAGCTGGAAATGGGGAGGGTTTTCAGGAATGGCTACAGGGACTGTAGCCTTCGTGTCCGCTCCAGAGGCCTCGCGCTGCAGAAGCCAGGCCTTCTCTCCACCTGGTCTTAGATGTTTCTCCCAAACATTCCTCCACCGCCACCTCCCCTGACCTGCTGTCCACGGGTGCCCTCTCCAGCTATTTGTGGACACGTGTAGGGCCCAGAGTGCTCAGGTTGGATTTCATTCAGTCTCTCAAGTCGATTCATGGAAGATCCGCTTCATTGTAATTCTCCACAGAGACAGGCCCGTCCACCTGCTTGGACACAGGGTGACCCGACCACTGGTTCTTCCTTAAACCTTGTGTAACATCTTCCTTCTGCTAAGATTCTTAATCTGTTGATTTTATCATCATGAATCCTCTTTTGCTACCCAACTAACGGCACAAAATGTTTACTGCAGCAACTAACACAGAGGTAAGAGAGCTGTGCTGGCAGTGGGGATGCACACCCAGAGCTAGCGTCCCCACGGCCCCCACGCAACCATGGTCCCCACGGCCCCCACGCAACCATGGTCCCCACGGCCCCCACGCAACCATGGTCCCCACGGCCCCCACGCAACCATGGTCCCCAGGGACCCAGCGAGCGCGCGGAGGACAAGAAACTCAATGACAGCAGCCAGCACTCACCTGTTTCTCAGAACCGAGAGCCCTCTGACATGCGTGCTGTGCTCAGCCTTAATCAAGGAGACGTCAGGGGTCACAAGACTAACTTGATTAGAAGAGATGCATGATGAGTGCACATCACACACAGAGACCAAATATTTCAAGTATCATATATGTTCTACGGCCTAACCAACCCCCAGCAGAGACACATTATTATCTTTTCAGTTGGCAGTGGGTGTCCTCTGGTGCCAGCTAGTCCCAAGAGGGAAGGAGAGTCAGCTGGACTGGAATCAAGTGGGGTTCCTAGGGCACGTGGGGTCCCCGAGGAGCCCCAGAGAGCGTTAGAGGCACAGGTTCCCTCATGGGGAGTCTGGTGCTGTGGTTTCAGGGGCCTGGGGTTGGAATATCCACCAAGTACTAGGCAATTCTCATCTGCAGGAGTTTGGGAAATGCTGCCCTGGGACTTCCCAGGTGGTGCTAGTGATAAAGAGCCCACCTGCCAATGCAGGAGACATAAGAGATGCAGGTTCAATCCCTGAGTCAGGAAGATCCCCTAGAGGAGGAAGCAGCAACCCACTCTAATCTTCTTGCCCAGAGAATCGCTTGGACAGAGGAGTCTGGCGGGCTATAGTCCATGGGGTTACAAAGAGTCGAGCATGACTTAAGCAACTTAGCACACATGCCCCGGATGAGCAAATATCAGAGAGCCACACAGGTGCTCAGAGTCAAGGTCACTTGTCCAATGTGAGGGGCGGAACCCAGGCGGACTCAGGAGCTCCAGACACAGGGACCTTCCCCCCAACCCTGGGAGCTTCGGGAGCAGGGCCGCCCTGAGTAGACGCCCTGGATCCAGCCGCCCCCCACAAGATGTTATGCCTACACGCTAGAAGGGCTTCCGTCACTAGAAGGGCCTCACAAATGACCCCTTTACTCAGTTAGGTCGCCTGCTGCCTTGCGGGCAAGGGCTGACCAAGGAATTTCCATGACGCAGCAGCTCGTCAGGGGCCCCGCCTTTCAAAAGGGCCAGGAACTTGGGGTCCATCTGGAGAGGACCAGTGACCTCACAGGGGAGGCAGGCCACGCCCAGCACCTCACATGTCCCTCCCACAGCTTATCTAACTGGCCCTAGTACAAGTTTTGTGTTTTGTCTGCCTGAGAAATCTAATGGAAAGAACTATTCTTAGACCTATTTATTTTATCAAGGAAAATATGTTCTTAAAATGTTCAAGAAAGGATATTGTCTGGTTCCCAAGAAATAGCCTGACAAACCCCTGGAAAGATGTACACACTAAATACACACACGCCCACATGCATACATACATATACACACATGCACACAAGTGTTCTGCATGTGTGTGTGTGTATGTCTATAATGAAGGCCATCCCTAGGGGCTCAGATATAAAGAATCTGCCTGTAGTGAGGAAGACTCAGGTTCGATCCCTGGGTCAGGAAGATCCCCTGGAGAAGGGAATGGCAACCCACTCCAGTGTTATTGCCTGGAGAATTCCATGGACAGCAGAGCCTGGCGGGCTACAGTCCACGGGGTCGCAAAGAGACAGACATGACTGAGCGACTAACGCTTTCACATGCCTGTAATATGCAAGCGTGTATTCACAACTGTGGTAGCGATTGTTTTCCTGCCAGGAATTTTTTTACAGTAAATGTGAATGAACCCTTCATCCGTCAACTGCAGGAGGTAGTGAATATTCTACTGCTTTTTACCCTTCGATGAGTACAGGAGTCACCAATGGACCTTGTTGAAATGCAGATTCTTCCCCAGCAGGTCTGGGAGGGACCTGACCGTCTGCACCTCTAACCAGCTCACAGGCGACGCTGGCAAGCCATGGACCGCCGTTTGAGTAACAAGGTTCTGGTCTGTGGTGAATGACCATCTTCATCACACAGAAAACGATGACTGTTAAAGATCAGAATACCTCAGAGAAACAAATAAAAACCGTGTTTAAATAAACTTATTCTTTCTTGGAAAATTAATCTCAAAACAGACTTCAGAATCTATATAATGCCTCTTGGCCATGACTGTAAACAATGTTCCCTGGATTTTGTGAGAGCAGTTTCAGAATACAGGCTGGTAGACAAATTTCTATGTGAGAGAAGGAGGCAGCGGGTCAGCGGGCGATGCTCTGATCTGTGCGTCAGGTCACGCTGACTCCCAAGGCCACCCTGCCCGCATCAAGATGAGTAAAATACACTCAAGCACATCCTCGTGGGACTCTTGGGGAAAATTCCCCCAGCGATATTATTCCAGATATCCTGCTCTTTGGAGGTTGGCCCTGCCTGTGACTTTGAATAGTTGAAATAAGTATATGAATAATTATCCTAACTTCTAAGGTTTAAAGTATGAAACAGTCCCTAAACCATGTTAGGAATAACCAGACCACAAACAGATGGGACACGCGTGACACAGGTGCCGTGAAAGATACGACGAAATAGAGCAGGCTCCCCACGGGGAAGAGGCCCCAGCTTTTCAGGAGCAGAGGCCAAACCCAAGGTAATTACCGGAAACGGCATCAGAGCTGCTCACACACGCGGCACAGGGCACGCACAGCGCCCCGGAAGGGCGATGCGTGAGGGTGGATTAGAACCAACCGCGGTGGGGTTTGAATCTGGCCCTGAAGGACAGAAGGACCTGCAAGGGCCCAGGAGAGGAGACAGCATGAGGCAACGTGCAGTGAACGGCGTCCGAGCCCGCTCCCAGGGCACTGGGAAGGCGATTCCGGGCGGAGAGAGAGGAGAGGAGAGGAGGAGAGGAGAGGAGGAGAGTCCCTCGGGAAGGCGGACGGTGGGGCTCTCGGCAGGAGAGCAGTCAGACCACAGAGGGGAAGCCAGCGCCGCGGACAACGCCCACCCACGTGTGGTCTGTGAGCCTGTCTCCACAGCAAGCTCTGCGTAGCCTGCTTTAGGCAACAGCAAGCCTGCGGGGGGCGGCACTCTTGACCCCAGAGGAGGAAGCAGGTGAGAGGCTGGGCAATTCGCTCAGTGTCATAGAGGCAGCACAGGGGACGCGAAATCCACGCTTGTGGTCTCACACCAATCTGTGTGCACAGCAACCACGGCTCACCTCGCACTTTCTCACTAAGTACAATGTGTGTAAGAACACCTGCAGAAACACCGAGCACCACGGTAAAAGCTGAACAAGCTGGTCCCTGGATCGTCCACCTTCCCTGTCTGTCGTCCACCATCTAAAGGTAGTGGAAAGTCAGATCCATTCAAGAGTCCGGACTTATGACTACAGTTAATAAACTACAGACTATAAAAGCTGTTATGTATTATACAACAAAGAAATTAAATATCTTAGGTACGCTGACACACAGCATTTAGCTTATAATTTTACAGCCTTATTATACGTTTGAGAAAATCATTAGTTCCAATGTTTTGTTTCCTGGCTTCTCCTCTGCCCAGGAATCAGTGGCTGAGAACAGGCGGACGGCAGCCTCAAGACACTGCTTTCGACAACTGGAAGCTGCAGCCACTGTGGGAAAGAGCACGGAGGTTTCTCAGAAAACTAAAAATATAGCACCAGACAATCTTGCAATCCCACTCCTGGATATATATCCAAAGAAAACAAAAACACAAACCCAGAAAGACACGCGCACTCCAGCCTTCTCTGGAGCACTGCTTCCAGTAGCCAGCGTATGGAGGTGAGGGAAGAGCCCGTCAACAGACAAATGGATAAAGATGCCGTGTGTGTGTGTCCGTGTGTTTATGCAGTGGAATATTACTCAGCCTTAAAAAAGAATGAAATGATATCATGTAAAACAACATGTAAATATCATGTAAAAGAGCAAACCTAGACAGCATTTGCTTAGTGGAATACTGTATGATATCACTTATATGTAGGATCTAAAAAATTGTATGAACGAATGTACAAGCTAAACAGAAAGAGACTCCTAGATGTAGACATAGAAAGCAAACCAGTGGTCACGAAGGGGAGAGGGAAGGGCGGGCGGCAAGTAGGGGCGTGGGGTTAACAGACGTGAACCACGGTGTATAAAATGGACCAGCAATAAGGATGCATCACACGGCGCAGGGAAATAAAGCCACGACTTTGTAATAACTTTAAACGGAAATATGAAAATATTGACTCACTATGTTCTACACCTGAAATCAATATAATATTGCAAATCAGCTATACTTCAAATAATGAATTATTTAAATAATTTTTAAAACCCAGTTGGAAGGACAAGCCAAAAGTGCTCTGACCTCACGGCAGGACTGCAGTAACTTTTGCAGCTTCTTCCCACAGGAGGTCACTGTTACATCAGTTCCAGAAAAGAGCCTCAATTTGCTGAGAAAAAGAAACAAGCCCTTTCTTTTAATCTGTCTACCCAGTCTGGCTGTATTTGCATCAGGGAGTAGAGCAACTGACCAAAACAGCAAAGGTGAGAAGCACATCAGATAACGTGAAGAAAATATAAGCTGTCCTTGGAAAATTCATCAGAGGTGGTTTTCAAATACTTAATGCTTGATTTCTGAAAACTAAATCCAGTTAAATGGTCTGCGAGTTAAATTCCAGTGAAACGTTTGGACACAACTTAACGACTGAACGGCAACAACAAATGGCCTACAAATAAACCTCGTTGCCCGTTTCATGTGTGGGGCCAACTGATCCATCCAGATAGAGCGTCGTGGCACAGAGCTGCGTACCTTTGGGTGACTGGCCTCACTGACCCTCGGTTTGCTCATCTATAAAACAGAGCAACTACACAGCTTCACAGGACCACTGTAAGGATTGACCGGGATGAAGAGCTGAGCACAGAGCCTGGAACACAGGAAACCCAGCACAAATGCTGGAGATCACGGCCGTCAGAGCTGATTGCGGTGGTGCCCACAAGGTCCACGGAGCCAGTGATGCCATCCAGCCATCTCATCCTGTGTTGCCCCCTTCTCCTACCGCCCTCAGTCTCTCCCAGCATCAGGGTCTTTTCCAGTGAGTAGGCTTTTCACATCAGGCAGCCATGGGTAAAATACAAACATAGCCTTACGAGTGTAGAAACTTGCTTCTATTATCCTGTCAACTCATCATGCTTATCCTAGAAGCTTGGGAAGAAACAAGACCTTACTCGTGTCATCATCCATTTTTAAATTTTGAAATAACTAGAAGCCCTCGAGGGTTCTACAGGAAGACCCCATCATGAGCCCCTCTGTGTAAGCATGCTAAGCTGCAGGCTCTGTGAGCCCTTTAAATAAACGACCCCGTTTCATCAAACTCTGCCTCCTCTTCATTCAGTGGGTGCTCGGAGATTCTTCACTGAGCAAATAAGCATTGAATTCAGGCACAAAGTGAATATTTAAGTGAATATTTCCGCTGTGACACAGATGCATTTTTATTCCCGCTTCACCAAGTACATTCTTAAGGAACCTGGCTCTTTAGAAAACAGAAACTAAAGCTTTCTGTTGTGTCTGAGTGTCTGGTGGGGAAACACGCCACGGCTGCTAGGGCACGCTGGTGCCAGGGCCTGATTTTGCTGCAGTCTCACTCATCACTGCCTTGATGCCATTAGGGCAAGAGTCAAGGCAGCGCAAAAGGCAAAAATTTAGAACAGAAGAGAAAACAGTTTTGACCATGCAGACTTCCAAAAGAGTTTTAGGGTCCCCCAGGGGGTCCAGGGACCTCATTGTGAGAACTGCTTGGTCCCAGGACAGACGGAGCAGGTGAGCATAGACTCATCACGTGTTTCCCTGGCTTGTTCCAGCCTTGCCTTCTCTGGGCCCTTTGGGAACACCCCTCCTTAGGGTTGAGGCTGGACGGTCATCATGTTGAGCATCTTCTGAGCCCTCTCCTGAGAACCCAAGGGGCCTGAGAGACTCGGGAGTCTGGGCCTGCACAGGCTCTGAGAGCTTACCTCCTGCTGCTGCCTCCGTCCTGCCCCTGGCGCCCGAAGGAGCTCCAACCCCCTTCAGATCGGGGAACCATCCTGCAAACCATACAAACGCTGGACTCAAAGACACCCAGGCTGGACGTGGCCCCAGAACTGACAGGCGCCCTGGGCCAGGCGCCGGGCGGAGCGGCCCCTGCCAGGGCCCATTGTCTGCCGGTCAGGTGTCCACAGTCAACTGCCCGGTGCGCCTGCACGCTGCCAGCGCCAGACAGATCAGAGCTGGGCTTGGAATCGCACGGCTGAAAGGGGACGCGCCATCATACAGCTTCTGCACTGTTCAGAAGGGAGAGCCATTTCTCTGGGACGCAGAAAAAAAATACATTCATGAATTAAAATCTTGTCTTCATAGTTAATCTCTATACTTTGCCCCACCTTAATTTTAAGCCCTCTGTTCTGTTTTGTTCAGTCGCTCCGTCATGTCTGACTCTTTGTGACCAGATGGACTGCTGCACACCAGGCTTCCTGGCCCCTCAGTGTCTCCTGGAGCTTGCCCAAGTTCACGTCCATTGAGTCGGTGATGCCATCCACCTAATAGGGCCCACCTGGGAGCTCACTGATAAGATGGCTCATGATGTTGGCCTCGCAAACGAAGAATAAAACCACAGTGATCCTTGAGACTGAACAGATTGCCCAAACGACGTTCTGTTTTCTCACTGGCGCCTACCTTTTAAAGCTGCGAGACCACCAGATTCCAGACCTCCGACTACATGACCATCCCTTCTGAGAATTTTTCACTGGCGGGGTATAAGAAAGACCCCATCAGAAAGGGAGGACACAGGTTCTCCTTAAGGGCCAGTCACCCTCTTGTTTCCTTCTAATAAATTTCCTTTTCTTGCCTGACTGCCCGGCTCAGTTTTTTTCTCTGCACTCGCCGTGTACCAACCATCTCATCAGCTAAGCCCTAAATGGTGCACAAAGCACAGTAACAGGAAGGGTGGCATCCGCTTTCTCCACTAACGTTTGCAAGGCAAAGCCTACAAGCTGAAGGTCTACTAGACAACCTGGAGGCTGGGCTCACACACCCCTCACTGCCAGTCTGCTCTCTGCCTCTTTCTAGAACTTCCTGACACCTGGTCACAGATTGGAGCATCGGCCTGCTTGTCACGACCCCAGCCTTGTTGCTCAGACTCCCAGCTCCCAGCTCGAGGCCTTGGGGGGTCATTTCCAGTGAGGAAATGACCTGAGGGTGCAGGTCACCCCCTAAAGAACAGGGGAGTCAGGAAGAGGTGGCACCAAAGCCAGAGGCCAGGGCCCGGGACAGGTCAGCCACCCTGTGAGGGGCCTGCGAGACCCAGGGCCTGCCTCACGGCTGCTGGCTGCATCCACATGGGAACTTGGTAGCGACCTTGCCAAGGGCTGCCCAGCCACTTGTGAAGAAGGCTGCCCTCAGACAAAGACCTGGAGCAGCTGACCTCCCCAACCATCATGGAAATGCCACAGTGACCTGTGCTCCCCGGGGCCCCGGGTGGACGAAGCCAGAGCCGCGCTCACAGGGCAGGCCTGGGCTGGGTCCGTTGCTTCTGCACCGTCAGTGGACTAACCAGCCCGTGTCTCTCCCTGATCAAAGTTGTAACTGAGGGTGCAGGTCACCCACACACAGCTGGAAACGCGGGGGTCTATCACCCTGCAGTGGAGAAGGCGATGGCACCCCACTCCAGTACTCTTGCCTGGAAAACCCCATGGACGGAGGAGCCTGGTAGGCTGCAGTCCATGGGGTTGCTAAGAGTTGGACACGACTGAGCAACTTCACTTTCCACTTTCAGGCATTGGAGAAGGAAATGGCAGCCCACTCCAGGGTTCTTTCCTGGAGAATTCCAGGGGAGCCTGGTAGGAGGCCGTCTATGGGATCGCACAGAGTCAGACACGACTGAAACGACTTAGCAGCAGCATCACCCTGCAGAAGGCCCTGGTGTGACAGGAGGCAGAGGATCGTGCCCCCTGCCTCACCCTCTGAGGCCCTCCTGCCCGGCGGTGCAACCATCAGGGGTCCCCGCTCCCCCTCCCCGAGTGCACCCCTAGGACACCCCCAGCACCCCACATGCACGCCCGCCTTGGCCCCACTTTCTGCTGGGACCTCAGTGACAGCGGGGAGAACCAGCGAGGGGCACCAGGTGAAGCTGACCTGGCAGCGTTTCCTATGCATCTGCGTTCAGGGGGACACTTTGGGCCTCTTTGCTCGCCACCACTGTCTGCTTATCACTCCCTGTCTTTGTTATCATTGCTGTGTTTTGAGCAGAAATTTCAAAATAAAGCCCAAAGTGCCCAACGGCCCAGGCGGAAGACTTGGACACAGCACCCTGAGGCCAGTGTCCAATGGTGACATGAAGTCACCTCTTTACTAGAAGCTTGGGGTGATGTGGGGGTTGTAAACTAAGAAACCATTTTTAAATTTATTTATGTGTGTTATTGTGTATTTGAAAATCTAGAATAAGCACATCAAAACTATGATTCCACTCTGTTCTTGCTTTTGCTAAATATTTTAACGACTTGATGTGTGAAAATATTATATTAACTAATAGGAGTAAAAGTAATGTGTAGATGTAGCAAAAATCATGAAGGGAGTGTGAGAAAAATTGGTCTGGGAAACCCCGACAGACAAATGTGCTTTTTACAGTCGTATTGTCTTAGGTAAGTGGATCGGGATACAGTTTGGTCAATTGTATCTAGAAATTTCATTATCAATATACTCATCATTTTCTAACAGGATCACAGGCTTGATTTGCAATGTTTGTAAATTTTACTACTTTGATTTAACTTTTAGAGAGAGAAAATAAGACCTTTTTTTTCCTATTACACCAAATGACGTAAAACTATCACAGTTTCAATGATTCTGAGAACCCAAAATGACACAGACATAGACTGGGACTCTCAGAATCCCACATGAGCAGAGATCTGCTCCCAGGGTGTCGGGAGACCTTCCCACTGTTTTACGTCTTCAGTGAAGACTGACGTCCAGATAGTATTCTCTGACACCCTGGAAAGGGAGTTCCTAAAACTGCTCTTGTAGACACTCTTAAGACAAGAGGTTGCCCACATTTCCAAATAACCATTCACAATGGAAAAGAGAAGAGGGTATATTGTAAAATCTGATTTAAGAGACATTTTCCTTACCATTAGAAAGTTACAACAACATTTTATAAAAGACACACACCGGAGCACTCCTAATGAGCTCAGCTCCCTGCTGGCCCCTCCTTCGGGACACACCTGGGGGCCACCTCTCAGAACCAGGGAAGGGGCCGTTCTTTACCACGCGTCGCCTATAGACAGAAGTCTATTGCAGGCATAGGCACGTATCAGCCAACTCCCCCGGAGCGTGTGTGCAACAGCCAAACAGATCCGGGCTTGGGCAGCAGTGACAGGAGCACTCGTCCTGTCGGCTCCCCGGAGAGGCGCAGGGCCCCCGTGGGGACCTGGCTCCTCGAGTTCCGGGCTCTCCCAGCACCACCAGGATGCAGAGCTGGTGGTTTCTTGTTGAATAAGACAGAAATCTACATGCAGGCATAGACACATGTCAGCCAACTCCCCGGGAGAGACTTTTAACCATAAATTCACGCATTTTCAATCCAAAGAGGCAAAAATTACTTCTTTGGGAGAGGTGAAGAAAATCTTACTGTTTCCGTGCACAAAGCACAGAACCACCTGCAATACACACACAGGTATAGAGTGCATCTGGGACAGCACGATTTCAAGGAAGGGGCTTGACTAAGCAGAAAAAAGCCAGAAGTCCCTGCGGTGGGGGAGATGGCGATAAGCAGCTCTGCTGACAACCACTTCGGGTAGGAAAAGCAACTCAGAACACCTCCTAGAGTATTTGCTAAACTGCCTCCTTCGTCCTAAAAATAACTCATTCTATGCTAATTGATGAAAGAATTAAATAAGTAGAAAGAACTGATTTCCCAGATACAATACTCTCTCTTGGGAAGCACTAAAATCTTTAGAATCTGAATTCTTTCTCTTCCTTCAAAATTCTCCTGTTTTCCTGACTGAAGCCCATTCTGAGAGCAGCTGTGGCCTCCCAGGAAAGGCAGGGAAGGGCAGAGGTCTCAAGGAAAAGGCACGGAGGCCATCTGTGCTCAGGAGCTTGCTCAGAAGAGGCGACCACTCTTCTGCAGACACTTCTTAGCAAGGGGAAAGGACGTTGTGCTTTGGTGCCACTTTATCTCCCTCAGTTACATAAGAAGTAGAAGAGGAGATGCTGACATTATTTTTAGCTCTCACAGACAAAAATAGAACGCCAGCTTTCATACACGTCAGGAATGACTGCCTCCAGGTTCCCCGAAAGTTGGTGGAGACTTGGAGATGTTGACAAGGGCTGCCTACCTCTCCTGATCCCACCCCCATAGGGCGGCCGTCCCGGGGGAGGACAAGGCAGGACACGCATTCCGTCTGCCAGGGCGAGCCCGTTCCCCGGCCAGAAACACTCAGCCAGGACAGCGGCCACGTTACTACCTGGGTGTCCTCAAGAGCAGGCGCCTGTCGGTGACCTCCGCGGGTCATCACGGACCGGAGCACACGCCAGAGGACGGGAGACGAGAGAAGGCACAGGCTACCTGCAATCCAAACGCCTTTTCTTCTGAGTGACAAGTCCATCCTGGCCTTCCCGCCCTGACCCTGCACGAGCTCGTTTCCAGGCAGAACTCTGCTCCGGGCAGGAGGCGGTGCCGAGCGGCGGGGTCTGCGGGACCCCGCGGTGACGGTTCCAGTTACACCATCAACGGCTAATCTGCCTCTTTAAAAGGAAAAATATGATGGCCCGGGTGACAGATCGGAAACAGGTGCAGGGTAGAGGGAGGCCGGCTGGCGGCGAGTGACACTGTGGAGAGCGCGCTTGTCTCCCGTTCAAGGACGATAGGCACCAGGGAAACGGGGCCGCCGCCAGGGAGCCTTCTCCTGCCCACGCGGGCAAGGGACACGGGGTGGGCGGGACGGGGACGCACGGCTTTAAACATCACAAACCCTCCGCCCGCAGCTACGTTATTTTGAGATCTAAGTTATAATCGCGGTGACCACCGCTGATAGTACAATTTCACCGCGGTGAGGCAGGAAGGGCCGCCTGCTATTAAATGCGCCACCTGCCATTGCAACGGGGAGACCCGAGCTTTGTCCCAACCCACCCTCGCCCACTCACATCCTGACCATAAGTGGTTTGTTCTGTTTGGTCTTTGCAGCATTTGTGTCCAGTGGTTCAGCATTCCGGGAGCTGTGACCCCCCCACCTCCGCACGGTCCCTTCCTCCCTGGGGACCGTGCCTGTTGGGGGGCCAGGGGCTGAGGACCAGAGGACAGGAGGTGAGCACACACAAGCCTGGGCAGAAAAAGCAGGGTGCGTAGAGCCAGTGGGGCAGCAGAGGGGGCAGAAAACCGCAGGGGAGAACGGACTCAGGTTGCTGAGAACAGGAGCTACTTGGTCTTCCACTGGAAAAAAGAATGTGTGTGTGTGTGTGTTTGCGTGTATCAGACAGCAAGTCAGATCTGAGGGAGATACAGCATGGTGGTTATTTATACGGGTAACAGAGAACAACAGAAGAGGAAACCCTGGATGTGATTGTGTGAAAGGAATGCTAATTACAGGTATGAGAGTCGTTATCACTCTGAGTTAATGACACACACAGTAGCTATTAAACCATCACTCACATGTGCCACGTCCATTATTTAAGTTCCACTTTGTTTCAACACCATATTGTGCGGCTTTCCAGCTGGTTTATTGTAGTCTATCTGCTCTGTGCTAAGTCGCTTCAGTCACATCTAACTCTGCGACCCCATGGGTCATAGCCCTCCAGGCTCCTCTGTCCATGGAATTCTCCAGGCAAGAATACTGGAGTGCGTTCAGGGAGCCACTCCAGAGCGGTGGCCACCCACAGGAGAGCTGCGCCCTCCGCCAGGGAATCTTCCCAACCCAGAGCGCCAGCCCACACCTCTTAACGTCTCCTGCACTGGCGGGCAGGCTCTTTACCACTAATGCCACCTGCAAAGCCCAGTGTATCTGCCACAAGCTTTTAAAATTCTACACTTCTTAGGTGATTTTGAACAGTATGTAGAATATAAGAGAATATAAGAAAAGCCTTTCAAAAACAATCCGAAGGGAAGTTGGAAAGCACAAGGAACAAAACACAGTACAAAAGTAGAATATGTGGCGTTCTATCAATTCAAAAAAAAATCAGAGGAAGAGAAGGAAGAGAGGCAAAAATAAAGCCAGAAGAGGAAAAATGAGTGACACAGAGAAACCCGGTTAAGAGCAGGAAAAGAAGAATCTGAGCTACGCTGAACTGTGTCGAAGGATGTAAGTTGTGGAACGCACAATTTGTTCTCGTTAGGCGAGAAAAGACTCTTCTAGAAAGAACTTGTGCTTCAGGCCTTCCGAGCAGTGTGCCTGTCACCAGAGCGCCTGCGATGCGGAGTAAATTCTCCTCAGGGCAGCGCAGTGAGGGTTCCTACTATGATTAGCTGTGCTAATCTTCCTAAAGAGAGAAGGGATGAAGAGACAGAGGAGAGGTGGAGAGAGTCATGGCGGGCATGTTTTTATGGTCCCTGGAGAGAAAGGCCCGGGATTGTGAAGATTTCCCGTGGCCCCAGCAGGAGATGGAGACGTGTCAGCCCAGCTCCGTCTGCATTCCTGACGACATCCGAGCCGCTGGAAGGCCCTCTCCTCCCAGCCCTGCCAAGGCCTGCTGGCCGCCCAGGCACCCGCTCACCAGGCCAGTGAGGGCCTCGGGGCCTGTGGCCTTGGCAGACACGGCAAGGAGAAGGGCTCTGTGCCTCCCGTCCGGGCCCGTCCGTCCCCCACAGGGTGAGGGAGAGACAGGGAAATTTACTGCCGACACCTCTGGGCCCTGAGCCACTTGGTGAGAAACTGAATGGGGCACGCGGCGGTTCCTCCCCATCTTCCGCGCGGCCGTGACGGCCGGGCGCAGGCGCCGCCAGACATCAGACCCATCACACAGAACCTTCTCTCAGGACCGCAGGGCCAGCATCCTCAGGCGTTCCCTCAGAAGTGTCCTAAAGCGTTTCACTTCCCACTCACTCGATTTCTCTGGAGCAGATCATCACCAAAACTCCCTGAAAATCTTCATGTTTCCACCTAGCACCATCTTGCCTGCTTACAAAACTTGTATCACAGAACTTGGCGAAAAAGCATCCTGGAAACCTAATCAAACTCATAAAAACTATTACAAATCATTGGTTGTTTCAAAGTTAGCCTATAAGAATACTTTGTCTCCCCTGTTCCACAGAAATTAATGAACAGAAAAGGAAACCCTTCTGATTATTCATTTGCATCGCAAGCAGCCCGAATGAGGAAGTCCTCGGATCTGACTTCAGTTTTGCCGAGGAAGTGTGTTCTTGGTGTACGCAGGACAAGATGTTAGCTCACAGGGGAAGGGCAGTCTCCAAACACCACGCTCAGCCCGACTCGTTCCCCCTATCCAGCAAGGTCTATCTCTCTGTACTCACAGGGAAAAGACTCCTCCCCCTTCACACCCAACAGCGTGCTCCACCGTCTGTTGTACCATTAGAAATGCCCTTCCTACCTGGACAGGGTTTTTCAGAACAGAAGCTGGATGAAGAGGAAAGTGAAAGTAAAGTCGCTCAGTCATGTCCGACTCTTTGCAACCCCTTGGCCTGCAGCCTCCCAGGCTCCTCTGTCAGCGGGATTCTCCAGGCAAGAACCCTGGAGTGGGTCGCCATGCCCTCCCCCAGGGGATCTTCCCGACCCAGGGATGGAACCTGAGTCTCCCACAGTACGATGTGAGCCCCCGGGGAAGGACAAAGAGGGATGTTTCCAAAGCTCGCTCTGATTATTAGGAATAATGACCCCTGGCCCCCAGGGGAACGCGGGGCACACTTAAACAGGCCTGTTTGTTCTGCAAACATTCTCGGAGCCTGTTTGGTACCACGAGCAGGAGAACAGGCGAGGTGGATGACATAGGGTCCCGACCTTGAGGAGGGCGTCGGGGCAGGGTGACAAACAAGTTCCAGGTGAGGCCCCTCCAGGCGGGAAGGGGGGGGCCCAGGGGGCCGAGCAGGGGACACAGCCCGCCGGTCCACACCCGAGGACACCCCTCGCCGTGACGGAGCCGGTGCTGGGTGCTTGGCACACAGGTGCGTCCACTGCTCAGAGCGGCAGCCCCTGCGCTCGGCGAGGGACCTCCCGAAGAGCCAGCTGCCAGGACGGGGCCTGCCACCAGCAAGAGCCTGTCCCCGACCCCAGCAGCCACTGTCGACAGCCCTGACCCCTACTCCGTGGGGACCTCGGGGTCCTGAGGGAACTGGAAACGTCTGCAGAGCAGTTGTGGCCCTCAAGTGCTTCTCCAGATTGCATGCCCAAACCATACCTCCTAAGAAACTGAGCTTCCACATGACCCTTGTGACCTCTAAGCCGCGCGCCAGACCACGGTGGCGCCCACAGGGAGAGCTGCACATTCAAAGGCCTCCCCGTGGCGAGTGCACCCACCTGGAGGGAAAACTCCAGGGAACGAAGCAGGGGTTTGCCTGTTCCTAGAGCTCCCTTAATTCCACACCAGTGATGGCAACACGGAATCTGAAAACCGACTGACAGACGGGGACGGGCGCTGCTTACCTGGTTTTTTCCAGATCTCGAATCTTGTTCACCAGAACTTTCTTCCAGAAAGCACTTCTCCACCTCCTCCATGCACTGGAAAAAGGCCATCTTCTCCAGCTGGTCGCTGCGGTAACACGCGTTGATTCCTTCCAGCCTCTTCACTGTTAGCATCTTGGTGGTGAGTCCAAGGAAGTTCGTGTCTGGAGCGTGGTCTCTGTCCCCCTCGGTCTCTGATTTGTAAATGAGGACACAGTCATCATGACTCTTCTCTCCACTGCAAGGGGGAGAAACAGAGCTCCCATCACCGAGACACATGTTTGACTCTTTGGGAAAATGTACAATGGGAAGTTTGAGGTTACTTCTATTTTAACTAGAGAAAGGGCCCCAAATGAGGAAGAGAAATGCAAATATTAACCTTGAGTTTCACATGTTGGAACTTTGAAAGGAAAAAGCTTTCTCTCCCTTCTTTTTCCTACAAAAGCAAATAGTGAGAAGCAACTTGAGCGTCATGGGGCGGCTGATTGTCCCCTCACTGCCTCAAAGAAGATCTAGGCTAAGCGTCCGGTTTAAGGAGACAGTCTCTTGGGGTTTAACTGGCTTGCTGGCCTTGCCCCTCCAGCCCTGGACAAGGACATGGGAAGGGCATGCTGCGTGAGGAAGGGGCCCCCCGGGCTCCCCCAGGAATTCTGCCCCCTCGGGGGAGTGGTCTCACCAAATGCACCATTTTCAGAGCCTTTCACTGCCTACGGCTTAAAATGTTCATTTTAAAATGAATTTGGCTTCCTAACAGTCCTCTCACATAGGCCAGATTCCCAGACACCCTTCTCTGCGTCATTAACAGCTGAGCACCGAAGATTTCACACCCTACTTACACTTCCACTTCACCGAAGATTTCACACACTAGATACACGTACAAGTGTTACAACTAGTAACCTTACACGATTACTTACAAACGAAGTATTAGGCTCATTACTGCTCCGATACTGAAGCCCCACAAGGGTGTCTGTATCCACCCATCTCCTGACCATTTCAGGGAGGCTGATGCAAACTTGTGGCTGGTTCCCTCCGGAGGCCCCCTGTTGGAGATTTTCTGGAAATTGCTTCTTCCTGCTTTTTCTCAATTTGAAATCATCTGTAATTATCCCCACAAAACTTCATCTTTCATTTTCTCAACTCCTCTAGTACAATAAAATGATACCTTGAAATTCTAAATTATTGAAAATCCAATGCTCTACATAATTCTACTGAACCATAGAAAGACCATAAACTTATTCACACTAAAATGTGAACAGGATCAACCAGAGCTCTGTGAAATACACTACAGACCATCATTAGTGTTCTTACAAGTTGCCCTGAAAAAATCTGTTATTATAATAAGAATTTCACAGCTACGTCTAAGACAAACTATAACTAAAATCTAACACATCATTGTAGAAGGTGCTCAAGTTGGCTCAGGAAGCCACATAAAAATTAGCACATTAAAACAAAAGCTTGGGTCCAAGATACAAAAATTTTGCAGAGAACTATTAAACATTAAGATCTGCCTGGAGTTTGATAAAACTTGCTATGTAACACAACATAGAAAGAAAGAAAATAGAGTTATTACCATTTATAAGAGGACATGCTGGGGTCCAGACCACTCCAAGCGTCGAGCACAAGTTCCAGCAGATAAAGGGGAGTTTGCAGAGTTCAGAACGACTACTCAACCCCCTGGTAAAGGTCTTGCCTTGCGGTCAGAGTAAGTCTTCTGAAAAGACAAGTGTCCACTCCGGGAGGAAGTAGCCTCTCTCTCGAATGCCACTTTGAGCCCCTGTTTAAACTCAGATGGTCCTTGATCTCATGTTGCTCAGCTGTTGCCTTCTTAGTCAGATGGGGAAGAATATTAATTTTAGACACCGGGCTTTTCAAAGCCGATGGCTCCATTTCAGAGGTCAGGTAAGGAGAGGACGCAGCGCAACGGTGGATGAAATATCACCTTCACCTTCTTGTCACGTCACGGCGGCAGCAGCCTCAGGACGACAAAGCTGCGTTTGTCTTTGCCATCTCACGCCCCGCTCTGCCGCCCTTTTCGGTCCTGGCATCTCGAGCACGTTCCCAGATGGAGGGTTCAAACATGGGAAGTCCACCTTTTTTGCTCACCTTACACTTGAACACATCCCACTACAATAGGAGAGAGCTTCTGCCAGCAAAAGCACCGGACAGTTTTACGGTTCTCAGTGCTTAAGATTATTTGCAACATCTCCAGCTATTTACAGCTCCAGGGAAAGTTCAAAGGCACAGGCGTGCAGGGGAGTTACAAAGAACAGGAGTGAGGTTTCACAAACTCTCCCTGCAAACAACACTCTGCCTCTCCCCGTTTTCAGCCAAGAAAAGAGAATCCAGTGCCAACAAACCACCTGCCTGCTCCCAACAGCAGGGGATTCCTAGACTTACTGAAGTTGCATAAAACTTCGATTCCCCAAAAAATAGAACTGATACCAGTGATCCTACGATTCTTCCATTTTCGTCTTTCAGAGCCTTTGCCGACCCCCCTCTCTCCACCCCAACCCGTCTCTAGTGGCCTCTTGCTTTTCAAAGATTTAAGTTCTTATCTTTAATTCAGATCTGTGTTTTCCATATTAAATAAGAATACATTTTCATTTTGAATAGAATATAAAAATTATATAAAATCTTTTAAAAAGCCAAACTTTGGATATTTTTCTAGGACCAGAGAACTTTGCTCTTCAGGCAGAGTAACTTCACAAATTATGTGTTTGTGAAAGATAGATTACGTGACAGAACGGAAAAGACTGAACTGACTTGAGGTTATCAGTTTCCTCAGAGTCATTAAACTGTGAAGCACAGATAAGATGACAAATCCCCACACCCAGAGAAAAGCCGGGTGAGCGGCCTCGGCTAATTCGATGGCATTCTCTCCCCGGTGGCTCAGATGGTAAAGAATCTGTCTGCAGTGCAGGA
The DNA here is from genome assembly GCF_019923935.1 of Bubalus bubalis. Taxonomy (NCBI): domain Eukaryota; kingdom Metazoa; phylum Chordata; class Mammalia; order Artiodactyla; family Bovidae; genus Bubalus; species Bubalus bubalis. The sequence continues at coordinate 1,533,057 of NC_059158.1, forward strand.
GACCTAGGTTTGATCCCTGCGTCAGGAAGATCCCCTGGAGGAGGGCATGGCAACCCACTCCAATGTTCTTACCCTGGAGATCCCACGGACAGAAGAGCCTGGCAGGCTGCAAAGAGTCGCACATGAGTCAGTGACTAAACAACAGCAAAAACAAATACTTTATTCAGGCTTCATGAGTTCCTCTCTGATGTCCCTTTTCCACGTTGGAATCTCACCCAGGACTTTATACTCATTTAGATCCACCGGGATTTATGATGGATTGGATGTGAGGAGTGAAAGGAAGCTGGAAGGCAAGGATGACTCTCCATGTTTTTTCCTGAGTGTGTGGAGGAGGGAGCTGAGGTTGGTGGTGATGGAGACGTGACTTTGGGGGGAGTCAGGCAGGCCCTCCGTGTTTGACAGGCCTGTTAGATATCTGAATTGCATAGGTCGTGAGACAGAAACCTGGACTTCAGGGGAGAGATCCCGGTTGCAGACATGAAGTTATCACAGGCAGACAATTTCATGCACAATATGTATATGATACACATCTGTTGATTGATCACTAGTTCAGTTCAGTTCAGTTGCTCAGTCGTGTCGGACTCTTTGCGACCCCATGAACCGCAGCACACCAGGCCTCCCTGTCCATCACCAACTCCTGGAGTCTGCTCTAACTCATGTCCATTGAGTCAGTGATGCCATCCAACCATCTCATCCTCTGTCGTCCCCTTCTCCTCCTGCCCTCAATCTTTCCCAACATCAGGATCTTTTCAAACGAGTCAGCTCTTCGCATCAGGTGGCCAAAATACCAGAGTTCAGTAGACAGAAGGTTTTTAACGCTGCCACACTGTCCTAGCAATGGCACCCACTCCAGCGCTCTTGCCTGGAAATCCCAGGGGCAGAGGAGCCTGGTGGGCTGCAGACCATGGGGTCGCGAAGAGTCGGACGCGACTGAGCGACTTCACTTTCACTTTCATGCGTTGGAGAAGGAAATGGCAACCCACTCCAGTGTTCTTGCCTGGAGAATCCCAGGGACAGAGGCGCTTAGTGGGCTGCCATCTGTGGGGTTACACAGAGTCAGACATGACTGAAGTGACTTAGCAGCAGCAGCAGCAACTGACCTAAAGGAAAAGTCAACTGAAAGGACTGCTCTCAGGCTGCTTGTCTTCTAAAGTTAAGCAGCAGCGGCGCCAGGCACAAGCAGCCTGGCACGATCCTGACCGCCAAGCAAGACAGGCAGAGCAGGCACAGCCGCCGGGGCCTCCCCGCCTCACCCGCCAGAGTCCACGGAGCCAAGCGTCTCTGAAGATGTTGTCACCAGTGGGAAACCTCACAGGAGAGGGGAAACAGCTCCAGACATCTTCCCTGGATTTGCCTCTTATTTTGGAGCCACAAATCTTTTATAGAAATACTAATCTAAGGTAAAGAATCCTCCTGCAACGCGGGAGATCCGGGTTCAATCCCTGGGTCGGGAAGATCCCCTGGAGAAGGAATGGAAACCCACTCCAGTATTCTTGCCTGGAGGATTCCATGGACAGAGGAGCCTGGCTGGCTACAGTCCATGGGGTCACAAAAGAGCCGGACACGACTGAGCAACTAACACTTTCACTTTCTTCAACCTTAGAAAACGTCATTCCACAGAGCCATAGAAACTGCGATTGCTTTCAACGGACATTGACCAGCAGGAGAGTGTGCCGCACAGGAGCGGGCGAGGCAGGCATCGCCAGGGGCCCTGTGTGGTAGCTGGTGCAGAGGCAGCCTGGGCAGTGCTGACAGCTGGGCAGCGAGGCTCCTGCATGTGCTCACACGGGCGGCAGCCATCTCCACAAACATCAGAATGCAAAGAAAGGCCCCCCGTGATCGACACAGATATTAAACTTTCCTTTCTAAAAGCCTCATTGACTATGATCCAGGAAAGCAAAAATTGATACACTGTACTCACCAAAATTCAAAATTTGCTCCTCAAAAGACACCATTGGAAAATGGAAAAACAAGCTCCAGACTTGGAGAAAATACTGTGAAACCATATATTTGATAAAAGACTCATATCCTGACACAGGCTCTTACAAATCAACAATATGAAGACAACCCAATTCTAAAAATGGACAAGGATTTGAAGGGCATCTTATAAAAGAAAATATATAATAGTTAATACACACACACAAATGCTCAAAAATCTGTCATTAGAGGGATGCAAATTAAAATCACAAGGAAATAACATTTCATACCCACTAGTAGAGCTATAATAAAAAGACAGATGCAGGAAAATGTTGGTGAGGATGTGGGATAACTGGAGCCCTCCACATCCATGTTGGAGGAGACGTAAAATGATGCAGGTCTTAGGAAATAGGTTGGCAGTTTGTTAAAGTCATTCTCCATCTGACCTAACAATTCTTCTCCCAGGCGTCTACCCAAGAGAAATGAAAATACGTGAACACACAAAGCCTTGCATGCAAATGTTCAGCAGTGTTATTCGCAGCAGCCAAAAACTAGAAACAGTCCACTGTCCAGCAGCGGATTCAGTGAATGGGGAAAAGTACTCGATACAGCCATTCAAATGCAATACCACTCAACAGTAGAAGTGAATGGAGCACTAATCCTGGCTACAACCCGGATAAACAAAAACACTGTGCTAAGTGAAGAGAGTCAGAAAGACCGCAGACTGAAACTTCCCATTTGTATGAAATGTCCAGAAAAGGCAAATCTGTAGACACAGGAAGCAGATTCGAGTTGCCTCGGGCTGAGAGTAGGAACAAGGATGAACTATAAGCAAAATCTACTCAGGTGACGGAAACGTTCAAAAAACATTTTGAACAATTCAGTGTGTTTCCTAACACGTAGTTCAATTGTCCACTGATGATGGGTGAAATGTAGGGTGCGCAAATTATACTTCAAAAAAGTAATTTAGAAAGTAGAAAACCCAATAATATAAATAATGAAAGGGAAACTTGTTAAGAGGAAAAAAAGCGCCACTCAACAGTTGGTGGCCGGCCGTTCCAGGTGACCTAGGCTGGACCCGAGGAGTCATAAATCACACTCCGCGCTTGCCAGGCCATGTGGGGCCAGAGAAAGGAAGAGCAGACGGTGGGTGGGAAGGAGCCAGGATCTCACTCTTCTCTCCCGGAAGGAATGCCGCATGGTGTAGGGTTTCATAATTAGTAGAAAATTAACAGAAATTTAAAGCTAATTTTTATCTCTTACTTTCTACTTGGGGAGAGGACGCTTTGAGCCGGGAGGACAGTGATGTGATGGAACATTCAGACTTGTTTACAACCCTGCTGATATTAGACCCTTAAAATGTCCAGGTGACAGTGAGTAAGTAGCTAAATTTCATGTAATAAAAAATGAAAATAGGAGGATTGAAAAAACTAGATAAAAATACATCTAGGGTCCTTTAAAGATTGGTCTCCTCAGAAGTACCAAATAATGTACCAGTTCATTACTTCTATAAAGGCTGCACAACTCGTCCACATAATTATATCTTTTTTTACTTTCTTGTAAAATGTAACTACAAGTCATGGAGTTAATCTACTGCTTAGAAAACATATATGATATTCAACAGGAGCCAAGTACATGGCTCAATACCATTCATAATTCAGAAATACGTTTCTGAAGCTCATAGCACTTTGGTATAATTTTCGTTAGAAATGTTTCGTTCCTTCCGACTTACATTTTTACAACTTACCACCTACAGAGGATTTGCGTGAATAGTACAATGAATATCTGTACACCCTGCACGTGGATTCACCAAGTGTTTTTATTTTCAATGTTTGCTGTCTCTCTCTCTTCTGAGTTACAGACCTCATGAAGCTTTACCCCGAAATACATTATCATATGTCTCCTGAGATAAGAGACAGGATCCAACCAAAATTCACACAGCACGTTTTGTTGACATGTCTTTTCAGTCTCCTTTTTATCTTTTCAGAGAACAAAAACCAAGTTGTTTTTTTAACCTTTCATGACATTGATATTTTTTATATTTTTAACTCTAGACCAGTTTCTTCGTAAAATGTCTCTCAATTTCAATTGCTGGATCTTTCCTCATAGTTTGAACCAGGTAAACCACGGGGCATGAAAATCACGTCACTGATGGCACGTCTTTCTCAGAATGTCTTGACAGGTGGTACGTGATGAGGCTTGCACCATGATTAATCATATAATTTGGTGATCTGATTCAGGAAGCATCTGCTAGATTTCTCCATAATAAAATTATCCTTTTCCTTTTGCAATTAATAGGTAACTTGTGAGATTTTATGGGTATCCCATTCCACAACAATCTATCACTCTGTGACTTAAGTATCCTTTCTTGCATGAATCAGCTATCACCACACTGACTGTGAAGTGATTTCCCAATTCCATCATTTTCTACGCTTGTTAACTGATATTCTTCATTAAGAAGCTTTCCATCCCCATCCTGATACCCTTCCTTTCAGAATCATTTCTGAACATAAAACACATGCCCTGTGCTATTCATTCTGATGCTCAAATTGTCCCGGATTTGGTCAAAATACTTCTGACATATCCCTGCTGTTCTGGGGGGCACTTCCTGACTTTCTGGCATAAAGAGACGCCGAAGCTCCCCACGTCCTTCTCCTGCTCTTCTAGAATCTGCCATTTCTCAGAGCAGCCCTGGTTCGTTTCAGGGAAGAAGGGCATTTAGAAACCAAGACCAAGGCAGGAGGGCTCTTAGCTACTGGACTGTCCGGTCCTTTTCCGTGGACTGAGCTGGAAGCATAACTTTCTTGAGCTGTGAGTTCATCCTTATAGTTCTCTAATCCCAACCCAATGCCGCAGGATTCTCTCTGCCTCGTTCCCCTCGTTCTGCCTCGTTCCACAAGAACATCTCCCCCCGTTGATTCTTTAAGTCTAAGAAGGAAAGAAAAAAATAAAACGCTTGCTGTGAGGTAGCATTCACGCTTCTGTTGAGTCCGTTCTAAACAACTGGGAAAAGTGAGAGTGTTCAGGTCCAAATGTTACAGACTCTGTTGCACAGCATGAATCATCATTTTTTCCAGCTGGAATTTGAGGAAGGGTATATTTATGTTTCCATTCTTGAGGATGCTTTTCTACCTTCTAAATTAGAAGTGAATTTTAAGAGCTAGAAGGAGCTCATGACAGGAACGAGGCATGAAATTACAGAAGTGCAAAGGCCAAGCCACGCTCTTCTGACCGAACGCCGGCCTGCTTTTCCTGAGGATGAGGTTGAGGAGAGAAACTTTCCACGGGAGAACTTTGCAGCCGAGAGGGTGACGGTGGCTGGCGGGGAGCTGGGTGAAGACGCCCCACACGCTCAGGGGTGTGTTATTTCTTATCAAGGGTAACAGTTGTATCTTTAGGGAGAAAATAAATCTGGCTACTATGTAATGGTTCATAATAGGTTTTTAGGTTTTATCCCATATATTCAAAAGTATTGGCGTTTCTTGGTGCAAAAGGACTGTGGCAGCTGGTAAAATGGTAAAAGGGCATTACAAGTCCCAGCTGTCATACGGGAAACATTTTGAGCGTACATGAAGCCTGGGGGGGCGCAGAGCAGCACACTCCTGCACTTCTGGGCGGAGTGGAAATTGCTCTCATCTTTGGGGAAGGCAATTCTGCCACGCTCTGTGACCCCACAATTGCATTTCTAAGACTTTTGCCCCAAAGGAAATAGAACTGCAAAATAATATCTTTGAAGTTATCGATGATGACATTATTTATTATATTTAAAACATTGAGATAGAACATAAGTACAAGCTGGTTGAATAGCTGTGGTCCTTCCATAAGAAAGAACATTATGTTTCTATTAAGTCACACATAGAAGAATATTTAACAGTGCCAGAAAAAATGAGTGTGATAGTTAGGGGCAGTGTTTGTGGGGGTGGATTTGCCTCCTGCTCAGCATCGCCGGGGGTACTGCCCTCTGGGTGCCAGCTTCATGAAGGGGGAGGGAGGTCTATCAGGCTCCTCTGCTTGAGGGTGAGCCCTCAACTCGGGTAGACCCTGGGCGCACGACAGACGCTCTCAGAATCGGCAGAATTGGTGAAAGCGCTTGGGGCAGAAGGACCTCTTGTGCTCAGGTCCTTCTGCTCTGTCTGGATTTGCATTTCCCTCGGATTGTTCCCAGATAGTTCCTATTTTCATGCTTCCCTGATGGCTCAGTGGTAAAGAATCCACCTGCCAATGCAGGAGATGTGGGTTCAATCTCTGGGTCGGGAAGATCCCCTGGGGGAGGAAATGGCAGCCCACTCCAGTATTCTTGCCTGGAGAATCCCATGGACAGAGGAGCCTGGCAGGCCACAGTCCATGGTGTTGCAGAGAGTCAGACATGACTTAGCAACTAAAACAACAAGCTCCTGTTTTATCAGGTCTCTGATACTTTTAAGAAGATTTCTGAACCATCTTATTCAGCATTATTATTTGTTTTCAGCAGTTACCTGTATTGATCTATCTGAATTTCCCAGCTGCCATTATTGGAAATGGAAACCCTTTGAATTTTTTTTTTTAATTGAGGAGAAATTTGTTAACAGTGCTTGGTTCCTGGTTAGACCACATTCCAACCCACACACGTAACCTTCCGGTTATGCCCCTTTCAGTCGATTCCTGTCTCAGTGACACTGACTTCTAACACCCAGCTTCCCTAGACTTGCCTGCTCTTGAACTTGCGAGGGACTCGCTGCCAGTGCCCTCTGTGCTGGTTTCATCCCCTCAGCGTGGCGTTTATGGGAATCCCATGTGCTTTTGCAGGCCCTCCTTTTCTAGTTCACTGTAGCATTTCACAGGACGAAGGACCACGATCTGTGCATCCATCACCTGCAGATTTACAGTGTATCCTGGTCTTTACTTGTTTGTTTTGCTATTGCAAATAAAGCTTGTATAAACACTCTTCTACAAGACATTTTATACATATGTTATCTTTCCCTTGGAGTAAATACCTCAGAGTGCAACTGATGGGTCGCAGAGCAGACACGCGTTTAGTTTTGTAAGAAATCGGCAAGCGTTTCTAAGAGCCCACTTTAGGCTCCCCACGGCGTCCCGCCAGCAGCCTGTGGGCGTTGTGGCCGCTCTGCAGCCCTGCCAGCGTGCAGCACCGACAGCTCTGTGAACCGCAGTCATCCTCACGGGCAGGGGACAGGGTCTTGCGGGGTTTTAATCAACCTTATATAAATTACATAAACAATCTGCACCCATTTTAAAGGTACAGGTTTTTTGATTGTGCTGGGTCTTCCTTGCTGCACAAGGGCTCCCTCTAGTTACAGCGAGCAGGGGCCAGTCTCTAGTCGTGGTGCACAGGCAGTGACTTCCTCTGCTGCAGAGCACGGGCTCTCGGCGCGCGCTTCCGGGGCTGCAGCACGTGGGCTCAGTGGCTGCAGCTCCCAGGCTCTAGAGCAGAGGCCCGGCAGTTGTGGGGCACGGGCTTAGTTGCTCTGCGGCAAGTGCCATCTTCCCAGACCAGGCATCAAACCCGTGTCTCCTGCATTGGCAGGCAGATTCTTTACCACTGAGCCACCAGGGACGCCCTGGTGAGTTTTGACATCTCCTCAATCAATATATTCCACATTTCTGTGCTGCTGTGCTTAGTCGCTCAGTTGCCTCTGACACTTTGCCGCCCCACGGACTGTAGCCCGCCAAGCAAGAATACTGGAGTGGGTAGCCTTTCCCTCCTCCAGGGGATCCTCCCAACCCAGGGATCAAACCCAGGACTCCCGCATTGCAGACAGATTCCTTACCATTTGAACCACCAGGGAAGCTCATGAATACTGGAGTGGGTACTCCATCCCTTCTCCGGGGGATCTTCCTGACCCAGGAATCAAATTGGGGTCTCCTGCATTGCAGGTGGATTCTTTACCAGCTGGGAAATCAGGGAAGCCCACCACATTTCTATCACTACCCAAAAGGCCAGGGCCTCAGGCAGTTTTTGGCTAGTGAAGAAACGTGGTAGCCAAGAGATCCCTCGAGCCCTGGCCACCGATAAGCCCCATCCCTTCACACACTGCTGCAATTTCTAGACTACAGATGAGCTCTGCCTGGTCTACATTTTCACATGATTGGAGTCATTATACGCACACACACACACACACACACTGTTTCATGTCTGGCTTATTTTATTCAGCACAATGTTTCTAAGACTTGTCCGTCTTGCTGTGTATGCAGGTACGTTTATTTTTTTACTAAGTACAATTCCATTGTGTGAATAAACCACACTCTGTTTTTTCCATCCCACTCTTGCCGGGCCTCTGCAGTGTCTCCAGTCCAAGGTGGTTATGAACGAGGCTGTGCTAACCGTCTGTGTCCAGCCGGTTTTCTGGACACATCAGGAGCATCTTTCCATCTCTCCTGGGTAAACCCTCTGGGAGCAGAATTACTGGATTATGTGGCAAGGGCGTGTCTGCCCTTTTAAGAGACCTGCCAAGTGATTTTCCAAAATGATTTTACCCTTGTATGTTCACACAAGCAACGCTTGAGTTCCAACTGTGTCTTGTTTTCAACAGTGTGTAATGTGGCCAATCTTTTCAGTTTTCAGTCATTCTAGAGGAAGTGTGGTTTGATCCCTGGGTCAGGAAGATCCCCTGGAGAGGGCATGGCAACCCACTCCAGTGTTCTTGCCTGGGGAGTCCCATGGACAGAGGGGCCTGGTGAGCCACAGTCCATGGGGTCACACAGAGTCAGAACGACCGAAGCGACTTGGCACAGCAGACGGCCTGTAGCATTCCACTGCAGCTTTAACGTGCCTTTCACTGTGCATGCTTCCCGTGCTTTTCTATCCATGTACCTTCTTTTGTGAAGCATTCTTTTATACCTTTCGTGCATTTAAAAACAGGGGTATTTTGTCTTATTGTTGAGTTACAATAATTTTCTTTATATACTCTGGAAATAAGTCCATACACATATATGTACTACAAATATTTTCTCTCAGGCTATGGCTTATGTTTTCATTTTCCCACAGATGTCTTTTGAAAAGCAGATGTTTTAAATTTTAATTAAGTTCAATATATACATATATATATATGCTCATATGTATATTTTTTAATGAGCAGTGCTGTTTATGCCATCACTAACAAACTTTCACGTACCCCAAAGCCATGAGGATGTTCTTCCATGTTTCCCTGTAGAAGCTTCATACTTCTAGCTTTCAGATGGGGGCCTCTGGTCCATCTTGAATTAATTTTTGCCTGCGGTGGAAGTAGAAGCCAAGGATCATTTTTTTTCTCTGTCATTTACTCACTTTTGATGGGATCATTTGTTGAACTTCGCATTAATTTTAATGCCTTCTTAATAACGTCTCTGAGATCCTCCTTTACACGTGCCTCATTTTACCAACCAGTCACTTAGCAGCTCCCTGTGAACCCCCTACTTACTAACATTTCTGGAAATTCCTCCAAGGGTTGCTGAAATGTGCTGCCACTGCTGTGTGGACTGCAGCCCTCCCGCCCCGCTGGTGAAGGCCACTGTCAAGACCCTCCCGCCCCGCAGGTGAAGGCCACTGTCAAGACCCTCCCGCCCCGCAGGTGAAGGCCACTGTCAAGACCCTCCCGCCCCGCAGGTGAAGGCCACTGTCAAGACCCTCCTGGAAGAACCCTGGGCACTGGCAGTGCTGCTGGGGCCATGGTGGGAGCACCAGGGTCCGAATGGGGAGCCCACCACCCTCCAGGCCAAGGCAGAGTAGGGTGGGGGGAGGCCTCCTTCCACCGCGGTACAGCTGGTCCTCCAACCCAGATTCGTGGCCAGAACACCCAGCATCTCCTGAACCATCCTGATCTTCTTCCTGTAGGGTTTCAAATTCAGTTCAAAAGACAGGAAGGAAACAGACATCACGGCTCACCGTCCACATTCTCTTCTCCCTTCAGTTAAAAACCCAGCTCTCCCCAGAGCCAGCCAGTCTTTCTTGCCAGCTGCAGTCCTCCACTGCTCCTAGGAGACCATCTCATGCCCACCTCCAAACACTGCCCTTTTTCTTCATGGAAGGGTTCTCTGAAAGTCTGCCTCTAATCTTTCTGTGACTAAAAGCCCCACTTGGGTGGTCTTTCTGGAAGAAACAGTGCTCCTGATGTGAACCTCGGGGCAGAGGGTCAAGCCTGCCCTTGACGCCTGCCTGATGGCTTTCACTCACGGTCCTGTTCAGACACACCCAGCGCCCCACAGGCCAGGCTCGGGGCCTGCACGGGCCTGTGTCACGGAAGTCGAGGCCAGGAGTGGAAACGGACACGCCGGGGGCAGTAACAGCACCACGGGGTGTCTGCTAGAAGGGACGGCAAGGCACCAGACCAGCCTGGGGGTCAAGGACGATCAGTAAACTGGAGGGTAAATAGGAACCAAGACACAGCTGTTCTCTGTTTGACTGGAAGTTTTAAAAAATCAGGGATTGAAGTAGGATTTTTGCCTCTGTCAATTCACCCTTCACTTTATAGGGTAAAGTGATCTGCTTTCTCCAACAATGTAATAATAACTAGTACTGACCAGTGCACTTCAGAAAGAAAAAGAATAAATGCTTTGGAAATAAAGAGGCACGGTGTTGTTCTGACGCCAAGTAGGCATCATCCTGCAATTCGATCCTGTTGACACCAGTGTTTTCTCAGGACCCATGGGTCAGGGCAGAGCGCCCCACAAGAAGGGCCCGTTTCAGACTCCAGGCTCAGGGGCCAGCACTCCTAGGACTGGCTGCACATGCAGGGCCCTGCCCTCCCCAGAGATGGCTGGCCCACAGTTCCAGCCTCGAACTGTGTGGCTGGCCTTTCTGGTGACCAGCCCCTGTCCTGAAGCTCTCCTGGGACCCGCCAGGAGTCACCTCATTGGCTCTCCTGTCACTCAGGAAATTCCAAGGATTTTTGAAGCTCAGTGCCAGAAACTGATTTCAAAGTTCAGACATATTCTTTTTGTATCACAAGTATCAACTGAACATCACTTAAAACTAATAAAAGCCAAATACGAAATAAATTAATAAAAGTCAAGGCCCTTCTTTTATACCAGTAAGACCAGTAATAGAACAATTCGACGGTCTCAGCGCAGCAGCAAGAAGTATACAGTTTATTGGAATAAACTTGATGAGAGATGCGGTGCAGAGGGCAGGGGACATGGGAAAGTCAGGACAAGAAAGGCGGGTGAGGCTAGGTTAGGGGAGAGGACCCCTGCAGCAGGAAGGACAACGGATGACCCTGGGGCTGACTTTTAGGATGCAGACTAAAGACGGTGGGGATGCGCTTCACAGTGGGGTTAACTGAGCTCAGAATGTCCAATGTACCTCGGGTGGGAATGTGAAGGGCAAGCGCGGCAGCGCTCGGGACCCGCAGCCACACTGAGACTTTCCTTGTGGCCACTAACAGACGGCTGGTCTGAGAGCTGAGCCACGCACATGACCGTCAGCCCACCGTGGTTCTGGGGCCGGAGGAGAGAGAGAGAGAGAGAACGCCAAGGCCGCTGAAAACACGACAGCGGGAGGGACTGACGGAGGACGTTCAAGCCCTGGGTTTATTGCTCTACGTTGATCTCATTCACTACAGTCTTATAACAGGGTTTACACTTCTTTGGTTTTATGTTGATTAAAAAAGAAAGTTTAAATCTGGATAGGGAAGCTGGTGTGGTTTATTCATTTTATTTTTCTGGTACCTCCATCTAGTGGAGAAAACTTTGAACTTCAGACAGAACGAGCTGGGGTTCAGGAAACAGTCACAGAGGGCTTGGCGGGTGACCAGCGAGGTTCTAAGCACCTTTACGTTCCTAGGATGGCTGACCGCCCACAACAGCCTGCGAGGCGCTGCCGGACGCCCTCAGGTTTGGAAGCTGAGCCTGCGAAAGGCAGCAGCTTGCCCAAGGTCACACCACGCCCCACTCAAGCCCAGATTCAAGGGCAAGTCCGTGCATTTTCACCTCGCATTCCATCCAAGTGGCTCGATTTTATTCATGGATGAGACCACAGGAGTAAAGTACATATACACGAGGAGATACGGGGAGTTTTGTCTTCTCTTTTTTTACTTTTTCTGTTTTTTTTTTTCTTTTAAATATTTATATATACAAATATGTGAACAAAGCACTTGTATAATAATAAGATAGGACTATACTATATAGCTTTGTATCTTCTAACTTTTATTCAGTATTACACAATAAATGCTTTCCATTACAGTAAAAACTTTTGAAAATATATATTAGGTAACAATAAAGGCAGATACAGAATTACATTTATATGTATATACACAGAGTCTTCAAATGCATTTTAAAAGACTGGAAGAGGGTGTTAAAATATTAACAGTGAGAATGAGTAGATTTTTCACAATTAGTGTGTATTAGTTTTAAAAAAATTAAGTTTTAAGCTTTACATTTATTAAAAGATTCAAGAAGCTTCACAGATGTTGCCTGGTTTGTTGTTACTATTTCAAACTACTTTGTGTTAAAGGTGACCATGTGTCCATCTATTTCTACAAATGTTTACAATTATCGTAGTGTACCATGTTTCCATATTTAGAGATACGTTCCTTCAAAACTCATTTTGAGGGCAGCCCCAGAACCTGACCAGTAGCAGGACATGGCACACCAAACTCTCACTTTGGCCTGAGGACTGCACTGTTACCGTTTAGTCGTTCAGTCCTGTCTGACTCTTTCTGAGACCCCACGGACTGCAGCCCACCAGGCTCCTCTGCCCATGGGGTTTCCTAGGCAAGAACACTGGAGTGGGTTGCCGTTTCCTTCTCCAGGGGATCTTCCTGACCCAATGATTGAACCCAAGTCTTTTGTATCATCAGGCATATTCTTTACCACTAGGCCACCAAGGAAGTCCACAGATTATACTGAGCTGAAGGCAATTAAGCTGATACAAGAAAAACTCTCTGCTCTCCCTTTACTTCTTAAGAGCAGGACATAAATTTGCAAAGGTGTCCCCCATCCCATCTACCAGGACGAGCAGAAGCTAATCGCTGGAGGGAACCCTGGGCCCTCATGGGCCCAGAGGTGGCACCAGAGGAAGCTATATAATATACGTAACTGGTTCTTGTCTCCCATCTGTTGTTGTTCAGGTGCCCCGTTGTGTCTGACTCTCTATGACCCCGTGGACTGCAGCACGCCAGGCTTCCCTGTCCTTCACTATCCCCCGGAGTTTGCTCAGACTCATGTCCATTAAGTCAGTGATGCCCTCCAACCATCTCATCTGCTATTGCTCTCTTCTCTTCCTGCCCTCAATCCTTCCCAGCATCAGAGTCTTTTCCAATGAGTTGGCTGGCCACTCATATCAAATGGCCAAAGTACTGGAGCTTCAGTTTCAGCATCAGTCCTTCCAGTTAATATTCAGGGTTGATTAACTTTAGAATCTTGGCTGGTTTGATCTCCTTGCAGTCCAAGGGACTCTCAAGAGTCTTCTCCAATACCACAGATGAAAGGATCGATTCTCCAGTGCTCAGCCTTCTTTACAGTCCAATTTTCACAATCATATATGACTACTGGAAAAACCATAGCTTTGACTAGACGGACCTGTGTTGGCAAAGTGATGTCCCTGCTTTTCAATACACTAAGTGTGTTTCCCGTTGGCCCCCATACATGTGCCTTAGCTGTCTGCTCCCTAGAAACGCAAGGCCCTCTCCCTTGTCCTGTCACTTCCCTTCAGGCGTGCTGTGTCTGCTGCTAAGCTCCCACCCAAGCCCCCGGTCACCACTAGGTAATCCCCGTGTATGAGACCTGCGCATGCTCACAGGCCCGTTTTTCTCTTTTTAATCTGCCTTCTGTTGGTTAAATTCGAAGGGCCCAGCTAATAAAACCTAAGGTGGAATGAGGAAATTTCTCTCTAGGCTCTGAAAACCTCTTCTCAAACTACCTGCTTTTGTGAAGTTCAGGGGCTATTTGCTCTGGGTAATAATTAAAAGGTTATATAAAAGTTCATGATCCTACATTTCAAACTGTATGATGGCCAAAGGGTAAAGATTCTTTCTCATTTTTGCTTACCTCTTCTAATCAGAAAATTGGATTTCGGTCCTCTTTACAATTGCAGGGAGGTTGCAACACATACTTTAAATCCACTATCAACTGAAAAAATATTTCCTTTGCTATTCTTTTTTATACCGTCTTTTATATACTGCTAGTTCTCTGTGGTGCTGGAGAAGACTCCTGAGAGTTCCTTGGACTGCAAGGAGATCCAACTAATCAGTCTAAAAGGAAATCTGTCCTGAATATTCATTGGAAGGACTGATGCTGAAGCTCCAATGCTTTGGCCCATCTGATGCAAAGAACTGACTCACTGGACACGACTGGGCGATAGAACAAGTTCTCTGTGATCCATTCCTTTTTGTAAAATCATCGCACAAGAAGGGGCTCATACATTCCTTAGGTGGTTGCCTTTCGGTTAAGTCTGAAGCAGTTCTTATGCAGATGAATTAGAAATTCCAGTCTTGTCAGCTTTTAGTAAAGTCAATTCTCCCCTAAAAATGTTCCATTTGTTTTCATGCCACCTCTGTTTCCTTTCTCTAAATACCAAAAAGTCAGGTTTGTGGCACGTTTTTTAATTAGTTTCAGAAGAGCAGGAACGTGGCTCAGAGGCCATCCCCTCGCCCACAGGCCAGAGACTACCGGGTCTCAACCCGACGTCGCTCGTCCGCCGGCGCCAGGAGGTGCTCGCGCGTTCCTAACGTCTAACCACGAAGCGGCCGTGAGACACCACGCGTTTGGGGTAAAAGGCCAACAGTCTGTGGAGAACGGTGCTAGACGTGTGTCTCCGGCCGCCGCTGTGGGTGGCCCTTCGGACTCCCTGGGACAGTCCCTGCCCAGCGTCCCGCCCGCGTCCACCGTTACCCGCACTTCCCCGCCCCCTGACTCCGCCCTCCGCCCCCGCCCCGCCCCCCAACGCGCCCAAAGCCACACCCCTTGCGCAGCCGCGGCGCGCGTCCCAAGGCTCCGGCGTCCCGCCCGCGGGTGGGTGCGCATGTGCAACCTGCCGGCCTCCCGCGGCGCCGACCGGAAAGCGACGCGCCGCAACCCGCCGAGCGGCCGCGGACTACGTTTCCCGGCAGGCCGTGCGAGCCGTTGCCCGCGCCGGCCGGAAAGGAGCGCTCCTCAGCCCGCCGAACGGTCGCGGACTACATTTCCCGTCGGGCCGTGCGAGCCGGCGCCGGCGGCGGCCGGGCTGGCTACCGCGGACTCCGCTTCCCGGCGCGCCGCGCGAGGCGGCGGGGCGGCGGGCAGAGGGCGGGTCGACGCGGGCGGCCCGGACGTGAGGCCTGAGCGGCGCTCTGCGCCGGGCCGCGCGCGTCCTGCCGCCTCCCGGAGCCGGGGGCGCGCGGCGCGGGGCCTAGCGCGGCGGCCGCCATGGAGGTGAGCGGGCCGGAGGACGACCCGCTGCTGGCGCAGCTGCACCGGGTGCAGTGCCCCGTGTGCCAGCAGGCCATGCCCGCCGCGCACATCAACGCGCACCTGGACCGCTGCCTGCTGCTGCACCCGGCGGGCCTGGCGGAGCCGGCGCAGCCCCGCGCCAAGCGGCGCCGGCCGTCCGAGAGCTCGGCGCTCAAGCAGCCGGCCACGCCGACGGCGGCCGAGAGCAGCGAGGGCGAGGCGGAGGAGCCGGACGACGGCGGCGAGAGCGAGGACCGCGAGAGCGACGACGCGCCGCCCACGCCCAGCGGCGCGCGCCTGCTGCCCGACTTCCCGGGCGCGCGGCCCGGCAGCCCGGGCGGCAAGGGCGCGGGGCCGCGGCCGGCGGCGGCGGCGGCGGCGGGCGGCGCGTCCCCGCGGAGCTGGGGCGAGGCCGAGGCACCGGAGGAGGAGGAGGCGGCGGGCGACGCGGACGGCGAGGACGACGCGGGCCGCTGGGACGCGGACGCGGGCGCCGCCGCATTCGGGGCCCCCGGGGGCCGCCCGCGCGCGCCGGCGGCCGAGGAGGTGCGGCAGCTGCTGGAGGGGAAGCCGCTGGCCGACACCATGCGCCCCGACGCGCTGCAGGACTTCGTGGGACAGGGCCGCGCCGTGGGGCCCGAGACGCTGCTGCGCTCGCTGCTCGAGGCCAGCGAGGTGCCCTCGCTCATCCTGTGGGGGCCACCGGGCTGCGGCAAGGTCAGCGCGCCGTCCCGGCCCTCTGCGGGGGGATATGGGGGCCCCGATCAGGGCCCCGAGGCGTCCCGCCCCGCCCTCACCCGCTGGCTGTTAGTAGCCTGATTCTCTGGGAAAGGACAGGTGGCCTGGAGCAGTTTCCCATTCAGGAGTGTGTCCATTCAGTTTTGGGGGAAAAAAATGCAAATAATTTCAAATTTCTGTTGTGCTTTCTTCTGTTTAGCTATCGGGTTTCTTGTTCATTGGCTTTGTTCTTGCAGACAGTTCTTTATCAAACCTTGAAACTGTACTTAACAGGGCTGACCTGAGAACTCCTTCCCTTTTCAAGTCGCTTTCATCCACTGTTTTCCATAAATTCTTATGATGCCTTGCCCTTTAGAGAAGAAACTGGGTGCGTCTTGGTGTCCAGTGCTTTCTTGGAAATTAGCACAAGCCCAAAGGTGGGCACTTAGGATACTGCAATCTAGAGAACAGAGCATTGGAAGAACACTTGAGCAGGAGTCTGAAGGAGCCTTAAGGAGGCAGGTGTTAAGACTGAAAGAGAGCCAAGCGGTGCTTAAATACATATATTTTATCTGCTGGAAGAGGAAGAAAGCACCACAGAGTGGAAAGCAAAACCCAGGATTAGGTGCAGAGGAGCTCAGAGCTGTGAGATTCAGACGCCTTGATGGTGTTTTCTTTGGTTTTTCTTTCTAGCTTCATCCTCTGTTTATGTGTCTTGTGCTTTCCTTTGGTCAAATTTAACCCACATAGCTCGGTGCTATGCAGTAGCATCTTTACTGATTTCCGAGAACTCTTTGCTTAAGATGGTCAGAACCGTTAATCAGATGGAAGAGGTAGAAGAGGCAGAGAACAAGAAGAACACCCCTGGGGCGGTGAGCAGGACACACTGAGGACGCGCGGCCAGAAAGGCAGTGGGCTGAGCTGGTCAGTGCGGAGGTGGGTGACCCATCCCAAGCCAGACAGGTGTGGCCTCTGTGCTGGGACTTGCGGAGGAGCAGCCGCAGTGTCTGATGGGGCCGTGTGACCTTCAGAAAATGAAATGCCCCCTTGCCACTCATTCCGGAGCACATTTGCCCCTCTTCACCCCCATCCTTACTGCCGCACTGCGATGCGGACGGTAATAATAAACTTAATGAGAGCATGTGCATGTGTATAAGCGCCAGGTGCCGAGCAGCACTTTTCCTTGGATTTCTTTGCTTCCCAGGAAGCGCTGACGGAGGTGTTGCTGCTGCTTTACTCCGTCCACAGCAGACGGTCACAAGTGGTTTAGGGTCACCGTTGATCCCCCAGTTCAAGTGCTGGTTCTCTTCTGCGCTGCCTGCGAGCTTCGGGCTGTGGTCCCCCTGGCCCGGGGGTCTGCGCCTCGCCGGTCGGTGTTGCTGCTCTCTTGGCTGGGCGAGGTCACACCTGCCACCAGGCTCAGCTGCGTCCATTCAGCAGCTCTTTCCAGAGATTTCGCAGATCTTAGTGTCCCCCGGAAGGCATCAGCGGAGTTAGACATGAAGGAGAGGAGGTCAGGATTAGCTGAGCTTTCAGCTGCTTTGCCTGCTTTATGTGTGGCATTGTCTTTAGTGTGTAAACACGCACCGCGCTGTTTCAGCCGGCTCTCCTGCCGGGCGCCGCAGTGTCCAGGCTGCTGGTAGGCATGCTGGTGCCCATCCCTCCATCTCAGTTCCCGCCCTCTCTCGCAGACCACGCTGGCCCACATCATAGCCAACAACAGCAAGAAGCACAGCATCAGGTTCGTGACGTTGTCGGCAACCAGCGCCAAGACAACCGACGTGCGGGACGTCATCAAACAAGCTCAGAACGAGAAGAGGTTTTTCAAGAGGAAAACCATCCTTTTCATTGATGAGATTCATCGGTTCAATAAGTCTCAGCAGGTACGTGCTCTCCCTTCTGGTCCTTGTGAATGTGGACTTGAATATGAAGCCCGTGCGTTCACTGCACAAGGATTCAGGGTGGGGGTGACTAATTCTCCAGGAGCCCAGGCCCTTCGCCCTTCTCCTTCATGCCTGTTATCCTCACTTTTTCTTAGCATTTTTTTTGCACCCAGAAAATGCTGCTTCTGTCTGATAAATGAAATTGTAGGTGTATCCCGGGGCTGTTGATATGAGAAAAACCACTTTGGGTCAGGTTTCCAATTTTCAGGCATTTGTAATTGAAACATCAGGACTCAGTGGACAGCTTAAGTTGCTGATTGGATCCTGAACTCAGGATTAGGAAAAGAAGGAACAGCCGGCTCATCCTGGATCCTGCAGGCTGATCCTGCAGGTCAGCGTCTTCTGTTTTCCTTCCTGATCAGGACACGTTCCTTCCTCACGTGGAGTGTGGGACCATCACCCTGATCGGGGCGACCACGGAGAACCCCTCCTTCCAGGTCAATGCTGCTCTGCTGAGCCGCTGCCGAGTCATCGTGCTGGAGAAGCTCCCCGTGGAGGCCGTGGTGACCATCCTAATGCGGGCCGTCAACTCCCTGGGGATCCAGGTGCTGGACTCCAGCCGCCCTGCCGACCCTCTGAGCCACGGCGGCAACAGCAGCTCCGAGTAAGCAGCTCTGGCTCCGGGGGGAGCCCCTGGCTGGGCTGGAGGGCCAGATGAGCAGGGTGTCCTTCCAGGATGGACGGGCGTGTGTGATGCTGGGCTGCAGAGGGGCTGCCCTGTCTCTGCAGATGGAGAGACCACCTGTCCTGGGCGCCCCCAAGGCTCCTCCGGCTCTGACTGACCGCCTGGCCCCTGGCTTTAGTTCTTGGTGTTTGCCTTGGTGCTGACAGATTCCGGGCTTTTCCTGGCATACCTTTTTATCAAGGCTCGGAAAACCTGGAGAGGCTTTTTGATTATTTTCTTCATAGGAGAAACTTACGTCATGAATCTTTTGAAGTTTATACTCCGATTCTAGTTTTCTTTTTCCTGCAGTTTTTTTTTTCTTTCTGTAAAACATTGAGTAAGAATTAGTGTAAAAGTTACCGTAAACTTTTTCAGGTGTTTTTAGGGTGATGGTTGTGCACTCTGGAAGTCAGACTCAATTCCACAAAAGGAAAGAAACTGTAACTGAAAATGATGCCTTAAAGGCCATCCGTTTGCTCCGGGTGATGTCTCTGTATCGTGAGAGGTGTGTGAATCGTGGGCCATCGATTGCCTTACATGGGGCAGGGATCTTCCCTTATTTGGGTTAGAAGCATGCCTCTGCCGCCTCTGCCATTTGCTCCTGTCCCCGATGTGGGAGGAATTACCTGGGGTGCAGGAAAGCCTGGACATGGACAGGGACCTGCTTGGGCCAGGTTGCATGGCTTGAGGGTCGAGCTGGGGTGGGAAAGCCACCCACGCCGGGACTGAGGAGCCGAGAGGGGCCCGAGGGCATTGATCCTTGAAGCTTCAGTCGTGAAAGCACGTCGCTGTCTCCTGACTCAGGGCACACTCTTCTCCGGGTGCTGGTTGCTGAGGTCCCTGAACACCTCCCTGTCTGTTCTGGGCCTGAGCACCCCTCCTCACCCTCCCCTGAGGTCTCGAGTGGTTTCAGCGTATTTACTCCTCTTGAGGACCCGCGTGGTGTCAGCAGGGTTGCAAGGAACTGGCTCGTGGGGAACTGGCTCACGGCTGGAACCTCTGCAGCATTGTTCTTCAGTTCCCATCCAGAGACTTGCCTTGTGACTGTCCCGAGCAGCCTTTTATTACTGCAACACCTGTGTTTAGAAAGACTGAAGTCTGGACATGGGCGATCCTGGAATGTGGCTCGTGTGAAAGAGGGGATGAGGAGCCGTGGGAGACCAGGTGGACTCACCCCAGTGCCCATGACTCCAGACCTGATGGAAGGGATGACAGTGGAGCAGAGCAGACCTCAAACACTCAGGGGAGGATTGCATTTTCCAACTGTGGAAAACTCTCCGTCTCTAAAGGCTTTCTCGCAGCCTGCTCATTGGCCTTTTTCATAACGAACGAGGCCCGCTCACCGCCTGTCCGTGAGGATGGGCTCTGAGACCGCCTGTGTGCCTGTCCTCTGCCCACTTCCTGCCCTGGGTGTGCGCGGTGCAGTCACACACGAGGGCAGTCTGTGCCCCTGGGCGCTGGCCCGATGGCGGCACAGCAGCGGTGACCCACCCCTTTGGTGTTGGCAGTTTCCATGACGCCTGTTTGGTAAAAGGATAATACTGAGAGTTCTGAGTACCTGGCTTGCTTTTCAAAATAGCGTTTTATTATGAAGGTTGCAGACTCTGTATGATATGACCCAGTTTTGTTTTCAAAGCTTGACTGGATGGTCACAGGTTAGATAGGTTCAGGGCGTTCCGGAGGTTCTGCCTGCCCCCAGGCCCGCCCCCAGCTCAGTGAGGTGAGAGGTTAGTGGGTGGGCGGCTCGCAGAGGGGGCTCAGCAAGCGCCCTGGCAGCTGCTGTCCTCTCTGGGTGCTGCAGATAAGGATTTGTGGTGGTGTTTTCTTTGGTACTTCCCATCTGTCTCAGTTGTTAAAAATACACGTTCCATCCTGAGGCTGCGGGGAAGCTGAAGTCGGCCCACTTGGTGTGCACAAGTGGGGCCTGTTGTCCACCAGGCCCTTGGGTTCGGGACCCCCGTGCTGCGGCCAGTCGCCTCCGAAGGGCGGCCCTGCGGCACTGGCTCGGGCCTCCAGCCCTGCGCTGCCCTGGCTCGTGGTCCTGCGGGCGCTCTGCTGCCTGCGGCTCTGAGGAGAAAGGCCGTCGCGTTCTAGTTCTGGGGCCAGGTGTCGAGGCCGTGTGGGTCTGCCTGCCCCACACACACAGACAGACACACATATACACACTTGTGCAGACACAGTTACACACATCACACAGACACATATACGCGTATACATGCACACTTATACACACATATACACACAGACACACACTTAAACACACATATACACACTTATTCAGACATGCATATACATATATCACACACACATACCCAGAGACACACGTACTTATACACACATATACACACAGACACACACTTAAACACACATACACACTTATTCAGACATGCATATACATATATCACACACACATACCCAGAGACACACGTACTTATACACACATATACACGCACAGAAGCATGTACTTATACACACATACATATACACACTTATATACCCACATAGAGACACACTTACACAGACACATACATGCTTATACACGCGCACACACACACAAGCATACACACACACACACAGACACGCACAGGTGTGCTCTTCCCGCGGCTCCCCTGAGCCACCGCACCTCCTCTGCTGCTGGCCCCCCAGTGTGGGTTGTCTTTCGTGGGTCTAGTGTTTCTCCAGATCGTCGAGAATCCGCTTTGGAAGTGGCTGTCCGCTCTACAAGGAGCCAGCGCTGTGGTCTCGGTGTGTATTGTGAGTGCCTGGTCGGGGGGGAGGCCGGGCTGATGGGAGAGCCGTCCGTTGTGAGCTGACTCCTGGGGGCAGAGAGGCAGCTGGGAGGCTCTGAAGAGGAGTCTCTTCAGAGACATGGCATCTGGGAGACGCCAGAGGTGGGCCTTCAGGGGCAAGTGCAGCCTGGGGTCCTCGACGCTGTCCCCCCAGGGAGGCGGGGCGCCCTCTGAGCACTCCTGCCCAGCCCAGTGGGGCCTTCGGGGTTGTTCTCCAGGTAGCTGCTTCAGATGGTCCGCGTTGATTTATTAATTGCTGTGACATTTCCAGCTGCAGGTTGGCAGGGACACGGCTGAGCTGTGACTTAGAACAGTTATATTTTACTTTGTACGTATGCAGCTAGCCAGAAAGAATAAGATCTCTCTACATAGCTAAAAGTGTAGGACACCTTGTCTAACCAGACAGAATAGGAAAAGTTGCTCAATTAGACTCGGAGTCACAGTTAGACCTTCTTTACGAAGGTCCACGCGTGGTCAGTACCCCTGTGGCAGCGTGCCCCAGACCAGAGCCCAGTGCCCAGCTCCTGGGTGCTGCTGTGCCCAGAGGGACTGGGGACAAAAATGAAGATGCGCTTATAGAGTTGTCCCTCAGGATCTGCAAGGCATTGGATCCAGAGCCCCCCACCCCCGTGGACACCAGAACACGAGACTGGAGGATGCGCAGGCCCTTTCTGTGACAGCCTCATGTTTGCCTAGGACCAGAGCACATCCTTTCATATATGCAACATTGTTTCTAGGCGGCTCATCACACTTAACAGGATGTAAATAAACCATGTGTAGGTTGTTGCAACCCAGAAGGCACTGGCACCCCACTCCAGTACTCTTGCCTGGAAAATCCCATAGATGGAGGCGCCTGGTAGGCTGCAGTCCATGGTGTCGCTAAGAGTCAGGCACAACTGAGCGACTTCACTTTCACTTTTCACTTTCATGCATTGGAGAAGGAAATGGCAGCCCACTCCAGTATTCTTGCCTGGAGAATCCCAGGGATGGCAGAGCCTGGTGGGTTGCCGTCTATGGGGTCGCACAGAGTCAGACACGACTGAAGTGACTTAGCAGCAGCAGCAGCAGGTTGTTGCAAATAGGCTCTGAATGCTTTGTACTTGGTTGTCAATGTGCAGCAGACTCAAGCTGTGCTTTCTAGAACTATCTGGAATTTTTCCCTCTAATACTTTACGTCTGAGGCTGGTTGAAATCGTGCATGTGGAACCTGGAGATGCAAAGGACCGAATGTCAGATGGAAAAGGACCAAACATCAGGTGAAATAAGCTCAGGACTCAAGAGCGAGGCTCTGCTCAGCCACGCTGTCTCTGGCCGCTAACAGCACAGGCCCGCCCCAACACCAGGGCTTGGGGTCCCGGACAGCTTGGGAGTGGCCTTGTGGGGATAAGAGGCACAGTGTGCTGCAGGAGGGGGTGTCCAGAGTGTGACACGCGCTGGTGTTGCAGGCCCTCAGTGCTCATCGAGGACAAGGCTGTGGACACGCTGGCCCACCTGAGCGACGGGGACGCACGGGCCGGGCTGAACGGGCTGCAGCTGGCGGTGCTGGCCCGGCTGAGCGCCCGGAAGACCTTTGGGAAGAAGGGCGGGCAGAGCTACCCCCCGAGCCGCGTGCTGGTCACAGAGAGCGACGTGAAGGAGGGCCTGCAGCGCTCACACCTCCTGTATGACCGGGCAGGTGAGTGAGCACCCGGGCCCCCAGGCAGCCCCGCCTGGTGCCTCCCGGCACAGCTCTGCCTCCTGACCAGGGGGCTGACAGCTGGTGTGGAATCGTGGGAACTCAGGTGTGTGTTTAGTTTAAGTAGCTTGGTTCAGTTGGAGTTCTTTAATGAGAGTTAAAATCCTTAATTCCCTTGTGGCTCAGCTGGTTAAAGAATCCGCTGGCAACAGGGGAGACCTGGCTTCGATCCCTGGTTTGGGAAGATCCCCTGGAGAAGGGAAAGACGACGCACTCCAGTATTCTGGCCTGGAGAATCCCATGGACTGTATAGTCCAAGGGGTCTCAGAGAGTTGGACATGACTGAGCGACTTGCACTTGAATTCTTAAAGGCACAATTAAAAATTAAGTTTACGTAGAAATTGGTGCTTTTATTCTGTGCTGTTCTTTTTTTAAATGAATTTTGCCATGTGCGTTTATCTGTTTTCATAAAACCATATTTACAGATACCAAACCTGACACCAGCTCCTGTTAAATCTCTGAGCTGGAATAGTCGACATCATAAGCGCAGCGCTCTGTGTGTCTTTACAAAGGACGTGGGCGGTGAAGAGAGTCCCGTGTAGACGAGGGTGTGTGTGATTCTGGGCCGTCGTGCTGGAGTCGGATTTCCACCCCTTTAGAAGGAAGTGGGGTCTCCAGCGTGCTGCCTTCATCGTGGACCCGGTGAAGCGTGAGACCGAGGCCCTTTGCAGCGGGCGGGGCTCAGCACTGCCTCCCCGGCCCCGCGTCCCACGGCGGCGGCACGAGCCCCTCCGCGGGGCCGGGTGAGGGAGGTGTCGGAGCTCACCGAGCTCAGGCCCTCCTGGGTCCCTCGCTGGCTCGGGCTTCCCTGAGGTCAGCTGGGGAGAGGCCTGCAGCGCGGCAGGCGCAGGGCTGAGTGGGGTTCTGCGTGCAGGGGAGGAGCACTACAACTGCATCTCGGCGCTGCACAAGTCCATGCGGGGCTCCGACTCCAGCGCCGCGCTCTACTGGCTGGGTCGCATGCTGGAGGGCGGCGAGGACCCGTTGTACGTGGCCCGGCGGCTCGTGAGGTTCGCCAGCGAGGACGTGGGTGAGTGACGGGCGCCGGGCGGGGGCCTGGGCGGGGCCTGGGGAGGGGAGGGGCGGAGCCCCGGGAGTGTCGGGGCGGGGCTCCGGGAGTGGGCGGGGCGGGGCGGGGACTCGGTGGAGTCCGTCCTCTGTTTCTGGGCGTCTGGCTCCCACAGTCACGGGTCCCCGCGTCCTTCGGTAGTGACGCCACGGGGGTGCGGGCTGCGTGCTCTGCCCGCGTGGGCCGCCTTCGCAGCTCGTGCCTCTGTCGCCGTGGGGTCCGTGGGACCCCGTGTCACGGGCCTGTCCGCAGCAGTTGCCACGTGGTGTGCCCGTGTCGCACTTGGGTGATTCTTGAGGCGTTCACACTTGCATCTCTGTTCTTTTTGTTTTGGAGGTCTGTGACAAGTCCTCTTTGACGTCACTACTACAAAAAGATTGACCCCCTCAAGGCTCGGGGGATGGTTAGCATGTTGAGCAGTGAAGTGTTTTAGGCACGACAGTGTCCTGTTAACATAAGCTCTGTACACGCTGGGGAACCAGGAAATTCGTGCAGCCTGCTTTGTCGGGTTTTCACTTTGTCGCGGTTTTCACTTTGTCGGGTTTTCGCTTTATCGCGGTTTTCGTGGTATTGCAGCAGTCCAGAACCAAGCCCACAATCTCTCCGAGGTGCCTGTGTTGAAATAAAAGCAGCGTTTTAATTTTGCTTTGAAGTCAGGTGTTCTGCTTTTCATCAGAGAGCTCCCGAGATGTTAATAGAAAGGGAGGGCTCCAGGCCCCGTTTAAAGGAGATCTCAGAGCCTTAGCTTTCTTTGGTGTCAGGAAGTGCTCTGCTTTCAGCATGTCCATCCGGTGACTTGTCTTCATGGCCTCCGCTCTTTACGGGTGTTGTACGTGGTCTCCTGTTTTTCCTACTGGATGTAGAGCTTTTATCTCCAAGGAAACAACAGTTCTGCATGGTAACCACTCCGTGCACACCTCTGGAGTCAGCTAAGATCGGCTTTTGCCGAGTGATTCCTCGGTTAGGGTCTGCAGGCGGTCATGGGTCAGCACGGGGGTGTGCACTGGGGCTTAACTCGCCCCTGTTCGTATGTGTGGCAGGCCTGGCCGACCCGTCTGCGTTGACACAAGCCGTCGCCACCTACCAAGGCTGTCACTTCATAGGAATGCCCGAGTGCGAGGTAAGGCCCCTGCCCTATGCCGTCACCTTGGGTGGTGCCTCCCTGGGCCTGGACCACGGAGGAGGCCGCCTGGCTCTCCGACCCCCATCTGGAAGCTTAGACGCTGTGAGGGAGGGACCTCGGTGTCGGCAGGGTCTCATGTGGGCTCCTCAGAGGTGCTCAGGGTTTCCTGGGGGCAGGAG
Source organism: Bubalus bubalis (assembly GCF_019923935.1). Taxonomy (NCBI): domain Eukaryota; kingdom Metazoa; phylum Chordata; class Mammalia; order Artiodactyla; family Bovidae; genus Bubalus; species Bubalus bubalis. The sequence goes on from NC_059158.1 coordinate 1,558,534, forward strand.
CCTCAGAAGAGCTGAACAGGATGTCTCTGCAAGTTCACCCACAGACAGAGCAGCTCCTGCTTAGCTTTACATGGTGGGGTTTTGAGAAGAATTTCATGTGATAAAAAGTCCTTTCAGTTTTAAAAGAAAACCACCGGTCTGGTTTAGCCTTGTCTCGGGGAGGGGCGCCTTCTCCCTGTCGTGGTTTGTCCAGACCGTGGGCCCCGTGGGAATGTCAGCGCAGCGGGGGGCTCCCAGAGTTAACCCGGGGCGACGCCCCCACCCCGCGCAGGTGCTCCTGGCCCAGTGCGTCGTCTACCTGGCACGAGCCCCCAAGTCCGTCGAGGTGTACAGTGCCTACAACAACGTCAAGGCCTGCCTGCGGGGCCACCAGGGGCCGCTGCCCCCTGTGCCCCTGCACCTGCGCAACGCGCCCACCAGGCTGATGAAGGACCTGGGCTACGGCCAGGGCTACAAGTACAACCCCGCCTGCAGCGAGCCGGTGGAGCAGGACTACCTGCCGCAGGAGCTGCGGGGCGTGGACTTCTTCAAGCAGCGGCGGTGCTGACGCAGGCGGCCGACCGGGCCGGGGGCCTGGCGCAGGCCGTCCCGGGCCCGCCTTCTGTGCCAGAGACGGAGCGTTCTGAGGCGGGGCACAGCTACTGCAGCTACGTGTGTGACGTGACGTTGTGTTCGTTTGCACCCTGTGCGACGTTATGCTCATGAAACGTTCTGGCAGCTTCGTGCAATGGATTCACGTTATCAGGAGGTATCTATTTTGTCATAGTATTTAAGTCATAATGTCATTTCACAATTTAGTTCTGTAGGTTTCTTTTCCTTTAAAAAATGTTTATTCTGGGTAGTTTCAATTGGTTAAAAAAAATGTAATTGTGGTTTAATACTGCATAGTGTTTTGGGTATTTTTTTTATATGCAAAGGTCTTATGAGCCAATAAAACTATTTCAAAGTACTCTTCAATTCTTGCCTGTTTTCCACCTGGAATCCAAGGTTTCAACATCTGTCAGTGTTACATTCTGATGGGTAAACACGGGAAGAAAAATGACCCTAGGTAACAGAGTTCAGAAATCTGTGTATCTGTGAAAATCAACTTTAAAAATTTTGAAGGATTTTGAAGCATCATCGTGATTGATTGAAGTACAGTTAATCTTCAGTTCCAGAGTTGGTTGGTTCCCATTCCTTTGAGGCCAATTCTCGGAATTGCTGCAGCTTATGTCGTGGCTACAATCTGATCACCGTGCAGCTGACGTCACCTGGTGAAGGTTTCAGCTCAGGATATGGTTCCGAATATTATCTGTAGCCCTGGAGAAGGAACTCAAGGTCCCTGACTCTGCTTCCTGGCTAACCTGCTACTGTTGGCTCTCTCTTGACTGTTTGCCTTTGTTTCTGCGTTCTCTCACCTCTCTGATTAGACTTGCCCTTTGGCTAAAGCTTTTTTGCGGACAAAGGCAGGTGGCGGCACCTGAGAAAGGACCACAGGGTCCTGCTCTGCTTCACTGACTTCTCAAGCTTCCTCCTGCTGTTGGGCACCCCTCTCCTCCGGGGGGACCCCACCTGCTCATCGGTTGGTGGTCTGCCCCGTGGGGGGACCCCTCCCATCCTGGGCACCGTTGCTTCATCCGTGCATCGCGTCCGACCTAGGGATGCTGTGCTCAACCTGCTCACGTGAGGCAGAACCTGCGGTCGCTTTGAGTAGCACGGAGGCCTAGGCAGCAAAACCACCCGAGAGTCTGCGCATGCGCTTACTCCGCCTGCAGCCCTGCCTGATGGTTCGGGAATAAACTCCAGGTTGAAGGACTTCCCTGGTGTCCAGTGGCTAAGACTCCTGGCTGCCGAGGCAGGGGGCCCTGGTTCGACCCCAGGTCAGGGAACTAGGTCCCACATGCTGCAGCTAAGACCCAGCTCAGCCCAATAAGTACTGAAATGTGTGCGTGCTCTGTTGCTCAGTCATGTCTGATTGTGTGCGATCCCATGGACCACAGCTCACCAGCTCCTCTGTCCATGGGATTTCCCAGGCAGGAATACTGGGGTAGGTTGCCATTTCCTTTTCTGGGGGGTCTTTCGGACCCAGGGATCAAACCACCACCTCTTCACGTCGCTTGTATAGCACGCAGGTTCTTTACCACCTGTGTCATCTGGGAAACCCTAAAAAAATTTTTTTTCAAATAAATTGAAAAAGAAGCTCCAAGTTGGCCATCCTGGCCAGTTGCCTTCCTGTCCCTCCCTCTGCAGGCTGAGTGGGTCTTCCTGGGGTCTCAGAGTTGGCCGTGATTTATTTCACTGAGTGTATGGGGGACCCATTCAGTCTGGACACTTGAGTCTGAGTTCTGGGACGGTTTTTTTCATTCGATGAATACTGAGTGCCTGCCCCACACTGAGCTCTTGTTGGGAACATTAGGAAACGAAAGACAAAATCCTGTGCTGTTGAAACCGGAGTTAAGTCCATCCTTACCCTGGGGTGGACGTGGACAGGATGGAGGTGTGCCGAGGTCCAGCCCCGGCTGATCCAGAGTATTCGAAGGAGAGACGGCTAGGCGACCTATTCAAATGTTAATTAGAGATAATAAAGAGTAATAGAATGAGGATAGCTCAGTGAGGAAATTCAGTGGAGAAAAGCGGCTGAAATAGGGATAGCTCAGTAGGAAAATTCAGTGGAGAAAAGAGGCTGAGTAGCTTGGTTTACGCGGGAGACCAATAAAACTTCAAGACAAGAAGTTTGCACCACTTACGTAGGCCGCAGGCGTCCTTCCGTTCTCCCGAAGGAGAGGAGACACTGAGGCCTCCCCGGTCGGATCTTAGAAGCCCAGGCATAATTAGCAAGCATGGTGGGTTCCGCGCTCCAGATGGAGACTCAGCTAGAATTTGGGAGAGAGAGTGACATGGGGAGACCAAGTTTCAGTGAACAAGGCCCGCACTTTATTTTCCAAAGTAGTTTTTATACCTTCAGTTATGCATAGAGGATAATGGGGGAAGGGGTGGAGTCATGCAAGGACAGCAGTTCCTGGTTCTAATCTAAGCCAGGCTTTCAAACTTATCATATGCAAAAGTTCAGGTGATTGACATCATCTTCTGGCCCGGAGGCCTGTTAACATTTTAAGAAACTTATTTTTCTCTAAAGGTGATTATTCCAAAGTCAGGCACCAGCCTTCCAAAAAGCATTGGACAAAGCTGCATTTTACATTTCTATACACCCATTATATTAATCAATACACTGCCAAGGACACAGTAGGTAAGGAGTATGGAGACTTAGCAGCAAACATTGGCCCAACAAGTGAAAAACCCTTCACCAATACAATTTCTAATCAATCTTTTAACTACTCAAAGGAATCTGTGTTTAGGCAGTTTAGAACATCTGCCTCTCACAGTTGGGAGGCTCTGAACAATCACATGTGGCCGGAAAAACCCATTCAGGCAGGCTAGAGGATTTCCAAAGGAGTTTGTAGGTTGAAACACTGTCACATCCAAGAATTATTAACTGGAGCTGTAAGCTAACTCTTTTTTCAGAGAGAGGTAGTGGGAGACAGCCCCCCGTAAAGTCAGAGGTGTAGGTGAAAGCACAAAGCAGAAAGTAGGCAGGCTCTGGTTTTGGGGGTAGATGCTCGAGAATTTCCAGGGGGACTCCTGAGGCTCGATCCCGCCTTTGCGTATGCCGAGCCTCCTTCCTCATGACCTTTGTCATGGGCGGAGTTCCTCACGCTGGCTCCCAGCAGTGATAGAATTCCAGTTGAGCTATTCCAGATCCTGAAAGATGATGCTGTGGAAAGTGCTGCACTCAATATTCAATATGCACTCAATATGCAATATGCCGGCTCCCGGCAGAGGTGTGGTTGAGATGTTGGTGGCCAAGTGGACCTCATCCAGATCTGGGGTGGGTGCGGGGCAGGAGCCTGCTGCCCCGATACCTGGGGTTGGGGGAGCCTGCCAGGCAGTGGGGGTGGCCCTGGGCAGGGAAGTGCCAGGCAGACCAGTGTCTGGTGAGGAGGCCAGTCTGATACCTCCCCAGTGGAGGAGGGGAGGCAGCAGAGGCAACAGAGCCTTGTTGGTTCTGGAAGGCTGGGCTTTTACTCAGCGTTTCTAGCAAAGGAGCGATGTCCTGGGTCGCCTGCGCTGCGGCGCTGAGCCGGGACGGGAGGGCGGCAGGGTGCAAGAGGGGAGGTGGCACCTGCAGGGCTGGGAGGTGTTGGTGGGTGAGCAGGGGGCAGAGACGGTGAGGACCGATCTGGGGATGCGGGTGACTGCAGGGAGAGCCAGTCACATTTGGCAATGGGTTGTGTGGAAAGTTGTGACCAACCTAGACAGTATATTGAAAAGCAGAGACATTACTTTGTCAACAAAGGTCCATCTAGTCAAGGCTATGGTTTTTCCAGTGGTCATGTATGGATGTGAGAGTTGGACTGTGAAGAAAGCTGAGCGCCGAAGAATTGATGCTTTTGAACTGTGGTGTTGGAGAAGACTCTTGAGAGTCCCTTGGACTGCAAGGAGATCCAACCAGTCCATTTTAAAGGAGATCAGTCCTGTGTGTTCTTTGGAAGGACTGATGCTGAAGCTGAAGCTCCAATACTCGGGCCACCTGGTGGGAAGAGCTGACTCATTGGAAAAGACCCTGATGCTGGGAAAGATTGAGGGCAGGAGGAGAAGGGGATGACAGAGGATGAGATGGTTGGATGGCATCGTGGACTCAATGGACATGAGTCTGAGTGAACTCTGGGAGTTGGTGATGAACAGGGAAGCCTAGCGTGGTGCAGTCCATGTGGTCACAGAGAGTCGGACATGACTGAGCAACTGAACTGAACTGTGTGTGGCACGTGTGTGCAAGAGGAGCTGGCGGCTGGCGTGTGCTGAGGATGTTCTGCGTGCCAGCGTGGACAGCTCATCTGAGACCTCGTAGTAACCCGGTAAACTGAGGACCACGGTGGATGTTTTTGGGACAGAAAGCTTGGTGGCTTGCTCCAGACTGCCCAGCTCCTTGGGGGGCCTTGGTCGGCATCAGGCATCCCTGCAGAGGGCTGCTCTCGCCTGGGGGTCCTCACCTCCACCTCCTCCAGTCCCTCCTCCTGGAACAGCCTAGGTCGGCCCCCCAAACCTGTTCCTCATGTGTGTTTCTTTCCTCCTTGTTTTCCATCCTTTGTCTTCGTGCTCTGCTCCCTGGAACGGTTCCTCGGGCTTGTTTTTCATCTTTGCCATCATCACCTTGTACATTTCCGAGAGCTCACTTTTCTGTCACTGTCCTTTTTTCTGGTTGTAAGCTGTGTGTGTTGTGATTGCTTATCTTACTTCTCTGGATATTAAACTTGTTTTTCATTTTCTCCCCGTATGCGCTCTTTCCTTCCATGCTCGTTTTTTCTGTCCGTTTGGCGTCTGTCTGTCCTAACACTTGCCCCTCAGATGTCCAGTCACCCCAGTAAGAAGCTCCTGTTCAGCTCGACAGCAGATTGGAAGCTCAGAAGGTGAGTAGGGGCTGGGCAAGGTGTGATTGGATCCTCCAGGAGCCGTTTGTGGGAACCTGGCGTCCAGAGCCTGCAGGGCTTATCCTCTCTGGCTGGTTAGGGTCCCGGAAAACTTCTGTACTCCCCCGGGTGGGGAAACGTCTGCTGCCTGCGTTCTGGGGGCCATGTGGTCAGGCATCCGCCAGCAGCATGCGCTTGTGTCCCGGGGCTCCGTGTGAGAAGGGGACCAGGCCCCCAGCTCTGCTGGGTCTGGTTCAGAGAGCCTCCTGGGGCAGCAGGGGGTGAGCAACACTGTCGGAGCCCTGGGGACGCCCGCTGTGTAGACAGGGTGGGTTCTTGGCTGCTCTTCTGGGACCCGCCCAGTTGTGGCCGGGAGCCCAGCCTCCCAAGCTGTGCTGCCCCTCATTCTCCGGCTTAAGACGCCTTTCCTGCAGGATGGGCAGGGCCTTGGGAGGAAATGAAATGAGATGGGCTCGACCCATCCTGTTGACTGCTGCTGCTGCTGCTGCTAAGTCACTTCAGTCGTGTCCGACTCTGTGCGACCCCATGGACTGCAGCCCACCAGGCTCCCCTGTCCCTGGGATTCTCCAGGCAAGAACACTGGAGTGGGTTGCCATTTCCTTTTCCAGTGCGTGAAAGTGGAAAGTGAAAGTGAAGTCGCTCAGTCGTGTCCAACTCTTAGCGACCCCATGGACTGCAGCCTACCAGGCTCCTCCATCCATGGGATTTTCCAGGCAACAGTACTGGAGTGGGGTGCCATTGCCTCCTCTTGACTAGTGTTCTAGATAAGGAAAGCTCGCCACTCCCAGCCGTGGGGTCTCATGGTCTAGCAGGAAATGGAGGGAGCTGGAGGGGCCCAGGGTGGTGGAAGCCGGCCAGCACCTCTGACCAGGCCAGAGGCTGAGTTGGGGGCGTGGGGGGAGGACCCAGCCTCCACTGCACGTCCTGGCGGGAGTCGGGGGTGGGGGAAGGAGAGGGCGCCTGGCCGCTTCTTCTGCCCCCTGACCCGCCGGTGCCCCCATTGCAGAACCTGCCAGGCGCTCCCGGCTAAAGACGTGGGAGCTCGGGTCTGGAGGGTCGAGGGTGGGGGTGGAACAGACACATCTCTGAGACCAGACACACGGTGAGCAGGTCTCAGAAGACGCAGAGCTCCAGCCGACGGTGTGCCCCGAGAAACAGTCCAGCGAGACAGCCTGATGCAAACAACATATGCCAACCAGGAGCTTCTGGACTACAGCGGTAGTCAGGAAACGTACCCAGAAAACCACCCGCTTCTCCGTAACAGCCCGGGAGTGAACTTACTAGTCTCCAGGGAGCAGGGCCAAGGTGGAGACAAGAAACAACTCCAACAAAAGCAGACATAAGCCGTGTTCCGAAAGGTGGTTTTGTCATAAACACCGTTAGTTTAAACAGTATTTAAGTTGGGTTTTATATTCCCATCATGGTGAGTGACAAGCTGAGTGACTACATGAGCTGTCACTGAGCCGTTTATGCCGCTCACAGCCCAGGTCGGTCCTCGACCTGTGTGTCCACCAGGAGGCAGCCTCCACCAGTCTCAGCCCAACGGCCACCGGGCGCCCACGGCCACACGCAGCCAGGGCCGTCGCAGTGTTTGTGGTTAACCTCACAGGCCAGTTACTATTTATTTCTGATTACAAAAGTAATTGTGACTTTTGCCAAAAAGGTACTGGAGCGGATACAGCCAAAACCAAAATAAACCACGTGGCAAAAAAATAACATGAGCCCAGTTTAACGTTAGTTCTCAGCGGTAACCTCCACCAGCTCCTTAGTCTCTGCCTCCTGGGTGTTTCTCCCAGCGTGTGTGAGAAAATCAGAGGCAGCTTCAGCTGTTCCTGAGCCTGCCTTCTCTCGCCTCGAGGTTGGTCAGGTCCTGGAAGTGTCTGCGTGGCTCTCGGTGGCTGCGCACACAGTCCCAGGGCCGCGTACTGCGTGTGACACGCGGGCTGTGACACACGGCTCCTGAGAAGCAGAGACGCGGTCTGCACCCCAGGCGCCTTCCTGCAGCTCCTTCACCAGCCCAGACTGTGCTGCCCTGGGCCCTCCCCCGCCCAGGGAGGGGTCTGATCACCCCACCCACGCGTCCTCCCCCTGCTCTCGGGATAAAAAGCAAGTCCACCCTTTAGTCTCGGGACAGTGTCCCGCCCCCCCACCTAGCATCACTCCCACTTCACTCCCACCCTCCCTGCCCACAGCCCCCTGTGCCCAGTGGTGAAGAGCCAGGGCCCAGATCTGTCTACACCGCTTCTCCCCTGTGTGACCTTGGTCAAGGTCATCATCTTTGTTTTCACTCTTCATCTGTAGGATGGGGGTCAAAGAATCACCTAATGGCAGCGGGGAAGACCTGCTGAGAAACACATGACATCAGTTCCTCAGGGAGGCCAGTCTGGGGACAGGGATGGCAGCAGTCTTCCAGGGACACTGGGACACTCGGCAGGGCTTTGGCTCATGTCAATCATTGTGAAGGTCTGTCTAGTCAAAGCTATGGTTTTCCCGGGGGTTATGTACAGATGTGAGAGTTGGACCATAATGAAAGCTGAGTACCGAAGAATTGATGCTTTTGAATTCTGGTGCTGGAGAAGACTCTTGAGCGTCCCTTGGACTGCAAGGAGATCCAACCAGTCCATTCTAAGGGAAATCAGTCCTAAATATTCATTTGAAGGACTGATGCTGAAGCTGAAGCTCCAATACTTTGGCTACCTGATGGGAAGAGCTGACTCATTGGGAAAGACCCTGATGCTGGGAAAGATTGAAGGCAGGAAGAAAAGGGGACGACAGAGGATGAGATGGTTGGGTGGCATCGCCGACTCGATGGACATGAGTTTGAACAAACTCCGGGAGATGGGGAGGACAGGGCAGCCTGGTGTGCTGCTGTCCATGGGGTCGCAAATAGCCGGACACGACTGAGCGACTGGAAACCAACAATCATTGTGAACAGGCGAGCTGCCCTCTTGCGTGTCCGGCATTGTTGAAAGTGTTTTATCTTCTGTTTCTCAAATGACCATCTAAGCTGCATCTATTTTGTATTCAGAGCAGAACTTGGGACTCAGGAAAGCTGAGTGACTGTCCCAGGGCCACAGAGAGGGCTTGGAACCCAGGCAGCCTGAGTGCTCAGCCGCCTGGCCAATGGTTCTCAGACTCGTGAGCCCGTTGGAGCCCAGAATTCCAGTCCAGCCCAGCTGTGGCAGGGTCCATCTCTAGCAGGTCCCCAGGTGATGCTTTCTCTGCTGGCCCCTGCAAACCACACTTTGAGAATCCAGAAAGCAGTTTCTGGTGGCCAACAGGCTCTTCCGGACACAGGGTGTCTTCCCCCCACCCCGCTGCCTCCCTCCCGTGCACTCCTGTGTCTCTTCCTACTGGCTCCGACCACGTTCAGTGACTCAGGAGGCCGACCAGCCTGCCCCAAGTCCCCGTGCCGCCTGGGCCGGCCTGCCTGCCTCTGTTGCCCCTTCCCACCGCAGTGGCTGGTTTTCCCCGATGGGGCTCGTTGAAATCATCCACCTGGACATGGACTTGTGTGCGTTGTGCTGGCCAGACCTGCCCCACTGAGGGTTGGCTGACAGTCGGAGTTGGAAAAGGTGTCTTGCTGGTTCTCATGACGTTCCACGGGGCCAGCCAGGCCTGAGGAAGAGAGACTTTTTGAGAAACTAAATTTCTGTGCTCCTGGCCAATTTTGATGAACTTTTGACTTCCATTGAGAACCAGGAGTTTTATTGACTGAGCTCCTGACCAGGGAGCAAGATGCATGGCCTCCAGCTTGCAGCCTGTAAGTTCCCGCCCCGTGAGCCTGAGCCTTCCCCGCACTTACGGCCCAGGGAAACAAGTATTGTGCAAACAGGAAGCCTCCTCTGGGGCCGAGGGCGTGGAAAACCTCACACTTGACCGTGGGCATCAGAAGCCCACGTCCAAGTGCCCTGGAGGAAGGTGCCGGGTTTCCCCCCCGGGGGTTGCGCTGGGGTCCCAGCGGCCTCTGCTTGAGCAACGGCAGGGCCCCAGCTGATGTTTCATCACCGGGTGGGAGTTACATAACATGAGGCCTTCTAACGCTCAGCTGTTCCCTGAAGCAGAAAGCAGTTGGGTCAGAATCCTGTTTTTTCCACAATCTATTGTTTGAAACTTTGCCCCAAGATCCAGCAGAAATGTGAAGGGGTCCCTGAGCCATCTGCAGATAGAACAAACCGTGCCTCCCTCCGCTGACATCACGCCCAGCAGCTGGTCCTGCCCAGGTTCTGGCCTCTTGGTTTCAGATGAAAAGCCTTCTGAGGGCAGCCGTGGTGATGACGTGGTAACCCCACAACGCCTGGCTCCTGGGAGGTCTTCAGTGAGCACTTGTTCATTGGTATTCTTGCTGGAGAAGATGAGGAGGAGACTGGTCCTTGACGGGCAGGTGCGACCCTTCCCTGGCTCGGGGCGCAGTTCCCTGGCTGAGCTGGGGACAGCTGGGGGTGTAGTTAGGATGTGGTGTGAACTTTCTGCTTCGGCTCTAAAAGCAGGACTTGAGTCCCTTTGTAGTCTCTTTATTAAGCAATAAACTGATGGCAAGTCACCTGTCCATGAAGTGAAATCAAAAGTGTATGGTGAACATGCCCAAGGTTGTAATGATGAGACTCAGTTGGACAGCTTCTGGGATCCCAGGGTATTAGTGTCTTCAAGCCTCAGTGTCCTCATCCCCGATGGAGAGTGGATTATAATAACCTCTGAAAGCACGTACAGTTTGAGGTGCAGGGTTTGAATTCACACCACAAAACCACGTAAGGGAGGCTCCAGGTTTCGCTGGTGGGCCTTTCAGTTCCAGCCTCCTCCCATGAGGGGATGACTGGGTTTTGAGACAAAACCATAGTGAGGCTAAGAGAGGCTACTGGGCCCACTTTTACTTTGGAAGTTTCTTGTGAAAGTTGGGTGAGATAACTTAGGGGGAAGTACTTTATCAACCTTCTAAAAGTGAGGGACTCTTCTTGGGATAATGTGTGAGGGATAATGGGCAGGTTTCAGAGGCGGGACAGGGCGGAAGAAATATTTTTTCATTAGCTTGCTGGTCGTTCACACAGGCGTCGATGGAACCCAGTTGGCAAACTGTTGTATTCTAATTTTTTTTTTAATTAGCACTTTTACTTTATTTATTTATTTGGCTTCATCTGGCTTAATTGCAGCACCAAGGGCCTTCATTGTGGGATTTGGGCTTTTCTCTACTTGGAGTGCTTGGGCTTAGTTGCCCTCATGACGTGTGGGATCTAGGTTCCCTGACCAGGAATCAAACCCACATCCCATGCATTGTGAGCTGGATTCTTAACCCCTGGACCATCGGGGAAGTCCTGTGTTCTTACCCTCTTTTCTCCATGTGGGAGAACCACCCTGAGAGCACAGGGTGGATGGATTTCTGCTGTTTGTTGTCATCTGCCCGCTTGGTGGGCATCCCAGGTGGCTCAGTGGTAAAGAATCTGCCTGCAATGCAGGAGATGTGGGTTTGATCCCTGGGTCAGGAAGATCCCTGGAGAAGGAAATGGCAGCCCACTCCAGTCTTCTTGCCCGGAGAATCCCATGGACAGAGGAGCCTGGCGGGCTGCAGTCCATGGGGTCAAACGGGAGTCGGACATGACTGAGTGACTGAACGACAGCGGTAAACCCTCCTGGCACTGAAGCGGAACCTCTCCTGGCCTGTCTGCCCCTGCCTCCCTGCTCCTGGGGTAGGAAACTGTGAGTGTGTTGAAATCGTGGAAGATCAGAGGCCAGTTCCTCTCCAGGGTGGACATCAGATCTCACGGAAAGCCACAGACTCAGCTCTGTCTCCAAGCCAGGGCCCTTCAGGCGGGCCTCCGGCCTGCACGGCATCCTCAGAGCCCGTGAGAGGCAAGCAAGAGAGCCCAGCCCGGCAACCAGCTCATCCCAGGGCCGCTCCTGGGATGTCTGTGCCCGACCTGTGCTAAGAAACGGTGTCCTCAGTGGCTCTGGGGCACTTTGGTGTCGTGCCACTAGCTGGACGCCTAGAATTTGGTGTGCTCAACCCGACCACCGCCTTCCGTGGGAACATCCTGCCCCCCGTGCTCAGCGTGTGACCGAGCGGTTTCTGGGGGCTTCTTCCAGGCCCCGCCCAGCCCCGCCTAGGCGTGGATTCCGTGCAGTGGCCTGCTGGGCGCCCCTTCCAGGCCCGGCTCCTACAAGCTGGACGCGCCTTGTGACTGTGGAGGGCTGGGAGAGGAGGCGGCTGGCCCCAGGGACAGCGGCCAGGCATGTTCGGGTAGCAGTGGAAGGGTTTCCAGAGGCAGCCGCGCCCCTGCCATCTCTGCCAGCTGCCAGTAAACCGCCACCCTCCTTCCGTTTAGCCAGGTGACACGGTTTCAGCAACCTTGCAGCAAGAGTTTCGATGATGCCAGTTGGGGCTGCGGAGCCAGGATGGAGGCTGAGCCTGAGTCAGGCCATCAGGGTTCAGGGGGCAGAGGGCAGAAGGCACGGAGGCTCTCGAGACCTCCCACCCCTCCATCATTGGTGACTTGGGATTTCCAGTTTCCTATTGAAAAAGCTCCAAGTTTGTTTTGAAATGGGAGCTAAGAAGAGCGTCTGTGTGTCCAGGACACCAACATCTGCTGGGAGCGTCTCTCTCGCTCTGTCTTTCTTTGAGATCTCGGGGCTGGCTGCTGTTCCCCTCTTGCCGTGGGGCCTCTGCCACCCGGGGCCTGTCCACCCACCCCTGCCCCGATCTCTGACACCCAGAGGAGCAGAAGGACATGAGGGGGGCCCAGGGTGTGGAGTCAGGCACCCTAAATCCACACTCTGCCCCGCAGTCTCTTCACCAGTAAACCTGAGCTAAATTAGGGCCGGAGAGGAGTCCCATAAGACTCCAGGGCCTGGCTCACAGACAGCGTTTGTTACAGACCTTGAAAGGCCCCTCTGCGAGATTGTTCAGTCGCTCAGTCATGCCCGACTCTGTGACCCCATGTCCTGCAGCCCGCCAGGCTCCTCTGTCCACGGGATTCTCTGAGCACAAATACTGGAGTGGGTTGCCATGCCCTCTTCCAGGGGATCTTTCTGACCCAAGGATCAAGCCCTCGTCTCCTGCGCTGGCAGGTGGATTCTTTACCACTGAGCCACCAGGGCACCCCTCTGTGTAAAGCCCCTTTCTACTGAAAGCGAAGATTCTTCTTTCTGATCCTGGTATTTTCAGAAGCGGCGGTGCCGTTTGTGTGCTGGGACCAGTCCAGGTGTGGTTTTCTCTGGAAGCCGGTGAACCAGACACTCCTTCTTGTGACTCAGCTCACTGCCGGGGACCCTTCTCCTAGTGTTATTAAAACATAATGAATCCACGGAGCCGCTGACACTCTGAGTCTTTTCCAATGAGTCAACTCTTCGCATGAGGTGGCCAAAGTACTGGAGTTTCAGCTTTAGCATTATTCCTTCCAAAGAACACCCAGGGTTGATCTCCTTCAGAATGGACTGGTTGAATCTCCTTGCAGTCCAAGGGACTCTCAAGAGTCTTCTCCAACACCACAGTTCAAAAGCATCAATTCTTCGGCACTCAGCCTTCTTCACAGTCCAACTCTCACATCCATACATGACCACAGGAAAAACCATAGCCTTGACTAGATGGACCTTTGTTGGCAAAGTAATGTCTCTGCTTTTGAATATGCTATCTAGGTTGGTCATAACTTTCCTTCCAAGGAGTAAGCGTCTTTTAATTTCATGGCTGCAGTCATCATCTACAGTGATTTTGGAGCCCAGAAAAATAAAGTCTGACACTGTTTCCACTCTTTCCCCATCTATTTCCCATGAAGTGATGAGACCGGATGCCATGACATGATCTTCGTTTTCTGAATGTTGAGCTTTAAGCCAACTTTTTCACTCTCCACTTTCACTTTCATCAAGAGGCTTTTGAGTTCCTCTTCACTTTCTGCCATAAGGGTGGTGTCATCTGCATATCTGAGGTTATTGATATTTCTCCCGGCAATCTTGATTCCAGCTTGTGTTTCTTCCAGTCCAGCGTTTCTCATGATGTACTCTGCATATAAGTTAAATAAGCAGGGTGACAATATACAGCCTTGACGTACTCCTTTTCCTATTTGGAACCAGTCTGTTGTTCCATGTCCAGTTCTAACTGTTGCTTCCTGACCTGCATACAGATTTCTCAAGAGGCAGATCAGGTGGTCTGGTATTCCCATCTCTTTCAGAATTTTCCACAGTTTATTGTGATCCACACAGTCAAAGGCTTTGGCATAGTCAATAAAGCAGAAATAGATGTTTTTCTGGAACTCTCTTGCTTTTTCCATGATCCAGCAGATGTTGGCAATTTGATCTCTGGTTCTTCTGCCTTTTCTAAAACCAGCTTGAACATCAGGAAGTTCACGGTTCACATATTGCTGAAGCCTGGCTTGGAGAATTTTAAGCATTATTTTACTAGCGTGTGAGATGAGTGCAATTGTGCAGTAGTTTGAGAATTCTTTGGCATTGCCTTTCTTTGGGATTGGAAAGAAAACTGACCTTTTCCGGTCCTGTGGCCACTGCTGAGTTTTCCAAATTTGCTGGCATATTGAGTGCAGCACTTTCACAGCATCATCTTTCAGGATTTGGAATAGCTCAACTGGAATTCCATCACCTCCACTAGCTTTGTTCGTAGTGATGCTTTCTAAGGCCCACTTGAGGGCTTCACATTCCAGGATGTCTGGCTCTAGGTGAGTGATCACACCATCGTGATTATCTGGGTCGTGAAGATCTTTTTTGTACATTTCTTCTGTGTATTTTTGCCATCTCTTCTTAATATCTTCTGCTTCTGTTAGGTCCATACCATTTCTGTCCTTTTTCGAGCCCATCTTTGCATGAAATATTCCTTTGGTATCTCTGATTTTCTTGAAGAGATCTCTAGTCTTTCCCATTCTGTTGTTTTCATCTATTTCTTTGCATTGATCGCTGAGGAAGGCTTTCTTATCTCTCCTTGTTATTCTTTGGAACTCTGCATTCAGATGTTTATATCTTTCCTTTTCTCCTTTGCTTTTCACTTCTCTTCTTTTCACAGCTATTTGTAAGGCCTCCCCAGACAGCCATTTTGCTTTTTTGCATTTCTTTTCCATGGGGATGGTCTTGATCCCTGTCTCCTGTACAATGTCACGAACCTCATTCCATAGTTCATCAGGCACTCTATCTATCAGATCTAGGCCCTTAAATCTATTTCTCACTTCCACTGTATAATCATAAGGGATTTGATTTAGGTCATACCTGAATGGTCTAGTGGTTTTCCCTACTTTCTTCATTTTCAGTCTGAATTTGGCAATAAGGAGTTCATGGTCTGAGCCACAGTCAGCTCCTGGTCTTGTTTTTGCTGACTGTATAGAGCTTCTCCATCTTTGGCTGCAAAGAATATAATCAATCTGATTTCGGTGTTGACCATCTGGTGATGTCCATGTGTAGAGTCTTCTCTTATGTTGTTGGAAGAGGGTGTTTGTTATGACCAGTGCATTTTCTTGGCAAAACTCTACTAGTCTTTGCCCTGCTTCATTCTGTATTCCAAGGCCAAATTTGCCTGTTACTCCAGGTGTTTCTTGACTTCCTACTTTTGCATTCCAGTCCCCTATAATGAAAAGGACATCTTTTTTGGGTGTTAGTTCTAAAAGGTCTTGTAGGTCTTCATAGAACCGTTCAACTTCAGCTTCTTCAGCGTTACTGGTTGGGGCATAGACTTGGATTACTGTGATATTGAATGGTTTGCCTTGGAAACGAACAGAGATCATTCTGTCGTTTTTGAGATTGCATCAAAGTACTGCATTTCGGACTCTTTTGTTGACCATCATGGCCACTCCATTTCTTCTGAGGGATTCCTGCCCGCAATAGTAGATATAATGGTCATCTGAGCTTATGGCAGGACAAATGTGCTCTAAAAATTTAACTAAAATACTTGTACGAGTAATTGTGAAAGAGCTGGCACTTCATGTCAAACGGTACATGTGCCAGTAACGGGCAGGCTTGGCCCGATGCCACCCCAGGGGACGTCTCTCACTCAGAAGTGACCTTTCCCCACTTTACACTCAGCCGGCTGGTACAGCATCTACCATATCACAGCACTTCTCATGGTCTGTTCTGTAGTTTAGTTGGATTACGAGGATCTGAAGAAGGGACCAAAATGAGAAGCAAGTGGGTCTTTGCCTTCCAGGAGCTGACCCTCTATTAGCAACTTAAAGACAGGATCCCCAGTGGTGGTTCAGAGAAGGGTCTGCTCAGTGTTCGCGGAAGCACAGAGGTCAAGGGCAGAGGCGAGAACGTCCTGTGTGTGGAGAAGACTCGTGGGGAGGAGCCGTGTGGACAGGGCGCGTGGGTAAGTGAGTCCACGGGTCTAGGCTCAGTAGCCAGCATCCTGGAACAAGGTCAGGGCACAGGCGGCCCTGTGTCCGCAGAGGAGGGTTTCTCATCCGGGCGCTGCTGACACCCAAGGGCAGGGTGCGCTGGGCGTGGGGCCGCCCTGTGCGCTGCAGGGCGTTCCCGCCTCCAGGCCTCCAGCCGCTCGAGGCCCTGGTGCCTCCCGCTGCCCCAGGTCGTGGCATCTGAACCTCAGATGTCGTCGCACGTCACCTGGGGCTGGGGGCACAGCCCTGACGGAGAATACGGGCAAACACACAGACACACGTGTGTGAGAAGGCACGTGTGCGTGACTGAGGACAGACACAGGCGAGGAGCAGCTGGCACCCTTGGCTGCTTGTGACCGAGCCCTCAAAGCACGACAGAGGAGGGCGATGCTCCCCCGAGTGTCCTCGTCCCTGGAGGCGCAGACCCGCGAGGGCCCACCGTCTGGTCGTCCCCCCAGAGCCCAGGGCTCTCATGGCCTGTCTCCCACAAGGCTTGCCCTCAGAGCCCCAGTCCCACCAAGCTGTGATGTCTGACCTCCGCTAGGAGTCAGCGGTACCTGAGGACTGTTCCTCCTGGAGCAAGCATTTTATTTTAAAGTGCACCTGGTTTTTTAAGGTAGCGGATATAGCTTAGCCGGAGACTCTCAGCGTGAGTCAGAGGGTCTGCCAGCAGGGGAGCCGGGACCCCCAGGACAAGCTGCAGGCAAGCAGGCTTTCTCCTTGGCTCAGCCCAGCCTGCTTAGGGTACAGTCCGCGCTCCAGGTCTGAAGGACAGCTGCTTAAGAATCGGCTAAGGTTTTTTCCCTTTTGCCACTAGAGAAGGGGAACGTGCCTTGTTGCTCTATGTCAGAAACTCCAAGCACCACGCTCTTCCTGTGCCCCCTGCCCACCCCGGAAAATCCAGTCCTGGACCAGCTCCGCACAGCTCGTGACCCTGAACCCGAACTCGAACCTCCCCTCTCCTCCCCCGTCCCGGGCCGACCGTGCACTCTGCCGCTGGCCTCACCAGTGGCGCTTCAAGGATTCCCCACAAAGCTTCCAAGCCAGGATGCACTTGCAGCAGCGAAGCACCCAGCCTCTCGGAAGTTGCCCCGTGGGTCTGCCACTCCTGCCTGGCAACTCAGAGGGTGCAGGGCCTTCATTCTGTGTGGGAGGGAGCAGAAGAGGGACAGTGTGCCGAAGATGTAGAAGCAGAGATAAAGGGAGATATGAAAGCAACAAGGAAATTGTTGCCAGGCAACATGCCTGGTTGTCAAAGAGACAGAGGCGTCGTCAGTAATAACCCACGAGCCATCTTCAATAGCAGCCCGTAAATCCCTGAGCTGGAAAATGTCTGTGTCAGGAGGGGTAACGGCAAACAGTTCTCCAAAGAACCAAAGCATTGAGCTCCCCGCCCCGTTCCGTAAATATGGACCTTGCTGTAAGCAAAGAAAGCTTACCAAGAGCTTTATTCATTGTTGTAACAAAACTGGTTGATCTGCTCAGAAAGAGAAGTTTCCTGTGTAACTAACTGGTCACAGAGCTGCTCACACTCAGAGTCTTTCTTAACACCCAGGAGAGAAGAGCCGGCCAGAGAGACAGAAACCCAATGCTTCACTGGAGGAACATATTTATTTTTTATTTGACTGGCGTGTAGCTGGTTTAGGAGGTGTTAACTTCTGCTGTGCAGCAGCGTGACCCGGGTATGCACGCAGACGTATGTAGCTGTTCGTATTCTTTCCCATACGGTTTATCAGAGGGTGTTGAATATGGGTCCCTCTGCTCCCCAGCAGGACCCTGTCGTTTATCTGGGGAGTATTTTATCGTCACGGGAGCGCACAGCCAGTACAGACCTTCCATCCTCAAGGCTGGTGCTTCCTCCACAAGGCAGGATGTCATTCAAAACAGACTTATCACGGGCTCCACACACAATGTGTTGTGTGTATGTTAGTCACTGGGTTTCCTTGGTGGCTCAGTGGTAAAGAGGGAATTTCCTGCAATGCAGCAAAGCCGGGTTTGATCCCTGGGTCAGGCAGATCCCTGGAGAAGGAAATGACAACACACTCCGGTATTCTTGCCTGGAGAATCCCATGGACAGAGGAGCCCGGCGGGCTACAGTCCATGGGGTCACAAAAAGTTGGACACGACAGAGACTAACACGACACAATGTCTATATATACCCACAAAATGTAAGATTAAGTAAACTCAGAGTACACAGAGAAGACTCCTCCAGGTCTGTAGAAAGTAGAGGAGAGGGCACCCTGGCAGGGCTGTGGTCTTCAGAAGGCTGAGAGATCACTGTTTCTTGCTTTGAGTGTTGAATACATGGGTGAGTTCACTTTGTGGAACATGTTTGAGCTATCCTACTTACAGGCGTGGAAGGTACCGTGTAAACACTGGTTGATGCCTCAAAAATGGCATTTATCAAAATACCGACTTTTTTTTACATGTTTTCGAGCTTTCTGAAGTCAAATAAAGGTGATCCCTAGTTAGGAAAATTGATGGCTGCAATGATGAAACGAGCAAACGTCATCCAAAGGCAACAGAGCGAACAGAGTGGACCGTGTGGGCAGTCAGTGGTCCCGGAATTCCCGGACCCCGCCCCGGGGACATCGCCGTTGCCTCGCCCTCCCCTCAGCTCTCACGCTCTGCTCTGCTGACTCCTTGAGGGAGACTGTCTCCTCAGTGGACATTACTGTCCACTTGAGTTAACTCACTTATGGAGTAAATATATTTTAATTAAAAATACCCACAATGATGAAAAAGCATCAATTTTTGAAAATTAGTTCAGCAAGCAACAGCAGCAAATAGTGTAGGACGTAAAATACAGTAACAAATTAATGAGTTTAAAAGCCACGAACGGGAATTCCATGGCAATCCAGTGGTTAGGACTCCACGCTTCCACTGCAGGGGTACGGCCTCATCTCTGGTAGGTCCCACAAGCCTGGAGGGGCTGCCAAAAGATTCCACCAAAGTCCTTACCTTTTGATATAGTGAGGTCATAGGAGAGCAATTGAAAATTTTAAGCATCTGCTGTTTTGCCTTGATAAACAGCTGGGTTTACTTTAAAATGGGAAAGTTGTTACACAAATTCCTGAATATTTTTTTTACCAATTTTTACCCTATTTCCTAATGTATCAAACTTTGCACAGAACACTGAATTTGCAATGCGTTTAGTCTTTGAAAACTGACTTTTAAAAATATTGTGCAATAATAAAACATCGACACTTCTAATTTACAGGAAACTTTTATGTATCTGCTGAAGCAAAGATCTTACTACCAGGATTTGTTGTAACAGACATTTGCAAAACACAGGAAGAGCTGGTGTAAGAACTTCAGGAAAACCTCTTTGAGGAACTTTCTCTTGCTGTGCAGGCTGGGCTGTTCATGGTCTCCCCCGTGAGCTGGAAAATCACCTTTGTTCCTTGACTCCTGTGAGACGGCACACTACACCTCACCTGTTGGCAGAGACTGGTTTCCTCATTCCACAGGGCTCTGCCATACCCTAGAGGCGGGGCTGCGGTCACACAAGCCACCAACTGTTTTTTCAGGTCGGAAAGTATCCGGTGTCGCAATTCCGTGCATGTAATTTGAACCCCAAGAGGTTAGATGAAGAAATGCTTTTCCACTTTATAACCCGTGTATGTCTCAGAGCCATCCACCTTCCGAGGTCAAAGTATGAGATCCTTTGCAAGTCCTGGGAGGTTTCTGAACAGACAGATGCATCCTCTGGCACCCTTGTGTGCAGAGATCTCAGCTCTTAGCAGTGACCCGGGAGGGGCTGGGGCACTGGAGATGTGCCTTGGAGATGTGATAGCTCGGCAGGTCCTGCCGCAGGGCCGTCCACCCACTCTTCCCAGGCAACCCCAGGTTATATGCTGCGTCTCAAACGTGAGTGTGTTTGAGATTGCAAAGTTATTGAAGATTTCCTTTAAACTGGCCGAGATTCACAGCTGAGCGAGAAAACACAGTATTACTAGTGAAGGGCGAGCATCTCTTCCAAAAGCTTCGAGTGCACTCAAATTCCCCTGGGCGGTTCTTGGTGATGCATCAGGAGGAGGTCTAATCCAAGGCCCCAGGCAGCTTCCTCCCTCCCGTCTGCAGCCTGAAGACCGCACCGCTCACCTTAAAGTACAAACATCGAGTGTGGAGCACCATGCCTGGCCCCATGTGGGACTTGGAATCTGGGAACTGACGTATCTGTTTGAAATCATGTTGAATGTCAGCTCTTTAAACATGATTCTGCCCTAGACAGGGCTTCCCAGGTGGCTCGGCAGGAAAGAATCTGCCTGCAATGCAGGAGACGCAGGCTGAATCCCTGGGTTGGGAAGATCCCTTGGAGGAGGAAATGGCAACCCACTCCAGTATTCTTGCCTGAGAAATCCCACGGACAGAAGAAGCTGGTGGGCCTACAGTCCCACAGGGGTTGCAAGAGTCAGTCACCACTTGGCAACTAAACCACCAACCACCACAGCCCAGATGCTTTTTTTCCCCCTTCTTTTCCTCTGAAGTGTCTTCTTACTGACTTCTCTGGGTTTTTTATCTTCCCTTTTGCATTCTTCCATCCTTTTGTCTTTCTGGATTACATTTTTCTTTCTGAAAGAAGTTGTGGATAATTTCTCCTGATCTGACCAGTCATAGTTTCTCTCTCTTGCCATCTGTAATTTGCTAATAAATCTTACCCATTTAGTACGTCATTCTTAACTGTGTTTTTGAGCTCTAGAATTTCTGTCTCATTTTTGAGACTGATTTAAGCTTCCAGTTATCCGCTGAGATGTTTACCCTTGCCTTCTGTCTTGCTGATCAGGGATGACAGTGTTGTTTTGTGATTTGTGCGTGATGGTTCTTATAGCGGGAGCCTCAGGACCTGCGCTTCTATCCTCTGTGTTTCTGTGTGCTGGTTTATGTTGTCATGGCTCAGGAGGGTGTCTTCAGGACAGACCAGGTGTCACCCATCCAGTTACCTTCGACTGTATGCTGGATGTTGTATAAGAAAAGCTGCTTATAAAAAGTCATTTGAAGTTTATGGGTAATCTTTCTGCCCCTGGGTTGTAGCAAACCAGGATGAATATAACCCAATTCTAGGGCCTGGAATTTTCCAGGCTGTCTGACGACTTCAGCAGGGCTGCATTCTGCAATGGTTCACTCATACCTTAGGGTGTCAGGAGGTTGAATGGGGCCCTCACTCTTGATGGGTCCAAACTCAGGCTCCCTAGCCTAGCACAGTGCCAAAACCCCCACATCACACCTCATAGATCTCTTATGGGTTGGGAGAGGCCCCAGCCCCTGCTGGGTCTTGGGCCCAGTGTTTCTCCATGATCAAGTCAACCTTCCCCCGAGGGGCTGCCATGTATTTTTTTGGTTTTCCAGTTGGTCTCCAGAGGTTTCTGGGTTATCTCATTCATCATTATGAGAGGTGGACGTTCTCCACATCAAATATGAACTGGGGGACTTCCCTGGTGGTCCAGTGGTTGGGACTCCACACTCTCACTGCCAGGGCCACAAGGGCACCGATTCCTTCCCTGGTTGCTACGGGCAGTGAGACCAGAAAAAAAAAAAAGAATCAGATCTAGTCCCTGCTCTCGAATTTCCTAGTTGTTCTGACTACAATAGCTGATGGTAGTCCAGGGGCCTGTTCCCTCAAATACAAAAAGGGAGGATTTGAGCAGAGCTGCTTGGGCCCATGTAACTCGATCAACACGACCTCCTCTAAATCGCTGAGTAGATGTTGGACTGAGGAGCAAAAAGAGACAGACCACTGTGGCTTTCCTCCTGGTCCCTGTAGCCACGAGGCCTTGGATGGCAGGCACTAGGGAGAACCGTAAGAAAGGAGGAGAAACGCCTGCCAACGTGAGGCCTGCTGGGATTCTGTTGCTGTGCTGTGCAGTCACTCCGTATCAGCCAGATGTAAGCACAGGTCCGGCCAAGAACCTGCTTCTGCAGTCTTGGCTTGCCCGAGATCAGGGAGAAATAAGAAGAGGACTGAGGTCAGTCTGGTTTGCACGATCTTAGGAAACTTTATTAACCAACCCAACAGCTTCATGAGAGCAAGAAGCAGCAATTCAAGGCACATTCCAAGAAGAACATTGACAAAGGCTGACATTCATCAAATAGCACCCCGCCACCGCTTCCTCTACAGCCTTGCATAAAGCTGTCCTGTTACCATAAAGACGTGTGCCAGGTGATGGACATCAAGAGCCTTCATCAGAAAACAGGGGAGAAGGCAGTGAGCAGTGAGATCCTGTTGCCATTTCTTGGCTTCTTTCCTGATAAGACATCTACTGCCTGACTCCTTGTGCCCCTCATAGCGCACATCCGGAGGAGCACGGGAGAACAGACAAGGGAGGGCGTGGGTTACCGCCAGGCCGGAGGGCTGGACGCAGGGTCAGAGACCTCGCCAAGGCAAGGCTGTCTCAACCCTGGGCCTCAATGGGGGCGCTCGCCTGGATTTCAACTGAGTATCTGTTGAAGCCTCCCCTCAGCTATCAGGACATCTCTCTACTGCGGCTTCCAAAAGTCTATCTCTAAAAGCAGATGACGGCGTGACCACTGTCCCCCACGGCTCTCAGGAAAGTATAGCAACTTCCTAGACTGCTACATTGTCAAGGATCTACACATCTGATTTTTCTCTTTTTTTAACTCAGTGCATTCAAGAGAAATCACGGGATTTTTTTCAGTATAAAAAAAGAAGAAGAGATACCCATGCCAAGTGTGAACAGCCAACAGAGCTGAGCTTACAAAGGAGGTTAAAGATTCATTATCGAATAGTACTTTATGGGTAAAGATTTATGCGAATGGTCCCCATCTAAAGGGCAGGCAAAGAGCTTAGGCTTGACCTTGATTTAACGTCCCTAGCTTCTATGGGGAGGAAAGCCTGCCTAGAAACAGGATGTGCGAGGAGGGCTTGTGCTGGATGAAGAAGATGAAAGGGTGGTCGGCAACGAACTCCTCCTCTGGCATCAGCATGGCGAACTCGGTGATGACTCCCGTGGTGGCCGCCGCCTCCGTGCCCTCCTCGTTCACGTCCACGACGGACTTATGGACCACCTTGGATATGAAGAGGTCCCTGGCCCCCGACATGCCGGACAGGTCCGCCTTGCTGCTGAAGAGATCCCGTGCACCCAGGCGGGCCAGGGGCTCGTTGAGGTCGTAACTCTCCTCCAGCTTGAACCTAGGCAGCTGGACCCTGACCTCAAGGAGGTCTAGGCTCTCGGGTTGGGTCCACTCCCGCAGCTTCTCCAGAGTCAGCTGTTGCTCAATCTGGAATAGAATGAGCGAAAAGAAGAGCTGAAACCATTCTATGGAAGTCAGTCGACAACGTGTTCTTTAGATGAACGGACCATCCTACCCACTGCTCACTGGTTTCCTTCATGTTTGCACCAAAACAGGTTCCACCTGGGGACTTCACACCATTCCGGCTGCTGGTGATAATAAACAGAGCCGCGTTCCCAGGCACCAAGGCCCCGGTCTGGACACGAGGCCCGGGAACCACCCGCCCCACCCAGGACTGACTGCGCCTCTGCCATGCTGGACCACCGCCACCATGGCTGTTAATACCCTAACTGACTGAGTGACACAGGGTAATTTTTAAAGCTTTCTTCTATGTCTTCTATTTATCTGAGTCCCAGTGGTCGCTGGGTTATCTGTAAACCTCACACAGCGGAAGTTGTCCTGATGGACATAGCTCATGAAGCTGAAGCTCCAATACTTAGGCCCCCTGATGCCAAGAGCCGACTCATTGGAAGAGACCCTGATGCTGGGAAGATTGAGGGCGGGAGGAGAAGGGGACGACAGAGGATGAGATGGTTGGATGGCATCACCGACTCGACGGACATGAGTTTGAGCAAACTCTGGGAGATATTGAAGGCCAGGGAAGCCTGGCGTGCTGCGGTCCACGGGGTCGCAAAGAGTCGGACACGAGTTATCGACTGAACAACAAGAAGCAGCACACTGGTAAAACCAGAAACAGACCTAGTCCCTCGTCTAAAGTGGGGAAACCGTAGCACGTGCTCGAGCCCTGCTCCAAGTGCCGGATCACCCCGCAGAGAACGCGGGCGCACAGTGTGAGCTGTGTGAGCCCAGCTCCTGCGGCTGCCCTGTTACTCCTGCTTCACTGGGACAGAGCCACGCCACACTGCCCTGCTGATGCTGCTAATCCCGGACTGTCTATGTTAGAGTCAGGAAGGGACAACCATGGAAATACAGCTGAGAGCAGGAACAGCCAGCTTCTAACGCATGGTGTAGCTGCAGACGGCTAATATCAGACCCCACTCAACAGGAAGTTTAGTTAGGAGGGGAAGGGCAAAGCACACAACAGGGCAGACACACGGAAGGAAAACTGCCCTCTTCACACTCCTGCCTCTTCCACACACACACACACACACAGTCCGTGCACCACGCGGGGAGCGGGGCCGCACCTTCTTCAGCCCCGTGGCCTCGTCCTGGATGTCGTCCGGCAGCAGGATGACCATACTGAGGTCCTTGCCCTCGTAGGGCAGCTCCAGCACCCGGCACTTAAGGTCCTTGATGTAGCCAAAGGGAAACTTCTTCTTCTGATACATCATCTTCACCGTTTTCGTTTCTTTCTGAACAATCAGACCACAGATCGCCCATCATTATCCGCATGGCTTCGGAGCACAGAGTCATCTAGACAGTCGTCCGCCCTCACCTTATTCAGTCTGAAAGGCGCATCCTTGGTGGCCTCCACCATGAACTTCTCCTGCCACTTCCCTTTGAAATAGATGGCATTCACCAGCACCAGCTTCGTCAAGCTGTCAACCATACCTGAGGCCAACAGCTCCGGAATTTTCCCTAAAAAGACAAACTTAGCTTTTTAAAAACCCACCTATCAGAATTCCAAATTTGAAGGGACCTTTGATTAGCACTGTGCTTCCCTCATAGCTCAGTTGGTAAAGAATCTGCCTGCAGTGCAGGAGACTGGGGTTCAATCCGTGGGTCGGGAACGACCCACAGAGAAGGAAATGGCAACCCACTCCAGTATGCTTGCCTGGAAAATCCCATGGACAGAGGAGCCTGGTGGGCAGCAATCCATGGGGTCACAAAGAGTCATGCACGACTGAGCAACTAACACACTTGATTAGCACTGAAATGCAATTCAAATGCTTCCTCCTACCCAAAGTCCTGTCACATGGCACTAAGTTAGCTAAGGCCCCCGGGGTGCTCCCACTGGAAATAAACCAGCTGGGAGGGACTTCCGTGGTGCTTGGGTGGTTAAGAATCTGCTTTCCAACGCAGGTGCTGCAGTTTACATCCCTGGTTGGGGAACTAGGATCCCACAAGTCTCGGGGCAGCTAAGCCCACACACCACACCTGGGGAGCGCACGCCACAATTAAGACCGGACAACTGGAGGGCAGATCAGGGGAAACACAAACTACCCCGGAGGGGTGATGCTTCGAAACAAGGTATTGGGTTAAAGGGCTAAAAACAGGAAAAATCTCCTTTTCTGGGATGTATGATAATCAGTGGGCCTCATTTGGAGACAGGCCATTCTTTATCAAGAAAGGGAAAATTTCTTAACTAAAGTGTTTCTAGTCACTAAGAAGTAAATCACTTCTTCAAATCATCCAAGTGG
The DNA here is from genome assembly GCF_019923935.1 of Bubalus bubalis. NCBI lineage: Eukaryota > Metazoa > Chordata > Mammalia > Artiodactyla > Bovidae > Bubalus > Bubalus bubalis. The sequence continues at coordinate 1,583,890 of NC_059158.1, forward strand.
TCGCCTAACTCCCACAGGGAAGCTTTTAACAGACGTCTAAGAGGTAGGACAGCTCCTCCGCGGACACGTGGCCCACTCGTGGTGCGTGTGGCTGTGACGGCCGCTGTGGGTGTGGAAGGGACAGGTGTCCTGTGGGTGCCTTGACCATTCCGTGACTACGACAGAGACACGAACCAGAGACACGGCCTGACTCCTTAGACGAGGCGTTGGCGAAAACACTCCTGGCCACAGCGGCTTGTAGACATTGGATTGAGGTTTGGGTCCATTTATTCTACAGTCAATGTTAGTTTCAACTTTTAAGCACAGTCTGGGGAACTTACAGGGAAGAAGCTTTTAGCACCTTCAATTAAACCATGTTTACGTTTCCACTTGGAGAGATTCCTGTGTTTGAAAGCTGTCTGGCCTGGGCAGTGAAGGTGGACCCCAGGGTCAGGCCCAGAGGCGAGGGAAGGGGAGGGTCCCCTGCAGGGGGAGAGGTGGGCGGAGGGAAGGAAGGACCCGGCGGACGGCCAGCGCCGCCCTCGCTCACCTCCCGTCTGCCCTTTGACCCACTCGTTTATGGTCTTTCTCGCTTCCTCGGAGGCCCGCAGAAAATCCACACTGGCCAGCTCAGCACTGTACATTCTCTGCGTTGAAGCTAAGAACTCCTGTTTAAGAAAAGAAACAGGTGTCGTGAGTAAGTCCTTCTCCATACAGAGGTGGTTCTCCAAAATCCTTAAAAGCAACAGAAATAATCCCCAAAGGCATATTTCATGGTAACAACAAAAATTCTAGCTCTTCTACTTTTTTAACTCTGGTGAAAAACACATAACATTGACTTGACCATCCTAACCACTCTTACGTGTACAGTCCAGTAGTTTTGGTGTTGCACAAAATTTACCAATTCTTTTCTAGTCTCTGACTAGCATTTTCATAAACAAGCAGACACTGGCTGTACTTGGACGTGAATGACGGGCTTCACTCTGGATTTCTCTAGTAGAACAGCCAGGGCTGACCTTTTCACTGTGGGGATGGGATGAGAAAACGAAATCACATCCGCCGAGGCGAATGCTGTTGGTTATGTTTTCATTCTGGATTATTTTTCTGAATGTTTATAAAAATTAAAACTGGTTTGTGTGACTTGATTGTGCTGGGCAAAAAGTCTGCATTGTCTTTCGAGTTTGAGAACACGAAGAGCAAAGCACTCACAGGGAGGAAATCATAGCTCTTCTCTCCAAATAACCTGTTGGCGAGTTTCAGGGTGTAGGGAGCACAACGCTTGTTGATAGCAGCATTCAGATTCTGAAATCCCGAATGAATCTCAACTCCTTCGAAATGGAGAGCCTAAAATAAAGGAAATATTATTTCTATAACCATGGATTTTGAAATTATAACCTGGTTCCTTGGAATTTGCTTTCATCAAATTAATGTTTTAGTACTAATTATTGATCAGCAAAATCCAAAATGTACTAGCTTCGTGAATCATAGTAACTGTATTGAAAGCTGCCCTTTTGCATCACTTTTTTGATATAATTACAGTTGCACAAATATGAGTGGTTAATAAACTAAACATGTATACAAGTCTGCTTCCCCAATCATAAATGGTATGTTCATATTTGTACAAATAGAATTCTCCTGAAAGTTCTCAGAAATAAACAGTAGATAAAAGAATCATCAGCTATGCAAGAACACAAAGGTAGTAGAGACTGGGAGGTTTTTTAATTGCCTTGCCAGCGTCAGTAACTCACTTGCTTAAAAACAATTTCATTAAACTTAACACCGGGCAAAAGTTTAATTCTCCACATATCAGTTACACCAAGAGCCACTTTATGGTTTTATGAGGCCTGGGCTGGTTCGTTCTTTTAGGGCACAAAGAACAAAGCTCTACCGTGTACAAAGGCCGGTCTCTCCCTGACATGTGGAGCATGTGTGTGGGCACTGTGATCCATCTCTTCAGGGAAACAGGGTAAGAACCTAAGACTGCTCTTCACTGAGGTTATGAAGTTCCTGGAAAACCTCAAATCAGAAGCTCAGATTACCTTGCAGGGGCAGCTAACAGTTACTAGTACTAGGGGTTTTTTTCTTTCTTTTTTTTTTTTTAAGTAGATTTTTGAAAACTTTCAAATGCTTCTGTATCTACAGTGATGAAAAACGTTGGTTTTCCATCAAGTACAAACACTTGTACTTGTTGCAGCTGCAACAGGCCGGTGAACCCGAATCCGGGCTGGACCTTCCCTGGCTCTAGGTGCAGCGTGACCAGTGGCCTGGACTTTAGAAAGACCTTCGCAGATGCCCTTTCTTTCGAGGAAAGCCAGAGTTCCCCACTCAGAATAAAGCAGGCCCAGCACACGGGTGCCCTCCACACCCCCAAGGACAGGCAGAGTCTCCGCGTCGCCTCCCCGTCTCCCTGAAGGGCCCTCCTGCTCACACAGGACACGCCTGGGCCAGGCCCAGAAGCGCAGGGCCGGACGCTCTCGTGGCCCCTGCACCTCTCCACTAGGCGTCATTATGCTCACAAGGAACAAGACCCTGCAGGCGCTGATGGAGCCAGGAGCCGGCATCACAGGCAAAGCAGAAAGCAGACGGTCCTGGGGAGGAGGTGCCTGTGAGAGCCAGCGGGCGATGCTGGGGCAGAAGCAGCAGGCGGCGGGGCGGCCAGTCTTCTCACTGCTCTGTCCTCAGCCCGGGGGAGACACCGTGGTCACACAGGCGGGTGTCCCAGGGCGAGGCTGACCCATTGCACTTCGGACGTGCTGACCCCTGTGATTTCCCCAAATGTGGGAGACTCCACTGGGCTTCCCCAGTAGCTCAGGTGGTAAAGAATCTGCCTGCAATGCAGAAGACCTGGATTCGATCCCTGGGTCGGGAAGATCCCCTGGAGGAGGAAATGGCAACCCACTCCACTATTCTTGCATGGAGGTCCCCTTGGACAGAGGAGCCTGGTGGGCTACAGCCCATGGGGTCACATAGAGGCAGACACAACTGAGCGACTAACACTCCACACTTCACACTTGCTCAGCCCATGCAAAAACACTGTCTGTCTCATGCATGCATCCATGCGAGGTTGCTTCAGTCCTGTCTGACTCTGTGACTCTATGGGCTCCAGGCAGAATAGTGGAGTGAGCTGCCGTTTCTTCCTCCCGGGTATCTTCCCGACCCAAGGACTGAATCTGAGGCTGTCGTCACAACTCCTGCATCGGCAGGTGGGTTCTTTACCACTAAAGCCACCCCATCGCAGGTGCTCAGAAGAGACTGGATCATGAAGGACAGCCTGCATCCAAGTGGATTTTCCCTGGGGCTTTTTCTGGAAGTCTGACCTCATGCAGTGTAACGCATAGCATGACACACAACGCTGAACACTGAGACACAGTTCTACAGACCCACTGTGCACGCCTGCCTGCTAAGTCGCTTCAGTCGTGTCCGACTCTTTGTGACCCCATGGCCTGCAGCCCCCCAGGCTCCTCTGTCCATGGGATTCTCCAGGCAAGGATACTGGAGTGGGTTACCATGCCCTCCTCCAGGGGGATCTTTCGGGCCCAGGGATTGAAACCGAGTCTGCCTGAGTCTCCTGCATTCCAGGCGGATTCTTGAACATTGAGCCATCTGGGAAGCCCACAAACGCACTGCAAGAGCTCAGAGGTACAGCCTTTGGTCCCGGCTGTGGCAGGGTTCAGCTGGGAAAGCAGACTATTGTGGCTAGTTTCTGCTGACCTTGGACATTTGCGCCGCGGTCTCGCCTCTGGCCCCCAGAAAGACCATGGCCAGCGCTGACGAGATGCTGAAGGGGGAGATGAAGATGTTTCCGGCAGGATTGTGCTCGGTCAGGGCGAGGAACAGGTCCACGGCGAAGCGGGTGTTCGCTGCGCTCAGCTGCTCCATGGTGAGGCTGCAACGCAGAGCAGAGCCTGAGCCGCCCACGGCCGCACAAGCGAATCAGCAAGGTCACCCCCGTCTCCTCTCAGCTTGGGCCACCCCCCCTTAAGTTCACTGGAACTTGTACTTTCTCCTTCTCTTTCTAGGAGGGCAAGAACCCGCAGGCATAGATGTGAGAGCCTGGGGAGACTGGCCAAGGACTCAGCACTGACATGGGATCCAAGTTTCCCATAGAAAATCAGGGCGACCTGCCAACCAATGAAGCAAATTCCAGCAAGGAGACAGGATGACCCTCGTTTTGGGGTTCACTGTCCGATGTCAGGAGAGGTCTTGTCCCCATTCTCGCAGGATATGAGAGCTCGGAAACCCAACACAGGCCCCGAGGCAGGTCGAGCGGCTGGACAGGGAGAAGGTGACCAGAAACCCTGTCCCTCCCGCGGGCAGCGGGGTCTGCGGGTGCAGCAGCTGGCCCTGGCCCATCAGCTGGCCCCTGTCCCCGCCCGGCCTCGCTCTCAGCCCCACACTCGGGAGAGGAAGGGGATCGGCCGGCGCCTGCCCCGCATGCGAGTCACAGCTGAATTATTACTGTCGCTGACGAATCGCCTCCCGCGCCTCCAGCAGCAGGAAAGAGGAAGGAGGAGCGGCTTGGCCTGGGCCTGACCGCACACACAGCTCGGGAGGAGGGGGGAGAAGGGCTGGGTTCCGCCTTCGGCCGCCGGCGCCGGCCTAGAGCGACCAGACGCGGCGCGGGGACCCCGGGACTGGCGCACGGCGGGGCGGGGTGACCGCCGCACAGGGGGCCCCGCGGGGCGCAGGGCAGGGGGCCGGGTGACCGCCGGACACGGGGATTCCGAGGGGCGCACAGCGGGCCGGGGTGACCGCCAGATGCCCCACCCCGCGGGGCGCGAGCGGACCCGAGCCTGTCCCGCCCGCCCAGCTCCCTGCCCGGCCTTACCCGCTGCTGGGCTGCCTGGGCGGGGCGGGGTCTGGGACAGGCCGGGCGCGGCCCTTATAGCGGCAGAAGGGGGCGGCACAGGCGGTGAGGGCGGGACGCCCTGCCCCCTGACTCACCTCCCAGGAGCCGGAGCAGGGCGGTGCATCCGGCGGTCAGCCGCGTGAGCGCAGCGACCTCCTGGGGATCAGCACCCCTGAGTTCCCAGCAAACTCAGGTCTCCGTCAAGGGCCTGTCATCCCTGTCAAGATGAGCTGTTTCTTACTAAGGTGTGAATGACTGAGATGCGGATGCATCACCTCTCAGAGGCCAAACCAGCCTCTTTGAAGTCTCATCTGTACACTCCAGCCTCTCCGGTTATGGGGTGCGGGAGTGGTGGTGGTGGCGGTGGTGAGGAGGGGCCCTCAGGGTGAGAGGAAATAGAGTCAGTTCCAAGCAACATCGCCCAGGTCCCTGGCTCAGGTGTCCAGTGAATTCAGCCCCAAGACTCCCCTGGCAACTGACAACCCCACCAGGCTGGGTCAACTCACATAACTGCTCACACACCATGAGACCGCCCATTCGTGTGAATAAGGTATTTCTTACCCATTACCCAACACTGAAATGTACACTGGCCAGTTTTCCCCTATACGTACTGTTAGAGTGACTATGAGTGAAGAATAAAAGCAGGAACTCTTTCTGTAAGTTCCTTTCGGTTTTTCCCACTTTAAATGCCTGGCTGTGCAATTTCACCATATCTGATACTTGGGATGGACAGGGAGGCCTGGCGTGCTGTGGTTCATGGGATCATAAAGAGTCAGGCATGACTGAGCAACTGAACTGATCTGATACTTGAGAGTATGTAATTCTGCATCTTGAAACTTCCTCCTTGCTGTTTTACAAATCTCAACATGAAACGGGAACAAAAGAAAAATCTTATTTTTAAAGTGATATAAATAATGCAGTGTAAATGAGTTTGTAGGTTTTGTTTTTACTCTGCAAATTTGTTTATAAGAGGCAAAAGAAAACCCAGTAATAAGAGATAAAAATACTTTTCATTATTTAACCAAAACAAAACAATAAGACTTCAATAACTAAGATTGAAGAATGTTACATAGCCCATTGGAATAAAGAAACCGGCATTTATTGAAAGTCAGTCATAGTTAAAACCAGTGGTTTGTTAAAATCAGTAACCTCTCCACTGTCTCCCACAGAACCGAAGACCCCTCATCAGCTTCTAGCAAGAGGTCTTTGTGGGTAAGGAAGTCAAGAGTAAGAGGTTGTGCTGAAAAGCTGTTAAATTAAAATCCCAGACACATAAACCAAGGAAAAACAGGTTCTGAACTTGCTGGTTTTTTCCCTCTGATGTTTTGTATTTGTGCTCACCTGAAGTTAGTAGTCTGAGTCAAATATGACGTGAAGTGAAGAGAAGTGAAAGTCCCTCAGTTGTGTCTGACTCTTTTGAGACCCCATGGACCATACAGTCCATGAAATTCTCCAGGCCAGAATACTGGAGTAGGTAGACTTTCCCATCACCAGGGGATCTTCCTGACCCAGGACTCGAACCAGGGTCTTCCGCATTGCAGGCAAATTCTTTACCAACTGAGCTATCAGGGAGGCCCTAATATGACATCCGGAGAAGGCAATGGCACCCCACTCCAGTACTCCTGCCTGGAAAATCCCATGGATGGAGGAACCTGGAAGGCTGCAGTCCATGGGGTGGCTGAGGGTTGGACATGAGTAAGCGACTTCAGTTTCACTTTTCACCTTCATGCATTGGAGAAGGAAATGGCAACCCATTCCAGTGTTCTGGCCTGGAGAATCCCAGGGATGGGGGAGCCTGGTGGGCTGCCGTCTATGGGGTCACACAGAGTTGGACACAACTAAAGTGACTTAGCAGCAGCAGCAGCAATATGACATCAGTACATACTCTGTACCAGGCGCAGACAGAAGGGGCTTTACACCCCAGTCATCCATCAGTCCCTGTGCTGTGATGCCGGGAGCCGGCGAGAGACATTCCACTCGTGACAAAGGTCATGAGGAAGGAGGCTCGGCATACGCAAAGGCGGGATCGAGCCTCGGGAGTCCCCCCGGATATTCTCGAGCATCTACCCCCAAAAAACCAGAGTCTGCCTACTTTATTGCTTTGTGCTCTCACCTCTGACTTTACTGGGGGCTGTCCCCCACCACCATCTCACTCTCTCTGTCAAAGAGTTAACTTACCGCTCCAATTAATAAAGTTCCTGGGCAATTAGGAGTGTTTAAATCCAAACCCCTCAGATGGCTCTCTAACTCGCCTGACAAGTTTACCCGGACTCCTACAGCTATGCATACGATTGTTTACAGTCTCCCAGCCTCGAGAGGCACGGGAAGCTTAAGATATTCAAATAGCTTAGAGCCTCTCAGAGAGTTAGAAACTGTCAGAATAAAACTAGTAAAAGATTTCATTGATGAGCCAATGTTTGTTGCCAAGTTTCCACATCCCCTGTATTGTATCCTTGAATATGTATTAATTAATAGTTGGTATGTAGAAGAAATAAGTAGTGGCCTTGGTGTTAGTAACTTTAGACCCTTAAGGTAATAAATTCTTTCCTTTGTAAACCCATTACACATCCGCCCTATAGGAATGCAATTTTATCTTCGGAAGATGGCGCCAAACCTTAAAATAATTACTCTTAGAGAAAATAAGTCTTTGTTGATAAGTCCTTGTCAAGAGTCATAAAATGTTAATAGGCCTTCTGGCCAGAAGATGATGTAAATCACCTAAACCATTTGTATACGATAAATTTGCAGGAAAGAAACCCTGGTGTTTGATAAGCATCAAAGACTGCTGACTTTGCATCCCCTATTATCCTCTGTGTGTAACTTAGGGTATATAAGCCCCTGTTAAAAAATAAAGCTACGGGCCTTGCTCACCAACGCTTGATCTCCCCATGTCATTCTTCCCCTCAATTTTCAGCTGAGTGTCCATCTGGAGCGCGGATATCCTCTGCGACCATTTATTTGCCTGGGCTTCTAAGACCCACTCGAGAAGGTGTCTAAGGTGGGGCACCTTCCACTATTCAAGAGGGCGCCTGCGGCCTCCGTGGTCAGAGCTAACCTGGTGTCACGGGTTATATTGATTTTCTGCGTAAACCAAGCCACTCAGCTTCTTTTCTCCACTGAATTTTCCTACTGAGCTATCTTCTTTTTATTACTCTTTATATCTCTAATTAACATTTGAATAGGTCACCTAAGCCGTCTCTCTGTCGAATACCCTGGATCACCCGGGGGTGGACCTCGGCACTGCATATGGCCCGAGGCACTCGCGGGCTTGAGTGTCAATGGCCCAGTTCCAAGTTACCCCAGAGATCCTGGGACATGAGCGATGGCCGGTCTGGTGCAGTGTTTGGTGAGTCTGCTCAGCTCCAACGTGCGGTACCCTGGCTGGAGCACCGATCTCGTCCCCAGGACAGACCCAACGAAGTGCGTATGAGAGTGAGCACCTTGAGATGTGCACCGGCGTGTTCATTAGCAGCAGGATCTGAGTCAGGCCCAAGCAGAAGGATGGGGAAACCCTACAGCAGAACCACTTAAGAGCGGAGACGAATACACCAGGCAACGCGCAGGGTTGTGGTGCGCGGCAGTGCAGGCTGAGCTCGGAAACAGGCGGAAGCGGTCGGTGGTGTCAGAGGTCGGGAGGGGCGGAGACCCTCGCGGAGGAAGGTGGATGCTCTGACAAGGTTCTCCTATTTTCTGTCTCCTTGACACCCAGGCGTTTGGGGCCTGGATCCTGAAGAGCCTGCGAGCCCAGGGCAGGTGGGTTCCCGGAGGCGGGGAACGATCCTCCCATAAGGGCACCTTTGGCACATGGACCCGGGAGCTCGGTGACCACACTGTCGACTCTCTCCTTTATCAAACCCACACTGGCCCTAACGCGCCCCAACTCCAGGCAGCTAGAGAGCGTTGTAAGGACCCCTCTTCAGATCCCTGGAGGGCCCGAGCCCACCGGTGGAAACTCTCCAACCCAAGCTCACTTAGTGCACCCAGCGTGTCCGACCCATCCCTTCCTGCGAGAGCTCGGCTAAGGGCTGGGGCCGCCACTTGTGCCCGCTCCTCCTCTGCCCCCCGCCCACCTGGGTGCTCCCCAGGCCCCCGGGACGCAGCATCCCTTGCCTCCTGCGCTGAGGGCCCTGTGCCTAGACACCTCGCGCGAGGCGCTTCCGTCCACGTCAGCTTCTCCGGCTGCCGGTGAGAAGAAACCCCTTTCACTCTCAGCACAAGCGGGGTGGGCGGGAGCAGCACGGGTTGGGGGGAGGCGGGGCCTTCTGGGGTGCCGGCAGCATACTACTGCTTCACTCGGGTGTTTACCCAGGTGTGTTGATATTGTGATAACGTATTGAGTTGTACGCATACATCGTGTACTTTTCTGCGTGTATGTTGCACTTCAACAGAAATTACTATAAAGTAGCAGCAAAGCATATTGCTGCTGCTAAGTCGCTTCAGTCGTGTCCGACTCTGTGCGACCCCATAGACGGCAGCCCACCAGGCTCTGCCGTCCCCGGGATTCTCCAGGCAAGAACACTGGAGTGGGTTGCCATTGCCTTCTCCAATGCATGAAAGTGAAAAGTGAAAGTGAAGTCTCTCAGTCCTGTCCAAGTCTTAGTGACCCCATGGACTGCAGCCTACTAGGCTCCTCCGCGCATGGTATTTTCCAGGCAAGAGTACTGGAGTGGGTTGCCATTGCCTTCTCCACAAAGCGTATTAAATGTTGGTAATTGTTTCTGCCTTTGCTCCCCCCTACGCTTAGCCAGGATTAATCAGCTTGAAGCTGGTCGGAGCCCCTTTGCCCCCCAGCACGTCCACCCCCTTAATTGCACTGGGTGTGCCCAAGGGTCAGGCAGGAGCTGGTGACCCCAGGGCCTTCCTGTTCTCCCACACCCAGCCACACACAGACCCCCAAATCCAGGGCAGAAGTTTCCCATCCACTCTCTGATGTGGGGACACGTCAATCTTAGGTTCAAGGTCCAAATGAAGAGGCGCAGGGTCGATTTTTCAGAGACTCACAGCTACATTCATAAGACGCATGGTAAGGGGAACATCCCAACTGGCAGCAGTCTGTGGCCTTGGTCTGAGAACTGACTGTCCTTACATTACTGACCTCCGGGTTAATTGTATTCTGGTTGAGGAACATGATTCCTGTATTATTTCGGTATTTAGGAATGTTTTGGGACCTGCTTAACTGACCCAGTATATGGTCCAATTTTGTAAATACCCATCTTCTGATCCACCCTAAGTTTGTTAGGGGCAGTATTCTCTATAGTATAGCCATTAGGAACTAATCATGATTAGTGAACTAATCATGTTATCTAACTCTGTACTTGGATTTACTAAACATGTTTAGCAAGAGAATGACTAAATATCAACTAGCAACAAATAAAATGAAATTGAAAGAAAAATAGCATTTAAAATAGCATCAAAAAGTCAAGTCCCTGGACATATTTCTAATAAAACATATGCAAAACCACTATACAAAGTTATTTTAGTATTATTAAGAAAATTTTCTAAAAATCTAACTAAATGAAGAAATATATTACATTCATTGAGTAGAACTCAATACTGTAAAGATAGTCATTTTTCTCTGACTGATTTTTTAAATCAATCCCAATCCCAATAACTATTTCAAAGAAAATGGATATGTGCACATGCGTGTGTGTTTAACTCGTACAAATCACATAAAAACTACTTTTTGAAAAATGAGCACACAGTTTAAAAGAGGAAATCCAAATGGCTTTTAAATGCGTAAAAACGTGTTAAATACAAACTTTAAACAAAATGAGATATCTTACATTCACATTGCCAAAAATTAAAATTTCTGACAATTTTAAGTGAGCCACTGGAATTTTCTCACTTCTGTGCAGGGTGGATTATAAACTGGGAAAACTACTTTGGAAAATAATTCAATTATTATTCAAGTTCAATTTTTAGGAGTGTTGAACCAGCAATTCTCCTAGTATTCACATTCATATGGAGACATTTACAAGAATGTTGGAGGTGGCTTTACTGGTGAACCCCAAAGATCAACAACAGCGGAATGGGAGCCTATTCAGTGGAACGCTGCTGCTGCTGCGTCGCTCAGGCGTGTCCGACTCTGTGTGACCCCATAGACCCCAGCCCACCAGGCTCCTCCGTCCATGGGATTTCCAGGCAAGAGTACTGGAGTGGCTGCCAGTGCCTTCTCCAGTGCCTGAAAGTGAAAAGTGAAAGTGAAGTCGCTCAGGCGTGTCCGACTCTTCCTGACCCCCTGGGCGGCAGCCCGCCAGGCGCCCCCGTCCCAGGGATGGCATTGCCATCACCTTCTCCGACCGCGCAGCAACAAAGATGCACAAACCGTTGCTGCCTTTACGACCCGCATGAAACTCTGCAACATAAGTTGAGCAAAAGAGGCCAAATTCAAAAGACTACATTTCAACATTATTTTATTTACATAAATCTCAGAATCAGCCTAAAGAAAGCTGGAATAAGCTGGAAGGGGTAAAACAATAGAGACAAGCAAAGACGCTCTGCCCAAATCACAGGAGCTGTTCCCTTCGGGGACAGGAGAGGCAGGGCTGGGCCTGGGGGGTCACGTGCTGTAGAGGCAGCTTCCTGAGCACGGCCAGTTCAACCTCTTGACCTGCATCACTTGGGTGCATGCTGTATAACTGTTACAATTATTCTCATGATCTGTGGGTTATATGTCACGGGAAAAAAAAAAAAAAGGCAAATGAAGTAATGTCAAGTGATCCAACAGATGAACACAACTCAAAATACTTGACAAGCTGAATTGATTATAATTTCACAGTTGATTTGAAAAGCCCTTGAAGAGCCTTCTCATACAAGAACAATGGACAGACAGACCTTCTAAGGACGGAGGAAGGGAGTGAAAATCCTCCCACTGCCCGGGTCCAGCTCAGTGGCCAGCCGGCCGTCACGTCCTCACCAGGCCCTCCGGTGAGCTCCGTGATGCTGGGGGCGCAGCTGGAACGCTCCGTGGCCGATGCAGCCGTGACCACGGAGGGCGGGGAGAAGACCGTCAGCAAAGAGCAGGAGGAGGGTGGGAGGCGGGCTCTGAGGGCGTTGGCCCGCCCGGCAGGGCGGCCTGAAGGCCTGAGAGCAGAGCCTGTGCTCCGAGCGGCCACCAGGGGGCGCTGTGCAGGGGCAGCCGGAAGTCTTCGGTTCTCTTGATTTTGATCAGAAGTTTCTAGTTGGACAAAACAAGGGGGGGGGGGGGGGGGCGGGGGCGGCGACAAGCTTGCCATGCACTTGCTGCGTTCATTGAGGGTACAAACGAACGAACTTAGTGTTCTTTTAAGCGCGTAAATATCTAGACTCGTCTTTAAAAACGCCAGCCTTGAGTCACAGTCATCTGATGTACCAAGTGGCCATATGAAAAGCAGAGCATACCCAGCTCCGCGCTCCAGAGCGAGATAGACTCTCTGGAAAAGGAACTGGGAAAAGCACAAATCAGATGTGCCAAACAAGGGAAAATGAAGAGAGAAGGCGTTAGAAGGACACGGTCGTTGAAGATGAATCAGATTCCAGACCGGACCCACGGGAGAGCGAGCACGCCCACGCTGCCCGTCATCAGCGCCCAGTCTTGTGCTGAAAGGAGAGCGTCAGCCCGTGAGTGCACGGGGTGCACCCGTGTCTTCCAACCTGAGGTCCCTGAAGCACCTCCTCATCGCCCTCCCCCCTCAGGGGCACGTGTGGGTGCCATCGAAACTGCTTCCGGCCGAGTGGTCCTGGCTGGCTCATCCTGTAAGAACAAGGGGGCTGTCCTCCTCTAAGGGGTTTCCTCGTGACCGAGTTATTCCTCCTGCTCACGCATCCTGAAAGGGAAAGTGGGTTCCTCTTAGACTTGTCTCCACCTTCAAATAAGTCAGCCATCCAAAAACCCCACAAAAATCTTGATTTTCTTTTCCTCTTCAAAAGTAATTTTGCATTCACCTGTTTTCTGATTCAGTTCAAGAAACTAAATAAGAATCATTATACCCTTGATCAGCCTATCCTGGGGGTGTTAGACGTCTCACAGTGGTGTTTTGTGAATATGGAGACTGGGATCACTATGAGCACAGGATCTCCATGTTAGAGTACTCTCTAGACAATAAGCTATTTTATTTTAGATAATTATTCTCTAAACATAAACAAAATTTACAATAGCCCATGGGCATGCAAAGATTTTAAACTTAAATAATTTTTAAACCAAGTACAAAACTGTTTACTACAGTTAAAGAGAAATGTGAAACTAACTTGATACCTATTTAAATAACTGCTTAACATGTTTGTGTAATAATTTATTTTTAACTTGTTAAAACAATAAGAAAATCAATCAAAATCACTTTATAAGTACTAATGTTTTCTTGTAAATAGTCCAAGAATTTTAAGTGAGACACAGTAATTTCACAACGAGGAATAATTTTGGAGACTGAGATATGGTTGCAGGTGACTGGACCCTCTCAGGAAATTCTTAGTTACATTCTCATGTTCAAGTTTCTTGAGAAACTTAAGCGACTAAGGCCACTGCTGCTGCTGCTGCTAAGTCGCTGCAGTCGTGTCCGACTCTGTGCGACCCCCTAGATGGCAGCCCACCAGGCTCCCCCGTCCCTGGGATTCTCCAGGCAAGAACACTGGAGTGGGTTGCCATTTTCTTCTCCAATGCATGAAAGTGAAAAGTGAAAGTGAAGTCACTCAGTCGTGTCTGACTCTTAGCGACCCCATGGGTTGCAGCCTAACAGGCTCCTACGTCCATGGGATTTTCCAAGCAAGAGTACTGCAGTGGGTTGCCATTTCCTTCTCCAATGCATGAAAGTGAAAAGTGAAAGTGAAGTCTCTCAGTCGTGTCCGACTCAGCGACCCCATGGACTGCAGCCCACCAGGCTCCTTCATCCATTCGATTCTCCAGGCAAGAGTACTGGAGTGGGGTGCCATTGCCTTCTCCGGACTAAGGCCACAGGAACAGATACAATAACCTCTGAAGAGTTTCTGTTAGTCCTTTTCTGTTAGATAATCGTGCAAAACAAACCTAGTGGTAAACTCTCAGCTTTGTCCTCCAGGGGGCGGAATGTCATCACAACACACCCACCGCTGCCCACTGAGATGTCTGAGCACTGGGAACACGTTTCTGCTTCAGTCACGCTCAGTCCCCATTACTAGGGGAGCTGCAATATCCGTAAAATTAACCGTGCCTGTGAAATAGCTCAGTCAAGGTTTCCTCTGACCTCACCTCCTTCTCCTCATCTCGTAGACCTGCCGTCCAGGTCTCAGGTTGGAAGCCTCTTTCTCCAGGGTCTTCGTCCTGCTCTAACCTCTTCCTGGAGCGACAATGACTCCTACTTCTGGTCTCTTCTCACCACCTCTTCTTGAGGCGGTTCCTGGTGTCTCCTCTCGTCCCAACTTACTTTCTTTTGCGTCCAGCATCTGTTGCCGTCAGAAATGATCCTGGTTAGGAGCGGAGCCGCGTATCACGGGAACAGAGCTCCAACCAGATCCAGAACGGCACCCGGATCGCAGTACGTGCTCAGTAAGTGTTGCTGGGTAGGTAGATGCATGAACAAGTGAACGGAGGTTCTATCCCAGAACAAAGCGGGCTGTGTGGGCAGGTGATGTGATGCTGACTTGTAACGATTCTCAGTCAGTGGTAAATGGGACCAAAGGCTTATCAGATGGAAAGGATAGAATGACGTTAGTTTAAATGGAAGTGGAGCCTTTGCAGCAACATGGATGAACCTGGAGATGATCGTACTAAGTAACCTAAGTCAGGCAAAGACAAGTAGCATATGATATCACTTATATGTGGAACCCAAAACTGTGATGCAAATGACCATATTTGCTGAATAGGAACAAACTCACAGACACAGAAAAATGAACCTCTGGTGACCAAAGGGGAAGGGAGTGTGTGTGTGTTAGTTGCTCAGTCGTGTCCAACTCTTTACAACCCCGTGGACTGTAGCCCATCAGGCTCCTTTATTCATGGACTTCTCCAGGCAAGAATACTGGAGTGGATTGCCATTTCCTTCTCCAGGGGACCTTCCCAACTCAGAGATCGAACCCAGGTCTCCTGCATTGCAGGCAGATGCTTTACCATCTGAGCTACTAGAGAAGCCCCAAAGGGGAAGGAAGGGGAGGGATAAATTAGGAATTTGGGGTTAATATATACACACTACACTGTAAAAATGGATAAGCAGTAGGGACGTACTGTGTGGCACAGAGAACTATAGTCAATATTTTGTAATAACCTTTAAGGGAAAATGCAGGGCTTCCCTGATGGCTCAGACGGTAAAGAATCTGTCTGCCAATGCCTGTCAATGCAGGAGACCTGAGTTCAATCCCTGGGTCGGGAAGATCCCCTGGAGAAGGAAATGGCAACCCACTCCAGTATTCTTGCCTGGGAAATCCCATAGATAGAGGAGATTGGTGGGCTACAGTCCTTGGGGTCGCAAAGAGTCAGAGGCAATTCAGTAACTAAACAACACAATAAGGGAAAATAATTTGAAAAATTATATATGTATATAACGGAACCATTTTGCTGCGTACCTGAAACTAACACTGTAAATCAACTATACTTTAATAAAGAAGAAATCAACTTTTAAAAGGAGTAATTTAAAAAAAATCAATAGAAGTGGAGCCTAAAGAAGACAAGTTCCAGTCCCAGGATGAACAACTACTACACAAGAGCAAAAATGATGCAGACGGCTGACGTGCTGCAGAGGCTGTAGTGAGGATTTGAGTGGGCGACTGACAAGTCTCGACATCACTCTGAGGGCAGGATGCCAGTAAAGCATGGTTGCTGGTCGTAGCCATGACCCCACGTGTGGCTCACTTGAGACAGAGGTCTCTCGACATGTGCGGCGGGGCTCTGCCCTTGGTGATGTTCCGTCTCATCCTCTCACAGATAGCTTCAGTGGAGGCTTAGAAGGACACAGACAATAAACTTGCCAAACACAACTCTGTTGTAGGGGATGAGCGCATTGAGATTCAGAAGAACTCTACCGGCTGAAAGGTTGTCTCAAACCAACGTGAAGATTGTCATAAAGAGAGTGACCTTTTAAGTTTAGATGTTAAAGAATCCGTTTTGCAAATATCATAGGTGAGAAACCTATTGGAGGAGCAGTTCATGGAGGGGGTGGGGTGGGGGAAAGCCTGTGATTTCAACGGACCACAAACCCAATATTCACAGATAGGGTTGGGAAGATCTGAGTATTAGTAGAAGCAGAGAGTCCACCTTCAACGAGAGGGGAGTTTCGTGGGCCCACGCCCTGGCCTCATCTCTTTAGAGAACGGCTTTCAGCTGTGGGGGCCACATGTATCAGAGGGGACGAAGGTAACGCTCTGCAAGGGACTTTGGGAAGAACTGGCTGCCTTCAGTTAAAGAGAGGAAGACCGAATCGGGCAGGGAGGAGGCCGATGGGCCCGCGTCAATACGGCGGCTCATGAGGAAGCCGGTGATGCCTGGCTTTGAGCCCCGCGCTGCCTCTCCTGGGCAGACTCCTCACACCCTCCGGGTCCCAGCTGCACTGTCTGTAAGCCGAGGGCAACAGCGGCAGCCTCTGAGGTCTGGGGTGGATTCAGTGAAACGTCCCCAAATGCTGGCACCTAAATACAGCGCAGGTGCAGGAGGGGTCACACGAGCGCACGGACCGATGTTGTCCTTGAGGCTTAGAACAGGGGCGGAGGGGCGCTCAGGGAGAGGTCACAGGAAACGGGAGCGCGCCCGTCCCAGGAGCGCGAGCTCGCATCCCATCCGGGCAAGGCAGCAAAGCCGCGCCCACCAGCCAGCCGCGGGCCTGTCTCCTGGGGGAGGGGACCTGGGCCCCAGCCAATCCCAGAGCTCTCTCCCTGCTTCCCACGCCTGCTGCACAGAACACCTGGGGCAAAATACCTAACCCCTCTTTCTTTATTTCCCACGGTACTCAAGGCAATGTCCTTTTAAAGCTTTTCAGAGCCACAGCTTATCTCAACTGGGAAGGCACCTCGTCACCTGTTACCTCCACCTCTAACTGGGTGTCCTGCCACTCAGCTCGTTCTAACAGCAGCTCCCCAGGTGAGCACGGGGCCCCCAGGCTGGGCTCAGCCCCACGGGATGGCCCCACTGCAGATACCAGTCTCGAGTGCCAGGGACCACCTCTGCTTCCAGCCAACGGGCTACAAGTTCAGGAGTTCCTATGGCCCCTCCTCAGCCGCACGAGTCTCCAGGAGACTCTCAGAACCCAGGAAGGCGCTCTGCTCACTCTCTGTGTGTGGTGTGTGTGTGTGTTTGTGTGCATGCGCGTGTGGTTCCCTCAGTCGCGTCCGACTCTTTGCAACCCCAAGGGCTGTAGCCCTCCAGGCTTCTCTGTCCATGGGATTGTCCAGGCAAGAATACTGGAGTGAGTTGCCATTCCCTTCTCCAGGGGATCTTCCCAACCTGGGGATCGAACCCTGGTCTCCTACACTGCAGGTGGATTCTTTACCAATGGAGCCACGAGAGAAGCCCGTTCTCCTCACGATGCCTGTTATGAAGGATGCAGCTCAAGACCGGCCAAATGGAAGAGCCTCGCAGAACAGGGATGGGGGTGGGGGGGGGTGAAGCACGGGCCCCATCTCCTGCCCCCCGGCACACATCCTCCCAGAACCCTGGTGTGTTCCCCAGCCCAGAGACGCTCCAGATCTATCACTTAGGGTCGTTTTTTCCCTTAAATCAAGAGACGATTGACTAAATCATCAGCCACGTGATTGAACTCACTCTCCAGCCCTCCCCAGAGGTGGGCAGGGGGGCCTGAAAGTCCCAGCCTTTACAGCCTCTCCCCTGAACCTACCTGGAATCGCTCTGTTAGTGTAAACTCAAGGGTACTTGAGAGAGCCGCCTTGTAAATGATCAAAACACTCTTATCGCTCTGGAATTCCACAGGCTTCGGAAGCTCTGTGTCAGGAACAAGGGGCAAAGAACAAATGTGTTTTCATGACATCGAAGCTAAATCTGCTGACTTCCCACCCCTTCCAGGCTCTGACCATCCCGGTCAGACAGGCGCTCCTAACGGGAGGGACTGAGAACCCAGGGTGGCATTGCGTGAAGTAGACTTAGACCCGCAGAGGTCCTCCCACCCACGTCCACCCGTGTCCTTGACAGCAGACACCTGGTGAGTGGAGGAGTTCAGAGACCGCGGCCTGAAGCTGCCCGCCTGGCTGAGAGCGCAGTGTACCGCAAGGCACAAGTTCTCCGTGCCGTGGGCTTGGCTTTCCCAGCCTTGCCACCTGTCATCGCTGGACAGACCACCTTCACACGGGAGGTTCCCCTTCATCATGAGGCAGTGACCTGTTTAGTCCCCAAGCGAAACCTCTGTGAGGGTTCTTCCTAGGAGCCTGCCTTAGCAAGGGGTGGGGGGGCTTCCCCCCCCCACCCCCAACCCCCATGTCCACAGGGTCCTGGGAGCCTTTGTACCTCCCCAAAGAGGCTTCTTAAGACCTGGGACATGCACGGGAGACTCTCTGTGGACTGGCTTGGGGTGAGAGGGGGAGTGGGGAGGAACCCCAAAGGATAGTGTCAAAAAACAAGGGTGCTTTCAGAGGAGGCGGCCTGGGGACCGATCCTGCAGGTGCTGGGGGAGTGGGCGGGTGTCAAGGGGGTGAACTGTCCTGCCTAACAGACAGCAGGAACTCGGGGTTGGAAGGGAACCCCACCCACCTCCACCCAGAGACTATAGGAGAGAGAAGAGGAGACAGGAGGCTGGCCCCTGGCCGGAGAAGAGAGGAAAATACAAAAACACTTCTGCTGGAAAGTCAAGGGGGTAAGACAGGGCTCCGGGTTTTGGGGGGTGTCCTCCACCCGTGCCTGCAGCCCCCTCCCCATGCCCCTTACCAGCTTCTGCGGGACAGCAGTTGCAAACCTACCTCCTGCCATAAGGGTGTGTTTATTTCCCGCAGATGAAGCCAACTAGCTGACCCAGAGGGTCCCTCCAGCCTCCAGCTGATGAGCTGCATGTCATGAATGGAGGGCTAGTTTCAGTTTATCTTGTTCACTTAGTAACATCACTTTTCCTCAAGAGAGGGAAGCAGAGTTCCCCCAGTCTCCTTGATATGGATACTAGGCCAGACAAGGTTTATTATCATGCTTCCTCAGGTGAAATTCCCTACTAAATGCTCAAGTTTCATTTCAGTAGGTCTTCAACCTACCTGATTACGAAGGCTGCTTAGTGACCTTGGGAGCGAGCTTTCACCTTGCAGTCAATATTGAACTTGGAAAGTTTCTATAAGATGCCAACATTCAATTTTTGGCAGAGTTTCCTTCCCCCTTGCCCCCCAAAAAGCATACAGTTTCCTGTTCAGTTCTAAAAAGTGAATCTGATCCTTACTCTGTAGAAACCAAACTGTGCCCTCGCTGTGTAAAATGGCTTTGTAACTTGTTTCTACAACTTGGTTCTGCCGTGTTTGTGCAGGAGTGCACACAGCCCAACCTCCCTGAGTCTCATTGTGTGTGAGGCTGTGTGAAGACCCTGTGCCTCAAGAGGAACCAGATCAGGTGACCGGCGCCAAGCAGAAGCCTGGACCAAGAACTCTCTCCGTTTCTTCCACATCCAAACTGTTTCAAATGCATTTTCAAGCTGTTCAAAAGGGTTGACACAGGGGCACCTTTCGCTGGGGTCTTTGTCCCGAGAGGAGAGGACAGGAAGCCGTTGTCTCCTCAGTAATGAATCCCTGGACGACCTCGTGAGAGTCGAGGCGTGAGCGCTGACCAGGGCCCCCGGAGCCGAGACGTGTCTGTGGAGAGCAGGTGTGAGGGCAGAGGTTTGCTCCTCCAAGGAACTGGCATTTGCTTTCTAAGCCCCAATCACAGCTCTCTCCTGTTCCCCTTTCCAGTGAACCCCCGTGTACCCCAGAAGTGTTGGAAGCTCGCCACATGAAGGGAAAGCACACAGATCGTTTACGTTCTGAGCTCAGCCTTCCACACGAGCTGGTGTGCTGGGGGGCTGGGATCAAGCGCACACAGGTGGTGACCGCCGGACCTGGGGAGAGCTGTAGGCCACAGAAGGGCCAGGGTGCCGTCTGCTCTGCGCAAAGAGAGAGAGGCCCGGGGCTGGTCTGCGGTCCACCCTCGAAGGCCCTGCATTCCCCCCGCAGGGGCCTCCCTGCCCGACCTGCCCGAAGGGCCTGTGCTCTAACCGGACAGGGCAGCTCTCTCCTGGACAGCATTCCAAAAAAGTCTGCCTTGGCTTTGTAACTCTCAGACTGCCGAGAACAGACCCCTTGCGGCAGTTTTCTTTGTGGCCCCTTGATCCTGGCTCTGTCCGTCTCTGAGCTTTTCATTCAGAAGCTCGTTTTCCACCCAGAAGAAAGAAGAGAGCTCTCAGGTCCGATGGGCCGGCCACCGGGCCTGCGTGCTGCCCCCTGTGATGACCCTGGACACGGTAGCCAGTCCTCTTCCTCAGGCTCTGCCTCGCACAGGTCCAGACAAGCCGAAGCAGTTTTACTTCCTGAGTCTCCTGCTTTAATAAATGAAAAAAGAAGACGAAGAAGAAAGTTTAGTAGGCATTTATTAAGCATTTCGGTGGTGGTTTAGTCACTCGGTCGTGTCCAACAACTCTTGCAACCCTGTGGACTCTAGCCCGCCAGGCTCCTCTGTCCATGGGATTTCCCAGGCAAGAATACCGGAGTGGGTTGTCATTTCCTTCTCCAGGGGATCTTCCCGACCCAGGAATTGAACTCCTGCACTGCAGGCAAATTCTTTACTGACTGAGTCACCAGGGAAGCCCCAGTAAGCATTTTAGTATACTTTAAAATGTCATATTTAATACATGGATGCTTTTAAAAGTGCAACGCAGGGAGCTCCCTGGTGGTCCAGTGCTTAGGACTCCATGCTTTCTCTGCCGCGGCCAGGTGTTCAATCCCTGGTCAGGGAACCAAGATCCCACAAGCCTTGTGGCAAGTCCAAAAAAATGAAAAGGAGTAAAAAGTAGGAAATGAAAATGCAATGCTGTATAGCTGTGTTGTCCTCATGGTAGTAAGGAATTTGTAAAGCACTGTCAGATGCTTCTTTTCTGGGACGTGAGCTCAAGGTTTATGACTGAAGTGTTGTTGGCCCACCTTTCCAGTGTGACTCTTCGTATAATCTCATTGTGAAACAATTCAATAGTTTAACTTTGAGGCCCAAGGGAAGTGGGCCCTGGCCACAAACCCTGCCGCCCGGTATCTCGAGGCCTAGACACTATGCCAGGCCCAAGGGCCCACGTTATCTCCTACGGGACCCGGAGGGGTTTATCTCATCATAGGCCGCAGGTCAAAGGGGAGGTGAAGTTCAGGAATGTTCCAGTTTCCCACTCCCCATGGCTAGTTTAAGGCTGAAGCAGATTTCTAATAATTGATTAGCAACTGATTTCAAGTAAGCAGTTAGTAGCGGATTATCTTGGAGAAGGCACTGGCGCCCCACTCCAGTACTCTTGCCTGGAAAATCCCATAGACAGAGGAGCCTGGTGGGCTGCAGTCCATGGGGTCACTGAGTCGGACACGACTGAGCGACTTCACTTTCACTTTCCACTTTCATGCATTGGAGAAGGAAATGGCAACCCGCTCCAGTGTTCTTGCCTGGAGAATCCCAGGACTGGGGAGCCTGGTGGGCTGCCCTCTATGGGGTCGCACGGAGTTGGACACGACTGAAGTGACTTAGCAGCAGCAGCAGCAGCAGCAGCAGCAGCAGCAGCGGATTATCTTTCTGCATATTATTGGCTGTGTGACTCTATCCCTGAATAGATGCTGTACAGCTGACTATAAGTAGATTTTCATCTTCTTGGTAGAGCGTGTTCGCTGCCTCCCTGTCAGAGTTTTGCCTCTGACAATGAGTAGTTCTGGAGACCGAAGAGGATGGGTTCTTGGTGTGCTTTGTTCCATCTCGAAATGAGAGTGAAACTTGGTCCAGAAGTACGGGTTGGGGTAAAGTAGCCGAAGAGTTTACTCGAGGAGGCAGCTGAGGGCTGTGCTGTTGGACTGTCAGAACAAAGAGGGACGAACCCTGCAGAGTTAGGCCCTTAAGGCATTTGCCTGGAAGGTAGGGTAAGAAACCCTATTCTGACTTTATTTATGGGGAAAAACTTTAGATAAACAGAGGGATGTGTTTGAGCAGCGGCCAGCAGCCTGTGACTCAGAACAAGAAGCACGTTTGGAGCTCAGAGGCCCCTCTCTGAACCCCGACAGACAGACGCTGAGGAAGCGCCAGGCAGGTCCTCGAATGCCCTGGAAGGAAAACAGCACCGAGGGGTGGGGGGCTGGGGCGGCGGGGCCGCATCTGGCCAGGGGAGGGGGCCCACAGGCCTGGGCTGCAGCCGGGCAGCAGCGGGAGAGAGCGGAGGGCGGGGTCTGCTGATGGGCCCAGGCTGGGGTGGGGGGCAGACCCCATCACGGAAAAGCAGTCAAAGCAGAAGCGCAGATGCCTTTTTTAAAGGGTCCCCAAGCCAGGATATGGAGACAGGAGCCACTGCGCTGTGGGAGGAGTGGGCAAAGCAGTGTTGTAGCCACACGTTCCGCAAAACAAACTCACTTAGAAGGACAATACAGACAATGGAGTGCAGTTTATTACACCAGCGGGCCCAACGCAGAGCCTCCTCTTAGCCAAGGACCCCACCAGTTTTTGTGAAAACCTTATAAGGGTCTGCCCTGGTGGATCAGAGGTTAAAGCGTCTGCCTGCAATGCGGGAGACCTGGGTTTGATCCCTGGGTCGGGAAGATCCCCTGGAGAAGGAAATGGCAACCCACTCCAGTATTCTTGCCTGGAGAATCCCATGGATGGAGGAGCCTGGTGGGCTACCGTCCACGGGGTAGCAAAGAGTCGGACACGACTGAGCAACTTCACTCACTATATACCCTAAGCATTCATGCCCAAACCCACCTCCCAAAAATTCCTTGAAACTAGTCTGAACAAAGGAGAAAGAAAGATACAATCAAAGTTAACCCATAATTCACATGCCTTAAGCCTAGGTAGTTAACAGTGGACAATTATCAATAGGCCTGTGGTCATACCCCAATAAGCATAATAGAATGTATGATTCCATTCAGTTATACAGATAATTAGGGTATTCCTCTAGGCGATGGAGAGCCCTGGGGCTCTTCCTTCTGGGGGCCTGGTTTTCCAGTTGGTTTGTGGTTTCCGTAGATACTGGTCATTTAGCTCAAAGTCCACAGTCCGGCCCAGGATGGAGCCTGCTTTCAAGATAGAGCCTGTTCTGTTTCCTCCTTCAGCAGAAGTGCAAATACCATTTTTAAAGGGTCCGCAAGCGAGGATGTGGGGACAGGAGCTGCTGCACTGTGGGAAGAGTGGAGAGCACACAGCCCCCGAGGAAGCGGCATGGAGGCGCCTCACACACACAGGAGGAGAAGGAGCATCCACTCCAGCAAGTCCACCCACGGGTGTGCTCCCCGAACCACTGAGCAGAGAGCCCGGAAGAGGCGTCTGTGCACCCGGCTCACGGCAGCAGCAGCTGCTGCTCCGTCCACAGCCGGACACGGAGCGCGGCCCCAGCGGACAGTGGGGTCTCGCTCATGCTTAGGGGGAAGGACACCCTGACGCGGGCCACAGCGCCAATGAACCCAGAGGACTTAAACTCAGTGAGAGTGGCCGGACCAAAAAGACGGATACTACCCAGCTCCACTTCCAAGAGGGCTCCAGCGGAGTCAGATTCTTAAAGACACAGAGCCGGGAGTCATTGTTGTTTCACGGGGCAGCCTCACTCGGGGAAGATGAAGCAGTCGGGGGATGGATGGAGGTGCGCAGAGTCTGTACTTAATGACCCCAAAGTCTGTGCTTCAGAATGGTTCAGGTGGTAACCTGGATGTTATGTGTATTTTATCACCATAAAAACTTTAAAAAAAAAGTTCTCTTTAAAACCAGATTCTGTTTACATCAGAGTGTTCCCAGGACGTGCCCTCACTCAGCAGGCTGCCTGTGGCCTGCCCATCCTGCCTCCCCTGCGAGCGCTGTCTGGGGTGGGAGGCAGGCGGCCTGGGCCACAGGCACCCCCCGCCTCCCAGGTCATCTGCAAGGCCGCCCGTGTGGGTTACAGCCAGAGTGACTGTGGCCGCTGAGCATGGACCCTCCACCACGCTTTGCGGCAGGAAATTTTGTGGTCTGGTTCCTAGAAATAAGCGCATAGATAGGAAAGCCCCCTTTCCTTATATAAAAAGAAGTCAAAGATGGAAAATGAAGAGGCCAGCGTCAAGGGGAAGAGTGAATTCCCAGCCACCGATGAAAGCCCGGGCGTCAAGCCCTTCCTGCCGTCTTCAGACGATGCGGACCGCCCCTGCCTCGGAGGGCAGGTGGGGAAGGGGCGGGGGTCCAAAGGAACCTTTGCTGGGAGGAAGTGGGGCTGGAGGGCCGAGCGGGGACCAGGTCAGGGGGTGTCCAGCCAGAGGGTCAGCTGGGCCTTCTGGAGGAAACGATGTTTAAGCTGAACCTGTACCAGCTCATATAAACAAGCTGTTCTGAAGTTATTTCCTGTTTCCATAAGGGGTGGAGTGAAAATAGCCCGGATTCCAGGCCCCAGCGTGGGAGGAGAGGGGAAGTTCTGGGGACACGAAACCCCCTTTCACGGGCTCAGCTGTGCTCGCGGTCAGCAGGGCAAGGATGGGGGTGACAGCCGTGAGGTCTCCCCCCACCCCCAGCCCATTCTCTTCCTTTCCTTATGAGAGAGATTCTGACTCAAGGTCTGCAAAAACAGTTGGGCCTCATTTTATCTTCAACTGGGGCTTCCCTGGTGGTTCAGAGGGTAAAGAACCTGTCAGCAATGGGGGAGACCTGCGTTCAACCCCTGGGTCGGGAAGATCCCCTGGAGAAGGGGAAGGTCACCCACACCAGTATTCTTGCCTGGGGAATCCCATGGACAGAGGAGCCTGGTGGGCTGGAGTCCATGGGGTCGCAAAGAGCTTCAGGATGACTGAGGCAACTCAGAGCAGCAGCATCTTCAGTGACGGCGGAACACGCGACGTCTCCTTGAGTGAACCGCAGGTCAAGTTCCCACCAGGGGAGACGGGCCTCGCCCTGCCCCACGGTACCTCTGACTCGGGCCCTTCCTCCCCAAGCCCAGCCACCCTCCAGCCACGGGGTCAGCCGTGTTTACAACATCCTTAGCAGCGCATTTTTATTAAAGTGCCAAGAATCAGGTCAGGCTCTGGGAAGATGACTGTAACGGTGTTCTAGCCTTGGCGGCCTCCTCACGCCGCTGAGCGTGAATAATGAAGACCTGGAATCGGGTACGAACAAACGCAACTCTGGTCTCCCAGCTCCTCCATCTGTCCAGCCCCTTCTGTCCTTCCCTCTTCCCAGACCCCTATCTGGGTCGTCCCCTGCCCCGCCTCTGCTCCACCCGAGGCTCAGCCCATCAGCCTGCGTCTTCAGGTTTCTCTTTAACCTCCGCCCTCCTGTCTTATCTCTCTCTGTAATCAAACACCTCAGTTTGTGTCCCATTTTTGCCACTTAACTACCTGTGCCGTCTTAGACAAATTACTAAGCTCTTTGTCCTCAATTCCTTATTTGTACAGTGAAGGGTTCTTACTTTACCTGTGTCCAGGAGTTATTATGAAAATCAAATGTAAATGTAAATATTTAATAAATGTTGGTTAACAGTGCTTCCTAAGTTGCAAAGTGCTCCACAAGTATGTTTTCTCACCAAGCTCTCTCTCGTATTAAAGGTGGGTTTGTTTCCCTTTTGTAAGTTGTGAGCGCCTTGAAGAACAGGACTCTGTGTCTCTCACCACCTCAGCAGGTCGCAGCCAGGTGTCAGGTCTGAGCCGGACGGGAAGGGCCACAGTTCCCCGGATCCGGGAGGTCGCATGCATCCAGCTCCATGTGAAAGGCACCCCGAGAGCTGGACGCTGCCCATCCTCCCCCAGGACGGGATCCCAGCACCTCAGAAAATGGGTTGGCCTTTCTCTGTCACAGCTGAAGTTGCATTTAATTTTCAGACCACCTCTAAGTCCAAGACCTGGTGCTCAGAGGGTGTATTTTAGATGTGGGTGTACAGAGCACCCCACCGAGGGATGACTCAGACGTTTGGGTCCTCGTGGTCGTCAGGTGAGGAATGACCTCGCTCAGCTCCTCAACCCCAGGGGGTGCCCCTAGGACCCCTGCCTGCATCTCGCCCGCTCAGGACATGACACATCAGCCTCTGTTCACATTCTAAAGAAAGCAGGTAAAACTGAAACCAGACGATTGCCACCAGCTGATTGAAAGAGAAAAACAAAACATATTAAAAATATCAACTTGACCCAGAACACTAATATGATGCAAATTAACAGAATCATTTCTGTGCTTAGGCACTTATTTGCATGGAGAAACCCAAAAGAAATCATCGTGATTCTTGAAATCTGAAATTGTTTTCTTGTGACTGCCGTAACAAAGTAGCACAGACTCTGGAGCTTAAACAACAGAAATTTATCATCTCAGCTCTGGAGGCTGGACATCCAAGGTCAAGGCGCCAGGAAGGCTGGATCCTTCTGATTGCTGTTCTCCTTGGCTCGTAGAGGGCATCTTCTCCACGTGTCTTCGTTATCTTCCCTCTGGGCATCTGTGCCGTTTCCTCTTCTTAAAAGGACAGCAGTCATATCGGCTCAGGGCCCAGCCATGTGACCTCATTTTACCTTAACGACCTCTTTAAAGGCATCTCCAAATTCCACTTTCACATTCTGAGGTCCTGGGGGTTGGAGGGGACACAGTTCGGCCCATAAGAGACCCCAGTGTTTCTAGACAATTTCTGCACAAGCAGACACAGCCTCGTCTTCTAATTGACAAAGCTTTTCTCCATTAGGCTTTTTTTAAATCAAACTCCTTAGACGGCTTCCTTTGAAGTATGTAGCATTAAGGAGGATCAGTTTTGCCAATAAATCAACTGAATTGAGAGGTGATGCCTCTACAGTTTTGTCTTTAAAAAGAAAAGAACAAGGAAAGAAAGGGGATGGGTCTCAGTAATATTAAACCACAGACGTGGGATAGCACACACAAGAACACTCTCTGAGCTGAGGGCCACCTCCTCAAACTCTTGTGGTCCTCATGCCTAGAAGCCAAATTCACATACATTTGCTGTTGCCATCAAACCGTGATTGTCAGGAGCCGCGTCAGGCATTACTGACAAAATGGAGGCACTGCCCCAACCCCCTCTCCTCATCTCGCAGGCACGGCCCTGGGATGAAGGAGTTAGGCCTTGTGACTCTGACTTGTTCTTTCCTTTCTTCGGTTGAGTTGGCTGGAAAGAATGTTAAGGTGCTTGAGAGAAGCATGAGAAAGCACAAAGCCTTCTACAGTTGTGCCCAGAAAATAATCTATAAAATAACCATTGACGTTTGTTCAAGGATCTTTACAAAGAATGTCCCAGGATGAGCATGTAGGCTGCAGCTTAAGGCCATGGGAAGGATATTATCTGAGAACTGTTTGCGAGTGGAATGCTTATGGCAAAAGAAGTTTGCTGAGTTTAGAGTTTAGGATTAATTAAGAATAGCTAGAAGCCTTTTTAGGAGATAATAAGCTTAATAATGATCTCCCACTGATGCTAGGGGTGAACAAGATTTAGAAAGATAAGAAATAAACTGAGGAATGTAGCATGAGTTACAATGTAATCACAAGTTAAGTACAGTAAATGTGGGTGGGGGAAACTAAAAATGTCAAACCTCTGACCTAATGCTTTTGTCAAAGTATAAAAGAGAACCTGAAGCTTGAAATAAACATGTAGTTCCGTAGTAAGAGTCAGAGGCTACATCATCATCGCCAACACCATCCATCTCTTCAGGTTGAATCCCTGGCTGCTGGAGCTGGAATCCGGCACGCGATCCCTGCGTTTTCACAGAGTGTTTGAAAGTATTAACGAGTAGGAGTTTGGAGAGTTCCAGCTGTTGTCTCTGCAAGAATGCAAACTGCAATCTTTTCAAAAAAAAGTTGGGAATGAATAGAAGAACAATATTAAGTAGTTCATAAAACTGAGAAATATCTGTCCAAGAAATGGGCAGATTGGGAGTGGTGAGGCTGTAGCTGTCTCTGGCTTCACAGGCAGAGCTTTTGGAGACCGAGGGGCCAGCAGGATGAGAGAACCCTGCCTCCCCAGGTGTGGCGGGATCCAGTGTGTGGGGAGAAGGCGCCGCAAGGTACAGGAGTGGCAGCGAGAATCCCACGGAAGGCGGGTGTCTGCGCTTGGACCCGTGACTCCCCAGGACCTGCTCTGTCCCAGGTACGGCCCCCAGGGCTGGGGAGACACTGAAATAGTCAGTCCTCCCTGCACAACCCCTGGGAGGAGGGTCCTACTGGACCCCTGAGGATGCCCAGTGAGGAGGCAGTTCCCAGTGGAAGGCAGGGTCGAGTACCGGATGCAGGAGTCCCTCCCACCTGTAATGTCAGTCAACAATCGTGTGTGTGTGTTTGTGTGTGTGTGTGTGTGCACATGTGCGTGCCCTCAGCTGCTTCAGTCATGTCTGACTCTTTGCAACCCCATGGACTACCCACCAGGCTCCTCTGTCCATGGGGATTTTCCAGGTAAGAGTAATGGAGTGGGTCACCATTTCCTTTTCCAGGGGATCTTCCTGACCCAAGGATCAAACCAGTTCTCTTTTTTTTTTTCTTCTCATTTTTATATTTCAGCATCTGGGTCAGAAGTCAACATTCAGTGTATTTGTTAAACTAAGCTTTTAAAAAAGGGATAATAAATACACTGAGTGAAGTGGCTCAGTCGCGTCCGACTCTTTGCGACCCCATGGACTGTAGCCCCACAGGCTCCTCTGTCCTTAGAATTTTCCAGGCAAGAGTACTGGAGTGGGTTTCCATTTCCTTCTCCAGTGGATCTTCCCGACCCAGGGGTTGAACACGGGTGTCCCGCACTGTAGGCAGACGCTTTACCGCCTGAGCCACCAGGGAAGTCCTAATAAATACACTATATATATATATATATATATATATATACACACATACTACTATGTATCAACTGTTAGGTAGGTAGAATAGGGAAAAGGAGTCCAAAATGGCGGTGGCTAAAAGACAAGGAAGGTCCGAGGACCAGAGTGAAGACTTCAGGCAGAACAAACAGCACTCCTGGCTAAGCCCAATTTGCATAGGGCAGGCCCAGGTGGAAGAAAAAACATATAAAAGGAGGAGCCAAAGTGCTTTCTCTCGGACTCTCTCTCTCTCTCTTTCTCCCTCCCCACGCACTCCTCCACTCTCTTCTGTTCAAGTCTTGGATTCTCCTGCTATCTTCTAAATAAAATGGAGCTGTAACACTGATTTGCCTAAGAGTTGTAACACGGTTTGTCCAAGACCCGAGAGCTGTGATGCGCAGAAGGCTTTAATGTCCGTCGCTCCAAATCTTTGTTGTGACGAGACAAAGAACCGAGGAACATACACTCGCGTGACATCTGTCCCACCGGCTGGTGTAACAGATACTGGGGCTCAGCAGAGAGTGCCTTCGGGACTTGCTGAGGAGCAGCCTCTCCAGAGTCCTCAGTTGTGCCTCTGCCGCCCTCCTGTAGGGAGGCTCGAGGAAACAAGAAACGAGAGATTGTTAAGGTCCCTCCAGCCATAGGAGCGAGGACCTCTTACCTTAACTGGAGGTCTTCTGGAATCTGAGACTGGGCTGCGTGAGCTTTCTGCTGAGTTCGTTTTTCACTGTCCCGGTTTCCAGCACGATGGGCCTTCCCCTGCGCTGGGTTTCTTCGCCTTCTGCTTCTAGCGCGGGAGCTTCGCTGAATTGGGCTCCTGCTGTGCTTGGCCTCTTCCGCGCGGAGGTTGTTTCAGCCAGGTTAAATCCGAGTCACAGCACCATAGATGTCACGCCGAGTGTATGTTCCTCGGTTCTTTGTCTCGTCACAACAAAGATTTGGAGCGACGGACATTAAAGCCTTCTGCGCATCACAGCTCTCGGGTCTTGGACAAACCGTGTTACAGCTCTTAGGCAAATCAGTGTTACAGCTCCATTTTATTTAGAAGATAGCAGGAGAATCCAAGACTTGAACAGAAGAGAGTGGAGGAGTGCGTGGGGAGGGAGAAGGAGAGAGAGAAAGAGAGAGAGCGCGCGCATGCACGCGGGAGAGAGAGTCCGAGAGAAAGCGCTTTGGCTCCTCCTTTTATATGTTTTTTCTTCCACCTGGGCCTGCCCTATGCAAATTGGGCTTAGCCAGGAGTGCTGTTCGTTCTGCCTGAAGTTTTCACTCTGGTCCTCAGACCTTCCTTTGACCTTCCTTGTCTTTTAGCCACCGCCATTTTGGACTCCTTTTCCCTATTCTACCTCCCTAACACAACTAAATAAATAGCAGTGTGCTGCTGTGTAGCACAAGGAACCATATTCAGTATCTTTTCATAACCCATCATGAAAAAGAATATATGTATGTGTAAGTGAATTGCTTTGCTACACACAAGAAACTAACACAATATTGTAAATCAACTACACTTTAATAAAAAAAAGGAGGAAACAGCTTCAAATACTAGGCAGATTTTGGCTCTTGTGAGCACATCACTGAACAATGAGGCATGTCAATGCTTTGCTAATTACCGAACAGAAACTCATTTGCTGAGTTATTGCTGTAAAATTTTTGTTTATGTCTTCAGGAATAATTAAAAACAAAACTTTCCCTTATGTAGTAATCTCACCATTTTATGTGTGGCAGAAATATCCATAGAACTCCTAATAACAACAGAAAAATTAAATCTCTCCCCTCAGCCCTTTCTGCCTCCCAGGCATGTATGTGTTGCTTGGATGCCTCTGGCTTGTTCGGATAAAACAGCTAAAGGCAAGACTCTAAAGGCCTAGGGGAAAGAGCAGTAATAAAACAATCCTTCTAATCCTTAGAGGATGCGCTTCCCTGGTGGCTCAGCTGGTAAAGAATCTGCCTGCAATGCAGGAGACCTGGTTCGATCTCAAGGTTGGGAAGATCCCCTGGAGAAGGGAAAGGCTACCCACTCCAGTATTCTGGCCTGGAGAATTCCATGGACTGTATAGTCCATGGGGTCACAAAGAGTTGGACAGGACTGAGCCACTTTCACTTTCAATCCCTAGAGAGTTGATAACTTTTTCTGAGACGTGAAAAACCTAAAAATCACGCTGGTGAGCCAGTCAGTCTCTAAGCATCCCAGACTGTCGTACATGCAGGACCACGCTGTGAAGAGGATGGAGGCTGCCGTGTGCCCAGGGCAGCCGCTCGGGCCCTTCAGTCCCTTCTGCTGGGAGGCGGGACTCAGGGTCCTTCAAAGTGGGACATCCTGCATGGTGCTCACTTAGCACCTGGCCCGTCACTAGTCACCCTGTCCTTTTCCAGGCTCCTGAAGAGGTGGTTTTTCACTGAGGTTGGGATATAATAAAGCACACACTTGGTCCTTGTCCCCAGTTCCTGGCACGGAGCTCCTAAAACCCAGGTGATCCGAGAGTTGGAATCTTCAGCTCCACCCCGACCTCCTTGGAAGGGAGAGGGGCTGGAGACTGAGACAAACACGTGGCTGATGATGAAGCCATCATGCTCACAGGAAACCCCTAAATGAGGGACCTCGGGGAACTCCCAGGTGGGTGAATGCATGGAGGGTGGTGCCCAGGGACGGCCTGGAAACCGTGCGGCCCTCCCTACACCCAGCCTCGGCGGCTCTATTCCTCAGGGCAAAGCATGATGGTATGGAAAGCGCCTTCCTGAGTTCTGTGAGTCATTCTTGCCAGTTATCGAAGCAGGAAGGGGTGGGCTGTGGGGCAGTAAGCTGGTAAGAATGCAGTATCCTGGCCTTCAAATTGGCACTGGAGTCTCCCTCCTGAGCTCTTAACCTGTAAGAACACACTAGCTGCAGGCAGAAAGTACATGTTGAGTGGAGTTCTGGACACCCCGTTGGTAATGGTTGGCATGGGAAAGAATCTCTCACGTGTCTGTACACCTGCCTACTGTCTCAGAGAAAAGGAAGAAGAGGAAAGATAAAGAGAAGAATGAGCAGGCCTGAACGTTCCTAGGTTTGGGGTATTTTTGCTTTAACTGCTCCTAAGTGCGCATCTGTGACTACGCTCGCTTCTCTGCACTCCCCGCCCCAAGCCTGCGAGCGCTGCTTTTAGCACCTACCGTCCTCTGCTTTCCCAGGGGTCGTGTATGGATGCGAGAGCTGGACTAAAAAGAAAACTGAGCGTGGAAGAATTGACGCTTTTGAACTGTGGTGTTGGAGAAGACTCTTGAGAATCCCTTGGACTGCAAGGAGATCCAACCCGTCCATTCTGAAGGACATCAGCCCTGGGTGTTCTTTGGAAGGAATGATGCTAAAGCTGAAACTCCAGTACTTTGGCCACCTCATGCGAAGAGTTGACTCATTGGAAAAGACTCTGATGCTGGGAGGGATTGGGGGCAGGAGGAGAAGGGGACGACAGAGGATGAGATGGCTGGATGGCATCACTGACTCGATGGACGTGAGTCTGGGTGGACTCCGGGAGTTGGTGATGGACAGGGAGGCCTGGCGTGCTGCGGTTCATGGATCGCAAAGAGTCAGACATTACTGAGTGGCTGAACTGAACTGATCCTTTGCTTGCGCTTGTAACACTCCCTTCCCCTTGTAGTTACATATCAGAAAGAAGGCCACAGAGCCACCAATCTGCCAGACTCAGTTGCTGAGTTACCGACAACAGCCTGTGACTGGTTTTGACAAGAACCTAATACCTTTATTCCTCATCACCAACTCCTGACCTCAAGCCCACAGAAGTGCCGTGAAGACAAGCTGTCAGAAAAATGTCATGTTCACATGCTTGTATGACTCATCAGGGGTGAATTAGTAAAAGGACAATTTAAGAGCTTCCTGGACTCCCTGCTGGTCACGCAGGGCATTTGGGGTAAATCCCATCATGTCCTGGGCTTCCCTGGTGGCTCAGCTGGTAAAGAATCTGCCTGCAATTCGGGAGACCTGGGTTCCATCCCCAGGTTGGGAAGATCCCCTGGAGAAGGGAAAAGCCACCCACTCCAGTATTCTGGCCTGGAGAATCCCATGGACTGGATAGTCCATGGGGTCGCAAAGAGTCAGACATGACTGAATGACTTTCACTTTCACTTTATCATGTCTTTATTCAAGAAAACTGAATTAACTAATATCTTCACTATTTTTAATAAACACAAAAAATTTATTACCTTAAAAATTTGGTTTCTTCATAAACAATTTTGTAAAGCAATTATCCTTCAATCAAGAATAAATAAAGGTTTTTAAAAATTGGTTTCTCACGTTACTTTGAAATAAATTCCAAAGCGAATTAATAACGAGGAATAAAATGACAAAAACGCTAAAGAAAAATATAGGTGAATATTTATATGATTTGAGTCTTCAATGACTGTTATATTGGTGTTTCAACCAAGAAACAGAACGTTTGCTGCCATATCAGTAAACAAGGATGTCAGCCGTCAGTGACTGCAGGCCTCCAGCGTCGCCTGGTGAGCCCCACGGGCGCTCGGGAAGGAAGAATACCTGCCAGTTAGCAGCCAGCAGACCATAGCCACTGCCTACGGTGAGCCCTGAGTGACTCAGGATGTGGAAACACAGGATCCTGATCCCAGAGAGCTGAGGCACACGGCACAGGAGCGATGTCAGCCAGCCAGACTCTTGAACCTCCCTATACATGGAAAAGCACTAAATTCAAATCCCTTAACTTGGATTATCTGGTTTGCTTTAATTTACAAAAAAACTTTTGACATTGAAGACCACCGGCCCTTTGTTGCAAACCTTCTATATAGCCTGGCTCCAACCTCCACCTCCTCAGAGCGGTGCTCTCAGGGTCACTTGAGATGCTGCCTCCAGGGCCCAAGTCCTAAAAATTTTCACCAAATAAAACATAACTCAGTTTTTTAGGTTGCTGTTTTTTCAGGCAACAACACGGAAGAAAAAAGATGAAAACAATAGATGGCTGGAGGAAAGCAGATTGTTTCACAAATAATGTTGAGAACTTGGCTATTTATAAATAAACCAAGTCATATTTTCTCCTGAATGTCAACAACACAAAAAAATAGTGACAGATTAAACAGTTAATTGGTTTAAAAAGTAGAAAAATACAGAAGAAAAAATAGGTGACTAATTGGTTTCTCAGTGGGAAGCTAATTCCAATACTGAGAGCAGAAAGCAGGGTAGAAATCACTAAGGGAAAGCCTGAATTTTATTACAGGGAAAATATTATTCATCAATAAAACACCACAAAGAAATATGCAAAAATATTAAGTTGGACACCTACCTCATATCACAGATATCAAATAGATTAACAATCTAAATATAAAACTTAAAACCATAAAAGTCTTAGGGAAAAAAAAAAACAGCTGTAAATCTTCATGACTTTGGATAGGGCAATAGATTCTTAGCTGTGACACCAAAAATATAAGCAACAAAAGGGAAAAAATAGATAAACTCAACCTCATTGAATTAAAACTTCTGTGGATCGAGGGACATTATCAAGAAAGGGAAAATATAACCTACAGAATGGGAGAGATTACTTGCAAATCACAAATCTGATAAAGGCCTAACATCCAGAATATATAAAGAACCCTTACAACTTGACAGCAAAAAGACCAACAGCCCATTGAAAAAACGAACAAAGGACTTGAACACACTTTTCTCCAAAGAAGACATATACAAATGGTCAGTAAGCACGTGAAAAAACGCACAACATCATTAGATGTTGCTGCTGCTGCTGCTGCTGCTGCTAAGTCGCTTCAGTCATGTCCAACTCTGTGCAACCCCATAGACGGCAGCCCACCAGGCTCCCCTGTCCCTGGGATTCTCCAGGCAAGAACACTGGAGTGGGTTGCCATTGCCTTCTCCAATGCATGAAAGTGAAAAGTGAAAGGGAAGTCACTCAGTTGTGTCCGGTTCTTCGCGACCCCATGGCCTACAGCCTACCAGGCTCCTCCGCCCATGGGATTTTCCAGGCAAGAGTACTGGAGTGGGGTGCTGTTGGGGGCCGGCGTGAGGCACTCCGCCCATGGCAAAGGTCATGAGGAAGGAGGCTCGACATACGCAAAGGCGGGATCGAGCCTCAGGAGTCCCCCTGGAAATCCTCGAGCATCTACCCCCATAACCAGAGCCTGCCTACTTTACTACTTTGTGCTCTCACCTACACCTCTGACTTTACGGGGGGCTGTCCCCCACCACCTCTTTCGGAGAAGGAGTTAACTTAGAACTCCAGTTAATAATAATTCCTAGGTGTGATAGGAATGTTTCAACCTACAAACTCCTCTGAAGGTTCTCTAGCCTGCCTGACAGGCTTGTCCGGCCACATGTGATTGCTCACAGCCTCCCAACCGTGAGAGGCACGAGATGCTTTAAACCTTCTAAAAACAGGTTCTTTAGAAAAGTTAGAAAATTATTAGTATAAGTATAATGGGCTGATTAGAAATCGTATTGGTGAAGGGTTTTTCATTTGTTGAGCCAATGTTTGCTGCTAAGTCTCCACATCCCCTGCCCTTATACACATTAATGAATATATAGAAAAAATAAGTATTAACCTTTGATATTAATCACGTTAGACCTTAGGCTAAGTAAATTCTTTCCTTAACTAAAACCCACTATACCCTCACCCTATAGGAATGTAACTTTATTTGGGTGGCGTCTGTTTTAAGAATAATCACCCCTGGAGAAATAAGTGTCCTGGTTGACTGACTGCTGTCACAAGGAGAGGGTCATAAATTGTCAGCAGGCCCCCTGGCCAGAAGATGATGTAACATCCCTAAGACCTCTGTATACATTTGTATGAAGCACCTGACTTTGATAAAAGTCAGGACTGCTGACCCGCGTGACTTTTGCATAACATCTCAGTGTATAAAAGTAGACCATGGAAAATAAAGAATGGGGATCAGTTTCTCGAAATACTGGTCTCCCCATGTCTCTCTCTCTCTCACTCTGGTTGAGTCTCCATCTGGAGCACGGAACCCACCAAGCTTACTAATTATGCCTGGGCTTCTAAGATCCGACCGGGGAGGCCTCAGTGTCTCCTCTCCTTTGGGAGAACGGAAGGATGCCTGCGGCCTACGTAAGTGGTGCAAACTTCTTGTCTTGAAGTTTTATTGGTCCCCCACGTAAACCAAGCTACTCAGCCTCTTTTCTCCACTGAATTTTCCTACTGAGCTATCCTCATTCTATTACTCTTTATATCCTTAATTAACGTTTAATTAAGCAGTTGTTCCCTGACCCTCGCCTACGCCGTCTCTCCTTCGAATACCCTGGATCAGCTGGGGCTGGACCCCGGCAGGGTGCCATTGCGTTCTCTGTATTAGACGTTAGGGAAATGCAAATGAAAACCACAGTGAGGTATCACTTCTTACCCACTTTCTTTTAATACTTTTAAAAGAAAGGAGATAACAGACATTGGTAAGACTGTGAAGAACCTGGAACCCTCATACAAGAGTGGAGAGTAGCCACAGTGGAACGCACGTTGGTATTTCCACAAAGGGTTAAACATGAAATCACCATTTGACCCAGCAACTTCCCCTAGTAATGTACCCAAAAGAATGAAAAGCAAATACTCAAATAAATACATGTATATGCATGTTCATAGCAGGATTGCTCACAATGAACCAAGAGTGGAAACTTACCAAGTGTCCATCAGTGGATGGTTGGACAAACAGTATGTGCTCTTTGCATACAATGGAATATTACTCAATCACAAAAAAGGGTGAACTGCTGACATCTGCTATAACATGGATGAATCTTGAACACATTTTGTTGCTGTTCAGTCGCTCAGTCATGTCTGACTCTGCGACCCCATGGACTGCAGCATGCCAGGATTCCCTGTCCTTCACCATCTCCTGGAGCTTGTTCAAACTCATGTCCATCAAGTCAGTGATGCCATCCAGCCACCTCATCTTCTGTCGTCCCCTTCTCCTCCTGCCCTCAATCTTTCCCAGCATCAGGGTCTTTACCAATGAGTCAGCTCTTTACATCAGGTGACCAAAGTATTGGAGCTTCAGCTTCAACCTCAGTCCTTCCAATGAATATTCAGGATTGATTTTCTTTAGGATGGACTGTTTTGATCTCCTTGCAGTCCAAGGGACTCTCAAGAGTCTTCTCCAACATCGTAGTTTAAAAGCATCAATTCTTGGGCACCATCTTTATGGTCCAAACTCTCACATCTGTACATGACTACTTGACTATATGGACCTTTGTTGGCAAAGTGATGCCCCTGCTTTTTAATACGCATTATGTGAGATGAAAGAGGCCAGACACAAAAGAGGTCATGCATGATTCAGCTTACATGAAATTGCCAGCACAGGAAAATCCATGGAGATAGAAAGCAGGATGGTGGTTGCCACGGGTTGGGAGAAGCAGGGAATGGGGAGTAACTGCTTAGTGGATACAGGGAGATGAAAAATATTTGGAACTAAATCAGTGTGGTGGTTGAACAACAGTGCTAACAGACTAAACACCAGTGTGTCATTCACTTTAAAATGGTAATTTTAGGTTTTATAAATTTCACCTCAATAAAAAAATTATTAAAAAAACAATAAATTGTTTTTTCAATAAATTGTTTTTATTATTTATCAATTAGAAAAACTGATTTCTAATCCTTTTTTTTAAAGTCACAGAGCTCATCATCAAATTGCTTATCCATGCACTCTAGGTGACACCCTGATGCATAAAACACAGCCCCATCCCCAAGGGCCTTAAAGCCAGAAAACACAGACGGGCAATATACAAAGAGCTACTGTCAGAGACGTGCCATCTCCCAAGGGGCAGTGTGGGTACAAAGACGTACCTCTGGTTTTGCAGGAAAGGAAACAACTCTCAGAGAAGATGACATTGGAAATGAGCTTTAAGGGTTGAATGTGATTTTTCCCGTTAGAGTTGGAAGTGGAGAAATACAGTAACACGAGGAAATGTGTGATCCTTCCAGTGGTCACATGGTAACCTAGAGGCAGGACCTAGTCCAGCCTGGTGGTCCTCAGAGCTGCCTACCTCTGCCATGGGGGCAGGAGTCAGAGGTCCACACCCTCCTACTTCCTTCCCCAGGGCCTGATGCAGGGTTGGCAATATTCATGGTGACCAGTGAATGTCAAAGAAAGATAAGATGGGCATTAAAGAGGGAGTTCCCAGGCAGGTCAATGGAAAGGAAGCCAAGCTTCCATCTCAGGGGCCGTGGGTTCCATCCATGGTCGGGAAACTGACATCCCATGGGCTACCCAGCCAAAAAAATAAATACGCATTACGGAACGCTCCTAAAAAGCACAAGCACCAGGAAATCTATCAAACGGTGGTGACAGCTAGTGGCCTGGATGAATACCGAAACAGGCTAAGGCAAGCAGGTGACCAGGAAGAGAACACAGTGCAACCAGAAAGAAACGCACGCGGGAGTGAGTGGGAAGTGAGTCTGCGGCCCACGGAGTGCTTTGCCCGCCATCCTACGGGATTCAGGCTGCGTCTCACTGAGGTCTACTGGCCCTCAATCCCCGTTCGGGGCTCAGCCTGGAGGAGAAGTAAGGGTGTGCTGGTGGGTCATTCAGGCTGGGAGCTGCTCAGGCCCTGGGGACACAGGGAGGGCAGGGTGGGCAGGCACGGCACGCACACCTCTACGGGGAGGAGAACCTGCCGCAGAAGAGAGTGCTGCGGGAGCCATTGTGTCTGATGAAGAACAGGAAGGGGTGGTCGGCACAGAACCGGGGTTGGTCCAGGCCGCAGTCGACCTCGATCGCGGCCGAGGCGGCCGCGGCCTCCGTGCCCTCCTCGTTCACCTCCACCACGCTCCTGTGGGCCAAAGCAGACAGACACAGGCCTCTGCCATGCGACATGCCTGAGAAGTCAGCCCGGCCCGGCTGGAAGGCCTCAGCCACCCGCAGGCCCGAGAGCACCGGCCGCATGTTGTAGGTCTTCCCCAGCTTAAATTTCGGGAGGAAGACAGACACCTGGGTCTTCTTCATGGAGTCAGGCTGGGTCCAGGCGAGGAACTTCTCCCAAGTGAGATGTTTCTCCACCTGAAAGGCCAGAATTTGACTTTGGGGTTCAGCAACGTCAGGCAGCCCTGAGTCTCCTTTCCCGGAGGGCCCCCCCGCCCCCCCCCCCCCACCCCGAGTCACCTGGCAGACAGGTGTGCCATCTTGTGCTCTGGTACCCGAGCTAGTACGCCCAAGAGCGGGAGGAGGGGCTCGAGGGCCAGCCGGGCAGGAAGGGCGCGCAGGACACTCACCAAGCTCAGAGGCACGTGGTCGTCGGGGAGCAGCACCAGCATGCTCAGCTCCTCACCCGCGTACGGCAGCTCAAGCACCTGGGCCTGCACCTCCTTTATGCGGGCCAGTCTGAACTCCCTGTCCTGAAACATCATCTGCACTGGCCTTTGCTCCTTCTGCAGGAGTAAACAGATGACCCGGAATCAGACGCAGATCATCGGAGGAGGCAGCACCGTCTCCGGGAGAGGCGGAGGATGGAGGGGTGTGCGGAACCCCCGATGGAAACGGCATCCGTGCCCTGATTAGTGCTACAAACTGTCCAGCAGCTTCTCCCTGCTCCCATCACAAGGCACCTGTCGTCAGCACACCGGTGCTGGCCTGTGAAAGATGGTTCATTCAGCAAAATAAATGTGGTGCTCTGCTGTGCTCAGAAAGGAAGTCAGATTTCCAGAGCTAAAAGATGCCCAGTAAATATATCTAATGAAACAATAGAATCTGATGAAAATCACTGCTGTTTAATTAGAAAAATGTTTTATGAAACCTTAGAGTTTCACAGCAGTCCAGTCCAGAAATGCAGACAGGCTCGGAAAACAGTGTGACAAGTGCAAGGAGCCGGGAGGGAGGTTCTCCGGGGGCCCGGAGGTTAGACTGCAGGCGTGGCAGGGTTTAATTCCTGCTCAGGAAGCTAAGATCCCACATGCTGTGCTGCATGGTAAAAAAAAAAAAAAAGAACCATATGGGTCTTCATGCATTTAAACACAACTGTACCAATTCTGAAACTTCAATTGGAGGAAATAACTTTTTAAAATACAGACGAGCTATATGTGCACAGAAGTTAACTGAAACACTACCCTTACTAAATTCAGTTTTACAGGTTGACACAGGTCATCTATCAAAAAGATTAAAACAAATTTCTAAAATCCATGCCAGCTGTGGATGACCAGCTGCGCTCCCCTCCCACTCTGCAACTAGAAGGCTGATTATTTACAGTATACGTATTGGAAGAAAAGTGTTTTACTCCTATAAATTTCTGAATTGCATTAAAATGGCATTTTTATAAGGGCTGGCTGTGGGGGAGTGGTTAACAAATTATTTTAATGCCTGTCTCAATTGAAATTATACCTCAATGTCAAGACTAAGGTCTGTGTCAAAATTTATTATTAGAAAGCTATGATTACTGAATTTTTGAAGATTAATTAATAGCAAATCAAGTCTGTATTTATTCTCATTTTTTAAATAATTGATTAAAGAAATACATTTTCTTATTCTTTCCCTCTGCAGACCGCCCCCCCACCACCCTCCACCTCCATCATAGTAATACCTGGATCACAGTTTCCTAACACCTGTGGGGGTTTTAAATTTGGATTTCTTCTTCATCTTTTTGCTTTCTATCTGAGCAATTTGGACTTAAAAGAAAAACTTGAGCTTTCAGGCTGAATGTAGGATGAACACACTCATACAGCAATGACTTCATGAGAAGTTCTGAAGGCTCTAGGAGTAATAAAAAATGCAAAAGACTAAAGGCAACACGAGTTCTTCACCACTGAGTTTAAAATTTCATTCAGAAATGTGTGAAGTTTCAAATTATTATTAACCAATGATCTATGCTCTTACAAAGTTAAATTTTTCAGTTTTTTCACCAAATTCTCAGGATGTTCAGAAGCTTCCCCCACCTGGTTTACTTGAAAAGGCATCTCCCTGGTGTATGCCTTGTCGAATTCTTCACTCCACTTCCCTCTGAAGTAGACAGCGTTGACCAAAACCAGCTTGGTCTCTGCATTAATGGAGCCAGCAGACAACAACTCTGGAATCTTACCTTAGGGAGAAGTAGAGAATACAAAGCATGATAGAAAAAACCCTTGATAAGGCTCATTGGAAAATCCCGATTAGTAGTCTAGAACCAAAGTCCTCCTTTCAGATTTGCCCAGTGTGGGTTGTTCTACACGGAACGCACACACACAGGGGTGGCGCTTATGATCACGGTGCTTCAGGACCTCTGCAAAGTGGGTGACGTGAACCACTTCATCACTCAAGGATAAGTCTGCTCCAGGTGGGTGGAGACAGACAGGAAACGATGGATGGGCTGGAGAGGCTGTGGCTGGAGAGGCCACATGCAGAGCCAGCCTTCCAGGACTGCGCGGAGACTTGTCACAGGAGGCCACAATGAATGGCTCAGAGGGCACACCATCAGCACAAGGACAAACTCCTGGAAGCCTCTAGCAAAGGCTTTACTATTTGATCCTCCAGACATTCTCAGAGAAGGTCAGGGAGCACGTGAAAGGTACTCCTTTCTCCCCGGAGATCAAGTCAAGCCTTTTCAATGAACTAAGAGCACCCCTGCTAATTCACGCCTCGAGAGGGCAG
Organism: Bubalus bubalis; assembly: GCF_019923935.1. Lineage (NCBI taxonomy): Eukaryota > Metazoa > Chordata > Mammalia > Artiodactyla > Bovidae > Bubalus > Bubalus bubalis. Next base: position 1,625,129 of record NC_059158.1, read on the forward strand.
AGGAGAAACAGGGCAAGGATGGCTAGGTCTTGAAGGAAAGACAACTTCCTGCTCTCTGCTGGTCCATGTACTAGCGGAAGGATCATTGCTCTCAGTGGTACCACGTGTAATTGGTACAGAGGGGCCTGTGTGGGCCCAACATCACACAGCCATCATGGGGCCAAGGCCACAGCAGGACACCCTGGGGAACAGAAGCGAACGAGGCTCAACCCACCCCCGTGCAGTGATTTCAGTCTGCAGAACCATCAGCCCGAGAGAGGGTCTGCAGCGGGCCTGTCGCGGGTCTAGGCTCATCACATCTGGGGACAGGAGTGGAGGCAGGAGACAAGAAAGGAGCAGGAGGGGGTCAGTCTCGTGTGACGGAGGGCCACAGAGGCTGTTCAGAGGCGGCCCCGGGCTCCTTCTGACAGAGATGCGGCATTCAGTGATGCGAGAACACACGCCCGAGGGAGACGATGCTTCTCTGTGACATGTTAGCCTGCAAGCCCAGCCTGTGAGCTTCTGCTCCTGCCGGTCACTCTGCTCCGGGGAGAATGGACACGATGAAGTCTCTGCTGTTGAAAGCCCGAGCATCTGATCAGAACCTCTGCGAGTCCATTAACATTCAGATAGTCCATGGGGCCCAAACACACAGCGCTGACCATCAGAAAGACCAGGGACGAGAGGAGCAGGAGGAGCAGAAGTGGGGGAGCCACCATGGAGCGCTGACCTTCAGTCTTCTTTGAGATCCAAGCGTTGATGTGCTTCCTGGATGGCTCTGCAGCTTCGGCAAAGGAGAGCTGCTCCAGCTCAGCATAGTAGAAGCGAAGACACGATTCCTTAAAGGTCTTTGGAGAGAAGAGTGGTCAGTGAGTTTCCAAAATTCTGAACAGTATATATATTACATTAAAGTAACCATTAATCCCTTAAAGGTGATCATCTTAGTCTGCTAGATATGAAAAGATCAGCATTTATAAACAGGTGAGAACTCAGCTATGGATAATCATAATGGACAAACGCATTTTAGAAATAGTCAAATTTCAACTAATTCAAAGTACAGTTAGAGAATTACAAGTTTTAAAAATCATGTTCATAAGTGTCAGTTCTCTGGGGTCTTTCTCTCACCCTCTACATTTTGATCATAACGTGTACTGTTCTGTTGCTTGAACTTACAGAGAGAAATTCATATGTCTTCTCCCCAAAGACCCTGTTGGCCATCCTGAGCAAGTACTGAGTGTCAGGCTTGTTCAGCTCAACAAGTAGCTGCTGGAAATCCTGGTGAAAGTCCGTCTCTGTGTTTAAGGAAAGCACCTATCAAGATAAGTAATTTAAAATGATCAATATTGCCCTTCAATTTCTAAAAGTTTTGTGACCAGCATTTTTTCTCAAATACTTTACAAAATATTCCTAAAAGGACACGACTTTTAAGTGTGGATTTAGTACGTACTGGAGAAGGCCCTGCCACTCCAGCACTCTTGTCTGGAAACTCCCATGGACAGAGGAGTCTGGTAGGCTGCAGTCCATGGGATCGCTAAGAGTCGGACACGAGTGAGCGACTTCACTTTCACTTTTCACTTTCATGTGTTGGAGAAGGAAATGGCAACCCACTCCAGTGTTCTTGCCTGGAGAATCCCAGGGACGGGGGAGCCTGGTGGGCTGCCATCTCTGGGGTCGCACAGAGTTGAACACGACTGAAGCGACTTAGCAGCAGCAGAGAAGCAAGACAACACGGGGGAGGGGGAAGATACAGAAAGTAGAACAGAAACAGGTAAAAGAGTTGGCTTTTCTGTCTCAGCTGATCTCCCTTGTTTAAAGATGAGTAACGAGGAAAGAATGAAAGGACTGGAGAAATTCAGAGAAGGAGCTGCTTTAAAATCCTGCATCCTAAGGACAGTGTAAGTGTGCCTAAATGTAGGACAACTTAACTCTAAAATTTATCAAAAAAAAAAAAAAAAAAAAGAGAGATTCACATAAAGGCATTAAAATCTGAGGAGAAATGAGTATGAACGACAGTGGCAGAGACTGTGCTTCCAGAGTCTGCCGCCGCCCAGAGCCCACAGCCCGCAGGCCGGGAGCCCTTCCCGAGACACGCCAGGCAGCCAGGCGGAGTTCGCACCCTGAGGGCCTGTGACCTCAGCACAGGAAGGCCAGGCCCACTCCACGTCACACCAGACACACCACACACCAGCTCTCCCACGAAGCTGCTCTAGGGCTCACGGGCCTGCCTACACACCATAAAGTTCCTCAGGAATAAAGAGCCACTCTGGACACCTCAACCTTCAGGCCCTCACAGATAAGCTGGGAAATTATTACGATGAGTAATCACTACCGTCCAGGGTTCTCAGAGGAACGGAGAGGCAGAGTGAAATAGAAAGGCGCCCGGCAGTGAGGGGGCCCCGTGTGCACCTCAGGACCACACCGCCTTCTGGGCGACCCCTGCACGCGTTCCTCTGTCTGCTCTAGACACTTCCCTGGGGACGGGATCGACTCGAGCGGATGCTTCTGAGTATCTGTTCATCTAGGCTAACTCACACCTAGGCATCTCTACAGGTAAAAAGCCCAAGCCTTTGCACCTTCTTTGCACATTTCTGGTTATCCCCTGACTCAGCTGGAAAGCATGGTGGTATATCATTGACTTGAAATACCTATATTAACCTACCCTTCTCACCAACGAACAGCTATAAGTTTTAGTACAAACATCAGTACTCTCAAACTGAGACAGAGCTCAGCTGCTGAGATCTCAAGCAATCATTATCATTTCCTAAGCAAAAATAAAAGTATTAAGACAAAAGTTTGATAGTCACGTCCAGGCTATTAACTGGAGAAGGATTACCCAAGAAAAACCCTGGTGAAGGAGACCTCATCTCCGCCCCTGTGTCTGGGCAGCCCCAGCGTCTGCACCCCTGTCCACCGCACCCTCCCACAGGCAGCCTGGAGAAGGCAGTGTGCAGCGGGCGAGCAGACAGAACACGGGAAAGCGTCCCCGCTCCAGGCTCACCTGGGCCACCTGGGCAGCGGTGTCCCCTTTGGCTCCCAGGAGGACCATGGCCAGGACCGAGGAGAGGCTCACAGGAGAAAAAATCACGTTTTCTGAAGGGCGGTCTTCACACAGGGCCTTTAAAAGGCGGAGGGCGAAGGTGCCATTTGCTTCACAGAGCGCATCCATGAGGCCGGGTCTGGAGTCTGAGAGCGGAGAGAAAGACCCTCAGTAACTCTGAATGCCGCCCACCTGACACAGGACACTGTCCTTTCAGGATGGAGCGCAAAATAGTCTATGGAGCAAGATCCGTGTACGGTGCTTTCTGTCCAAATAGGAAGTCCAAGGTTAAGGTCACTGCATGTGGTCCTGGCGGCAGCAGGTCAAGCGGCTGAGAGCCTCGGGGAATGAACCCCAGTGGCGAACGGGGGCACGCACCCACACACACACTGCTGGGCTCCTGGGAGCAGTGAAGTCCAGTCCTTTCACATCTGAGAAGGGGGAGGACAGGGCTAGAGAGGAGGAGGGGAGAGACCCCACGTGAGAGCCCTGTCGGCCCTCTGCCAGGTCCCCACAAGGCCCCGTGTATTCTTGCACATACTCCTAGGAATCCCTGGGAGATGTTCAGTTATGAAGCAGACCAGGTCTCCCCATTTTCCAGCTGATAGCTGAGAAATGTTTGAGAAGCTGAACTGGAGCCAGACAGGCTGGAATCCGGGAGGAAATGGGCTGTGAAGCGAGGAATTTCCACCTACAGTGGCTGCTCCGTCTGAGCCGGGCCTCGGGTCCTGATGGTCAGCAAGTGTCCCTGAACCCCTACCCAGCTCAGGGCGCCTGCCCTCCGCTTCCCAGCCCTCAGGGACCCTCAGACATGGGACATGGGGCCCAGACACTGTGCTTTTTTAAAATTTTCAGTTCTTTCTTTACCAGAAACAGGATTTGAAGGTTCCCTCCTTTCTTTCCTCAACAGCCACCAGTGGACACCGAGCCTGACATTGGAAACCAGGTCCTGAGGGACACAGGAGAGGAAAGGACGAAAGACAGGGGTTCAGGAGAGGACAGTCAGGGTGACGGGGTGCAGCCAGGGGGAGCACTGAGGCCGTGGGAGAGGCGGGGAGGTCAGAGGGGGTCAGGCAGGTGGGCAGGGTGGCCCCGGCCCACCCGAAACCGCACACGGCACAGCCGTCAGCCCCCAGCCCACCTGTGGCCATCCTTCCTTGGTAACGAGACCCTCACTCACACCATGGCTCGCTTCAGGCCCTGAGAGGGCCCCGGTTCCTCCCGGCCCGCTCCAGCCCCCCACCAGCCACCACCAAGCCTTGCCTCCTGTCCCCTTAAAGCTCTGCAGCCAGGCTGGCCCTGACGCCGCGTCTGGACTGGCCCACATGTCCCCACTCCGCACCTCCCGCCACTGCGGCAGACGGAGGCGGTCCTTACCCTTCACTCGGGCTCTTGTCTGGCCCAGCCCTGGGGCTCAAACACACTCGACCGACACGGCTCATCCTCCCGCCAGACCTGAGAGCCCCTTCAGCCCCTCCGAGGCCCTGTGACCTCTGAAAGCTCTGTTACCCAGCTCCCCATCCTTTAACCAGGCAGTCACCCTTCTGCCTCCAGGTGGCAGCGCAGTGGCTTCTCAGGCCCCACCTTCCAGACGTGCCCTGAGCCCGAGTCCCTGCCGGGGCTCCCCTTTGGGGCTCCCCTTCAGCTCGCTCTCCCGCGGGAGGGGCTCACCTGCCTCCTCAGCTCCAGATGCTCCCAGCTCCCAGCACAGAGTGGTCTCTGGTCCAGGAGGCCCCGGGAACAGGGCCCGAAGGTTAGGGCCGCCTCCAAACCCGCCCCGCCCACAACTTCCAGGTTCAGCCCACTGCCCTGGGAGCTCCGGTTCTGCACAGACCCAGGCCTCCGGGGTGCGGAGGGTGGGGATCGGGGTGGGGGTGGAGGGTGGGGATCGCGGTGGGGGTAGGGGGTGGGGGTCGGGGGGGGGGTGGGAGTCAGGGAGGGTGGAGGGGTGGGGGTGGGGGGGGGCGGTCAGGGGGGCGGACCCAGGCCTCCAGGATGTGGAGTTTTTTCAAAGTCTTTATTTCATGATCTGACTTTCAGCTCTAGAGAAGAAACAGAGTGGGTTTCTGGCAAGCGCACTCCAACAGGTTTGGGTAACCCGGAAGAGCACCATCTCCCACCACCACCCTCTTGGCCTCCTAACTCTCAGCCCAGTGAGTCCTGTCCGGGTATGATTAGCAAAAGACCGTGCCTGCAGCTCTGCGTGCGGGCACTCAGATGCCATTTCTCAGCAGCCTACAAAGAGCAATGCTGAGCATGGCCCTGTTCTGCAAAGGTTTCCGGAACTTTGAAGGCCTTTCTCCGTCTAAACTTGTTTCTTCTGTAACTTTGAAAAACCTTTCTTTAAACTTTTTTCTTCCTTAACTCTGAAGACCTTTCTCCCTCTAAACTTGTTTCCTCCATGAGTGCTCCATCCTTGCATAATGAAGATTGTCAACTCAAATAGCAGGGACGTCTCGGCCTCTCCCATGAGCGTGGCACTGGGCTGGGTGCTGGGCACCTGGCTGAGGACACAACCTCCAACCTGAGGTGCCTCGCAGGTGATGAGAACACCAGACGTGCTCAGAGGCACCTCCTAGATGTAATGACAAAATATCTAGATGGTGGCAGCCTCACACAAATTCCCCAAGAAAGTCCCCGGCCGACACTAAACTCCGGACGGACTTTATGGAGGAGCTTCCGTGTTCCCTATGGTTCCCGCTAGGACCAGCCTTGCTGCTGCTGCTAAGTCGCTTCAGTCGTGTCCGACTCTGCGACCCCATAGACGGCAGCCCACCAGGCTCCGCCGTCCCTGGGATTCTCCAGGCAAGAATCCTGGAGTGGGTTGCCATTTCCTTCTCCACTAGGTTACTAGCCTTAGGACAGCCTCGTTTTCCTTGACTTGATTTTGTGTCCGTACCATCAACCGCAGTGTCTGAACAGATTTCTAAAGGGATTGTGAGGCTTTCTGGGGGATGTGATTATGCACAAATGTTAAAGCTCTTCAGCCAGACGCAGAGGGAAACAGCATTTTCGATCCAGGTCTTGCCGGTGATGTCAGTGAACAGGTCCTCTGAGAATGACCTGGAGGTCCTGGGAGGTGGCGGTGGGGGATGCGTCCTGGAGGGGATTGAGGAGAAGACAGTGGCAGGAAGGAGCCTTGAAATCCAAGCCAGGCCAGATCGGGAAGGGCCTGCACCCAGCACACAGAACCCAGAGAAGGGCGCCCGGTGGTTCCGGGGTTCCGCACATAAAGTGCTGGGCAGTCATCTCCCCTGCTCCCTGCACCTCCTAAACGTGACTTCAGGTTCCGGATTTGCCCCAGCTCAGAACCTCTCACATGTGAGTGGCTTTCCACCTGGAAAATTGGTCAGATCCTAAATGCAGCAGACCTCATCTGTCCCGCACACCTGTCTTATCACCCCCCATCCCAGCTCCTCACCCCACCTCAGAGCATGTGCGTGGTGGGCTCTGCTTCAAGACGATCCACAGACTGTTTTCTTTGCAGAAACACTGCAGGACCCATCCCAGAGTCTCGGGTGTTCCTGCCCTGTGAACACAAGGGTAAGACAGGAAACAGCCAGAGCAAGCAGAGGTTTTAAAAGAACGATTTGCCCTAAACTCATTTAATATTTTTTTCATTTCAATTATCTCCTGGCCAATTGCTGGATTTTATTATGTTTATTTGTTCATGTCATGCACAATCCACCAAGTCAGAAGGTGGTGTGTGAGAGGAGAGGCAGACGTCTCAGCTCAGCGCTCTGAAGTGGAAGAGAAGGGTGTAGGGGTTCCCCGACCCCCTGAATGGGGTGCTCTTCCCAGAGAGGGCTGCAGCTCTGGCCATCCCTGGGCCCCCGTGCCAGCTGTCCTTCCGCCCAGGAGTTAGCGTCCAGCCGTCTGGAGCCAGGCCTCGTGCGACGTGTCCGCAGGAAGGATAGGAGGCAGAGGGCTTCGTCCTGCCGCGGGCCTCTCTCTCCACGGGGCGTCCAGGTGAGCCCTGATCCAGGGCCGCCTGGACGCAGCGCCGGCCCCAGCCTCCCCTGATGTTCGCAGCCATCAGGGCAGACGCCCGGGGAACGCCTCTGACCCCAGGAGGAGAGGCAGGAGGCCCGCAGGCCCGCCGCGCGGCTCCCGGCCCTCTCCTGCTCTCAGAGACGCTGCTTCAGGGCCCAGGCGTCGCAGGCCTCGCCAAGGGCGCTTCCACCGGGACCCAGCAGGACGCCCACCCCCACTGTGCGCGGAGCCAGGGGCCTCTGCCCGCTGGTCCTCAGCCCCGGGCCTTCACGCTCCTGACAAGAGGGCTCTCTCCTCTACCGTGGACGTGGGCCGCCCCTGTGTGCCAAGGCCTGAGGGACTTCCCTCCGTCCGGCTTGTATCCCCGTGGTAGGAGACGGGTTTAACCAAGGATGAAAAACCTGAGCTCGAAATGAGAAAAAAAGCTATTCATTTTTTCTCCCTCTTATCCCAACAGTAGATACATGGACTATATCCTGCCAGGCTCCTCTGTCCATGGGATTCTCCAGGCAAGAATACTGGAGTGGGTGGTCGTTCCCTTCTCCAGGGGATCTTCCCAACCCAGGGATCGAACCTGGGTCTCCAGCATTGCAGGCAGATTCTTTATCATCTGACCTACCAGAGAACTCCCGAAAAGATACATAGGGGACGTCAAATCCTTTTAACAATCAATTAAAAATCAAGAGATTTTGAAATGCTATCTTTTCCATCTTAATTTCCCGTATGTGATTATTTTTAACAAAGTAGCATTGTATCTGAAAAATATTTCCCTATGTGCTTGAATCTGAAGGATCCTGCCAAAAAAAGAGGAAAACCAGGCCGCTAGATGGAAGCATTTTTGGAAGTTTTCCAACACTGTCCAGAAAGAAGGTTTCTGTGTTTTTCAAAGGCTTTATTTCATGATCTGACTTTCAGCTGTAGAGAAGAGGGAGTTGGTTTCCGGCAAGCGTACCCTAACAGGTCTGGGTCACCTGTCAGAGCACAATGTTCCACCACCACCAAGGTCAGTCCCTCTTGGCCTCCTAACTCTCAGCCCAGTGAGCCCTGTACGGGTATTGTTAGCAAAAGACCGTGCCTGCAGCTCTGCCTGCGGGCACTCAGATGCCATGTCTCAGCAGCCTACAAAGAGCAATGCTGAGAATGGCCCTGTTTTGCAAAGTTTTCCGGAACTTTGAAGGCCTTTATCCCTCTACACTTGTTTTTTCCTTAAATTTGAAGACCTTTATCCCTCTCAACTTGTTTCTTCCATAACTTTGGAAACCTTTCTCCCTCTAAACTTGTTGCTTCCTTAACTTTGAGGGCCTTTCTCCCTCTAAACTTGTTTCCTCCATGAGTGCCGCATTCTTCCATAAGGAAGGTTGTCAACTCAAATAGCAGGGTCGTCTAGGCCTCTCCCACGAGCATGGCACTGGGCTGGGAGCTGGGCACCTGGCTGAGGACACGACCTCTGACCTGAGAAGCCTCCCAGGTGATGAGAACACCAGAAGTCCTCAGAGGTATTTCCTAAATGTTATGAGAAAACATCTAGATGGTGGCAGCCACACACAAATTCCCCAAGAAAGTCCCGGCAGACACTTCACTCTGGTCGGACTTTATGGAGGAGCTTCCGTGTTCCCCACTAGGTGACCGGCCTTAGGACAGCCTCATTCTTCTTGACTTGATTTTGTGTCTGTACCATCAACCGCAGTGTCTGGACACATTTCTAAAGGGATGGTGAGGCTTCCTGGGGCATGTGATTATGCACAAATATTTTTTAAATTAATTTATTTATTTTAATTGAAGGCTAATTACTTTACAATATTGTGGTGGGTTTTGCCATACATTGACATGAATCAGCCATGGGTGTACATGTGTCCCTCATCTTCTCTAGAAGCTGGAGAAGCTATCTGTATGTCATCTTTGGAGAAATATCTGCTTAGTTCTTTGGCCCATTTTTTGATTGGGTTGTTTATTTTTCTGGTATTGAGCTGCAGGAGCTGCTTGTATATTTTTGAGATTAATTCTTTGTCAGTTGCTTCGCTTGCTATGATTTTCTCCCATTCTGAAGGCTGTCTTTTCACCTTGCTTATAGTTTCCTTCGTGGTGCAAAAGCTTTTAAGTTTAATTAGGTCCCGTTTGTTTATCTTTGCTTTTATTTCCATTATGCTGGGAGGTGGGTCAGAGAGGCTCCTGCTGTGATTTATGTCAGAGAGTTTTGCCTATGTTTTCCTCTAGGAGTTTTACAGTTTCTGGTCTTACATTTAGATCTTTAATCCACTTTGAGTTTATTTCTGTGTACGGTGTTAGAAAGTGTTCTTGTTTCATTCTTTTACAAGTGGTTTGCCAGGTTTCCCAGCACCACTTGTTAAAGAGGTTCTCTTTTCTGCTTGGTATATTCTTGCCTCCTTTGTCACAAATGTTAAAGCCCTTCAGCCAGACGCAGAGGGAAACAGCATTTTAGAGCAGGGTCTTCCCGGTGATGTCAGAGAACAGGTCCTCTGAGAATGACCTGGGAGGTCCCGGAAGGTGATGTTGGGGGCGGGGACATGAGTTCAGGAGGGGATTGAGAAGTCGGTGGCAGGAAGGAGCCCTGAAATCCAAGCCAGATTGGGAAGGGCCTGCACCCAGCACACGGAACCCAGAGAAGGGCGCGCGGTGGTTCCGGGGTTCCGCACATAAAGTGCTGGGCAGTCGGCTCCCCTGCTCCCTGCACCTCTGTCCTCAGGTGTTTTAGCTTCTGTAAAGAAACAGGAGGTGGCCGGGAGGAGGAACCCCGAGCCCAGGAAGGTGTCCCAGTGTTCGGCAACACTGAAGGACAGATCAGGCTGATGGCTAAAAATGAACGTTGATTAACCAGGAGATTCCTGGATCCCGAGGCTGACCCAGCACCACCCCCAGTGAGGTCAAGTGCCCGAAATGGTACCAGGAGCTGAGAGGAAGGATGTGAGAGTCACAGAGGCGCTCTTGGCTCTGCAGCCCAGTCAGAGGGCCAGGACCCCTCCTCTGGCTCACTAATCACACCCCACCACCACCCGGCGCGTCACATGGCAGAAAAGCCAGACTTCAACTATGGCAGTTCGGAGGGTTTTTTCCAGACCAAGGAATTTTATGAAAACTACACAGATTGAAAGCTTCAGTTTCACAAAGAGGTTTGTCTCTAAAAACCCTGTTCAGGCCTAATGTGGATTTATGACACAGAGGAAAGGACCAGGTTGGACCTAAAGAGACACTTAGGAAGCAAGTCAAATGATAGGGGTAAAATTCCCTGAGACTCAGAGCTGAAGCAATCGCAGTGTGCCTCAGAAAGAGGTAAGAGGTCCTGGGTAGGGCGGTGAGGGTGGCGGTGACCTGCCCAGGAACGGAGAGCTGGGAAGGGAGGACCCAGGGTGGTCCTCCTACAGGACAGCGGGAACAGGGAGTCCGGGGGACGCACAGGCTGGGCTACATGGGGTGGGTGTATTGGGAGTGAGGCCAGGGAGGGGGGCTGCAGAAACAAGAAAGGAGGCAGACGTAATTCAGAAGCAATATTAAAATTCAAAATCAGAGTTTCAGACGTGTATCTCTCAGCCCGCGTTTAAGACATATGCTAGCGTTGCTTGTATTTCCTTTTCACGAATGTCTGAACCTGACTTCCTGACAGCGTTTACACCTATTTGCTCCACAGAGTTGGTGGGCAGTTTCCAGAAGACACTGCGTGTCACGTTCGTTAACTTCAGTGAGAAGTGATGGGAAGCTTGGTAAACATCTGCCTCCACCACTGTTGATGGTAAATACCACCACTGACTTTGCACGTCACCCACTAGGCCCCCGAAGAGAAACCTCCAGACACACCGCTGTGCTGGAGATGTGGTGGGTTCTGACGTGAAAGGGGCCCGATTACGTGTCCAGCCAGCATTGCTCGCAGGCAGCACGGCTGACGAGTGGGGTCGGATGGCCATTCCTGACGTGGCTCCTGTGCACCTCCACTAGAGGCCAGCTGCACCTCCCTCCATTATGACAACAGAAATACCTCCGGGCGCGCTACCTGCCTTCAAGGGGGGACAGTGCCCACCAGCTGATGATGGTGTCACAGACTCATTCAGCCCAGGAGGGCAGAAATCATGATAACCGGAGGAAGACAGGAAAAATCTCTTTGGGACTGAATCTAACCTGGCCTGGGGAATACAGGGAAGAGCATATGTAGAAATGAAAGTGAAAATGGTTCACCAGCAACTTCATAGAATTTTCCAGACCCAGGGCAGACTCTGCCACAATGAGAGTATAGGTGATTCCTGTATCCCCCACCACCCCGACCCGCACCCTGGCCAGAGATTACCTGCTCCATGAGCAGAACCAGGACCCCGGGGAACCCCAGTTGGGTTCCCTGGACGCACCTCAGGTGAACGTGCTCACACCCTGCACTAACTGCTGTTGTTGATCATATTACATGTGAATTATATACAGGATTTCGAGCGTGTGTTAATGTCGTGCATATGGCGAGGTTCCAGGACACATTCACCCTGAGTTTGTGGTGATCGGTTATCGGAAACCAAGACACCTGTTTACTCGCAAGCCGCCAGTCGTGGCTGCCCGGGCTCATAACCGGTGACTCTGGGCAACAGGCCTCGGTGGGCGAGAGCCCCTTTCCCTGTGCACCAGCCGCCAACACTTCTCTGAGCCGGAACCACACACATTCAGCTCTTAGAGCCTCAGAGCCGCACGCCGGGGGCAGGGCAGGTGTGACCCAGCTGTAAGCAGGGGGAGACGTGGCTGAGGAAGCAGGTGAGTCTGAGCCGAGAACCGCAGAGAGCCCCGACTGCTGCTGGCTCGCCTTCGGGTTGCTGTCTGCCTACCATCCAGGACAGAGTTCCGCAGATAAAGAGCGCAGTTCTTCGCAAAGAAAAGCCACATTTAAATCCCCAGGTCCTGAATTGGTCTGCCAAAAGTTTTACCTTCATTTTCCATTCGAAGGATTCCTTAACAAGAGAGACCCCATGTTCTGTTCAGCTCAGCCCCTCATTCATGGTCAACCCTTTGTGACCCCATGGACTGCAGCATGCCAGGCCTCCCTGTCCTTCACAAACTCCTGGAGCTTGCTCAAACTCATCAAGTCTGTGCAACCATCTCATCCTCTGTCACCCCCTTCTCCTCCAGCCCTCAATCTTTCCCAGCATCAGGGTCTTGTCCAATGAGTCAGGTTTTTGCATCTGGTGGCCAAAGTATTGGAGCTTCAGCTTCAACATCAGTCCTTCCAATATTCAGGACTGATTTCCTTTAGGATTGACTGGTTTGATCTCCTTGCAGTCAAAGGGACTTTTGAGAGTCTTCTACAACACCACAGTTCAAAATCATCAATTCTCTGATGCTCAGTCTTCTTTATGATCCACCTGTCCTATCCATATATGACTACTGGAAAAACCATAGCTTTCCATGGATGAACCTTTGTCAGCAAAGAAACGTCTTGCTTTTTAATATGCTGTCTAGGTTAGACGTAAGTTTTCATCCACGGAGCAAGCGTCTTAATTTCACAGCCGCGGTCACCATCTGCAGTGATTTTGGAGCCCAAGAAAATGAAGTTTCTCACTGCTACCATTGTTTTCCCATCTATTTGCCATGAAGTGATGGGACCAGATGCCATGATCTTCCCTTTTGAATGTTGAGTTTTCAGTCAAAATCGCCTTCTTCCCTTTCACTTTCATCAAAGGCTCTTTAGTTCCTCCTCGCTTTCTGCCATAAGGGTGGCGTCATCTGCATATCTGAGGTTATTGATATTTCTCCCGGCAATCTTGATTCCAGCTTGTTACACACAAATAAACAAGTTTAATTGTCAATAGATTGCTTGGCTTAATTTCAGCATGCAGGTATAAAAAGAAAAGAAATAGAAAGAATACAGAGAATTAACAGCACATACATCACTGAGTTGGGTTCCCAGCCGATCTCCAGACTTGAGTTTCCCTGGGAAATGCCGAATGAGGTCGGTCTGGACCCCCAGCTGGGAAAGGATCCCGGGCTGTTAAGACTTCACACTGCGCTTATGGGGGCTGCCATTTATAATCCCAGGCCGCACACTGATACCGTCATCGGCTCAGTGAAAACAACGCAGCTCCGGTTTTTTCTTTAACTGTGACAATGCTGTTTGTTTCACCTTGTGAGTCAGAAGATTCCTCACTGGGGCCTAACATCAGGAGCTAAGAAACTCCAAGGCCCACGCCCTTCCGTATGTAAAGTGCCCCTTGACTTGCTGGTAACGACTGTCACGCTTGCAGGCAGGTGTGAGGGACAGCAGGCTGCAGGGTCTGAAGTCGGGCAGAGGTGTGCTGCCCTTCTCCTGAAGCCTGAACCAGGCTACCTCCACCTTAATTTCTGAAACGTGTCAAACTCGGGAGTAGTGGAAGAAAACGAGGACAGATTTTGGCAAGAATGTGGGTGGGATCACGCAGGATTTGTTCTTTTGTGAGGGGTGGATTTCACTTGGCGTCACATCCTCAAGGGTCATCCGTGTCAGAGCCTGTGTCCGGCTTACCTTCCTCTTTTAAAGGCGGATGCGTCTCCGTTGTGTGCAGCCAAGTGCAGAGACTACCCTTTGTTACCATTCGTCCCGGCATGGACACGTGGGAGGCCTGCACTCTTGGCTGTTGTGAATGATGCTGCTGCAGACGCGGGGCTGCAAGTGTCTGTCTGAGACCTGCTCTCAATTCTTCTGGGGACACACCCAGAAGTGGAGGTGCGCCTCATGCGGGCCTTCGTGTCGAGGCTTTGAGGAATGGCCGTAGTGTTTCAGCCCCATTTTCGCAAGCAGATGGATCATCATGGGATCTTTCCTCCAGATTCCCAGTGGATGGCAAAGCGCTTGGCTCTGCGGTCCTGAGACCACTCCATGAAGCCGAGGAAGGGCCTCCTGTGCCTCTGGGGGCACCTCAGGACAAAAGCAGGGCTGGGTGGTGAGACGGGGACGGGGGCGTGACTGTGCCAACCGGCACCTCTCTGCTCGAGGCTTTATTTTACTTGCTTTGCTCAGTCGCTAATTTGTGACCAACTCTGCGGCCCCGTGGACTGTAGCCCACCAGGCTCCTCTGTCCATGGGGTTTCCCAGGCAAGAATCCTGGAGCGGTAGCCATTTCCTCCTCCAGGGGATCTTCCCGACCCAGGGATCAACCCTTCATCTGCTGCACTGGCAGGCGGATACTTCACCGGGGAAGCCCACAGGAACACTGAGGGTGAGCCCAAGGCCAGAGGGACATTGACACGAGGATGCTGGCTCGGAAGAGGAAGATGACTGTTCCTACCAGGAGCGGGGAACATGCCGCCTGCACCTTGACCTCAGATAACCAAGGAAAGTTGCAAATAGAGGCAGAGCAAGCTGCCAGGACCATCCGCGTCCTCCTTCCTGGAGGCTGTGAGTGAGTGGTGGAACTACAGGGCTGGGCAGTGCAGGCGCTAAAGCAGACAGCCACCATTTTCCGGGCGATTTCTGAGCTTTGAACACAGAGAGAGTTAGGGACGGGGGACACGGTGCCCTGCTGCAGGAGGTGGGGGAAGGGAAGGGTTCTGTGCAGCCTGAGTCCACAGGCCTCTGGAGGAAAGTGCCTCTTCCTTAGGGGACCTCAGTCATGTTCAACTGACTAGACCAGGCCCACCCACGTGCTGGCGGCCAGTCTGCCTTACTCAAAGTCGACTCATTTAATCCTCATCTCCTTGTAAAAGCTACCTTCACGGAAACATCTCGATTGGTGTTAGACCAATTAACTGGTCCTCTGGCCCAGTCAAGGTGACACACAAAATTAACGGTCATGCTGGGCTAACTCGTTTTTCCCGTGCTCATGTATGGATGTGAGAGCTGGACTGTAAAGAAAGCTGAGCACGGAAGAATTGATGCTTTTGAACTGTGGTGTTGGAAAAGACTCTTGAAGGTTCCTTGGACTGCAAGGAGATCCAACCAGTACATCCGAAAGGACATCAGTCCTGAATGTTCATTGGAAGGACTGATGCTGAAGCTGAAGCTCCAATACCTTGGCCACCTGATGCGAAGAGCTGACTCATTGAAAAAGACCCTGATGCTGGGAAGGATTGAAGGCGGGAAGAGAAGGGAAGGCAGAGGATGAGACACTTCGATGGCATCACCGACTGGATAGACATGAGTTTAAGTAAGCTCTGGGAGTTGGTGATGGACAGGGAGGCCTGGCGTCTGCAGTCCATGGGCTTGCAAACAGTCAGACATGACTGAGTGACTGAACTGGGCTACCTCTTTCTCTCATGGAAACATGCTGTGTGGAGTTCAAAAGCCAACTATGGAAATATCCTGACCAAAATGTGTATATATTTTAATGTGAACAGATGGGATTGAGAATATCTTTCATTTCTCAGGATTTGCTTTGAGCTTACCTGGTACTCAGCATCTGAAAAAAAGACTATTTTTCTCCATAAAAGATACTGTAGTCCACGGCAGGACTGGCTCTGTAATTTGCAGGGTCTGGAGCAAAATGAGAACGCAGGACCCTCTGCTCAAAAGCTATAAAGGATCTGAAGACAATGAAAGCAGAGCACTGAGCCAGGGGTGCCCAGGGAGGCCCACCAGCCACTCCTCCTTGAAGCCAGAGCTGGGCACAGACAAGATCAACTGGGAGGACAGGAAGTGAGAGTGAGAAGACTCGGTCACATCTGACTCTGCGACCCTGAGTCCGTAGGATTCTTTAGGCCGGAATCCTGGAGTGGGGAGCCAGTATCTCCCAGGGACCTTCCCTACCCAGGGATCGAAGCCTGGTCTCCCTCACTGCAGGCGATTCTTCCCAGTCTGAGCCACCAGGGAAGGACTATGACGAGGACAGGAATTCCAAGTTTATTGATAACAAACGCACGGAAAATTCTAAGGCAATTTTATTTAAAAATTTTAATAAGATCACATTGAAAAATACAGTGTTGTGGAAACTGCCAATGACATTAAACACAGTAGATCCAGCTAAGAAAGAGATGCGCAGAGGCCGAGCTGTGTGACAGGTTCTGTAACACACGGGACCCCTGCGTCCATCGTTACATCTCCCTGCTGATGGCCTGATGGAGACGAAGGACAGACGCCTCAGACCCTGGAGGGACAGACAGCTCATTTCAGGTGACAGTGGGCACAGGCTGGGGGGAGGAGGGTGCTGATGCCCCTGGCCCGCCCGCCACCCGCTCCCAAGGGCAGCGTCTCTGCAGCCTGTCTCTCCTCACGGCTCAGGCGCTGACTTGGGAGCAGCAGAGATAGCGGACTAGAGACAGGCTGAGAATGTGGGTCACACCATTAGGTTAGAGGAAGCCCAGCTCCTGATGAAGCCACAGGGAAGCCAGTGGACACCGCATTGCTCTCCACCCGGACCTCAGCATTGGCTGGGCGTGGGCCCCACGTCTCAGCAGGGAACATGGGCAGCTGCAGAAAGCTTCGTACAGTTCAGTCGCTCAGTCGAGTCCGACTCTTTGCGACCCCATGAATCGCAGCACGCCAGGCCTCCCTGTCCATCATCAGAGTTACTCAAACTCATGTCCATCGAGTTGGTGATGGCATCCAACCATCTCATCCTCTGTCATCCCCTTCTCCTCCTGCCCTCAGTCTTTCCCAGCATAGGGTCTTTTCAAATGAGTCAGCTCTTCCCATCAGGTGGCAAAAGTACTGGAGGTTCAGCTTCAGCATCAATCCTTCCAATGAACATTCAGGACTGATTTCCTTTAGGATGGACTGGTTGAAACCTTAGCCGCCTCTTTATCTCCAGTACCAGCGGCAGGATGGAAAGTCACCCGGTGTACATCCATGACGTGGTCTGAAACGCCCCTGTGAACAGGACCTGTCTGCTCATCTCTGACCCCGGGGGCAACTGAGCATGCTCAGGAGTGTGCACGGTCAAGCACTTGAACAGGCCTCTGACCACAGACCCCCAGTGCAGACACAGTGGCTCGGGGATGGACTTCTCTGGTCTGGGTCCACGGCCCTCCCCTCTCCTGCTGGTTTCTGGAGGGCTCATGTTCGGGGGTCTCTGAGGCCCGCTCCCCCTGCCTGTGGCTGCCGTAGCCTCTGCTTCGCTTTGGTCTCAGGAGCAAGGCCACTGAGCAGAGGAGACAGGGAAGCCCCGCTCCTCCTTCCAGGCCTGGAGCAGACAGCGCTCTCCCCGAAGGCCTGGACGGGGCGGGTGGAGGGAGGACCCAGAGAGCAGGCAGCCAGTGCTCCCCACTGACGGGACCACCGAGCACCCACCTCCGATGGCAGCTGCAGTTCTGAGAAGGCACGGGACACGAGAACACACGGGACACGAGAACACACGGGACACGAGAACACACGGGCGCGCACACACACAGACACAGAGACACACAGACACACACACACACACACACACAGAGACACACAGACACACACACACAGAAACACACACAACACAGAGACACAGACACACACAGAGACACACACACACACACACATAGGCGTGCACACACACATACAGACATAACACACACATACACACACCACAGACACACAGACACACACATACACACACCACAGACACACAGACACACACAGAGACAAACACACACACACACACAGGCGTGCACACACACATACAGACACACACACACATACAGACACACACACAGAGGCGGTCTCAATCAGCTCTTTATTTGTCAACCTTTGCCAAGTTCTTCTGGGTTCCAGCTCTTCGCAGAGATCGGGGAGAGCGGTGAGGAGCACTGGGGGCCCCACCACCTCGTCATGGCGAGCAGAAGCGGCCGCAGAACAGGATGGCCCCGGTCTTGCTGTGCTGGATGAAGAAGAGGAAGGGGTGGTCGGCATTGAACCGGGGCACGACCATCAAGCAGCGCATCATGACCACCGCCCCTGTGGCAGCCGCGGCCTCCGTGCCCTCCTCGGTGACCTCCACGAAGGACTTGTGCACGACCCTGGACAGGTGCAGGCCTCGCCCGGACGACATCCCGCTGAAGTCAGCCCGGGCCTCCTGGAAGGCGTCAGTCATGCCCAGGTCTTGGAGGACCTCTTCCATATCATAACTCTCCTCCAGCGTGAACCGGGGAAGAAACACCTCCACCTCCTCCTCGTCCATCACATCCGGCTTCGTCCACGCGATGAATTTCTCATAGGTCAGGGCCTTTTCCACCTGCAGGAGAAGGTAGAAGATCTCAGGGTCTGCAGCAGCGCTGCCCCGGGGACCATCCGCTGCGACCAAAACTCCGCACCCTGTGGGCCCAGGGCGGCCTGCCAGCTGCAGACGAGTTCCCGGAGCCCAGTGCCCAGCAGGGATGCAGACGAGACCCTGGGCCCCGGGGCCACGGCTGCCCGGTTACCGTGTTCAAGTCCGTGCTTTCACTGGGCAGCAGGATGACCATGTTCAGCTCTTGACCTGCGTAGGGAAGCACCAGAATCTGGGTGCTTATTTCTCCAACGTAGGTTATTTTACAGGTGGACTTCTTGAACATCATTTGCACAGGTTTCTCCACATTCTATAAAGGAAACGGATAAACGTTAAGTTGAAACAAGACCTGTGGACGTGCTGGACGAGTCATCAGAGCCATCCACCTGTACCCACACACTCCGTCATGTCTTCCAGACCCACCCCAGCTCCACGTCATCAGCTCGTCTGCACGGCTCCAGCTCCCACCTCTAGTTCCCAGTGCTCAGGCCTCGGGATGCTGATGACCCAGGAGGGCACCACACGGACATTCCCAGCAGGACCTCTCCCCCGGCTCCTGCCTACCTGACATCTGCATCTGGACGCAAAGGAGCCTCCACTTCGGCTCCCACACTGGCGGCTCGTCTTCCCCTCCACCTGCTCCATCTATACCTTCCCATCTCTGCTCATGGCGACACCACTCATCCCGCCGTCACACCCTGGAGAGCCCTGGGCCCCTGTCCTTCGCGCCCCACAGCTGACCCATGAACCACCGTGTTGGCTCTAGTTTTAAAGACAACAGGGCTGCCCTGGTGCTCGGGGTAAATAACCCGCCTTCCAGTGCAGGAGGCACAGGCCCCACCCCGCTCGGGAACACCCGCGGCCCAGGGGCTTCTAAGCCCACGGGCCCAAGCACCGAGCCTGGGCTGACAGCCCGGGAGCCGCAGCTGTTGAGGTCACGGGCCTGGAGCCCGAGCTCTGCACCAAGAGGAGCACCGGCAGGAGAAGCCCGAGCACCGAGCCAAGAGGGCCTCCGCCACGGCAGCTGCAGGAAAGGCTCCGCGGCAAGAAGACCCGGCACAGCCAAGATAAATACATACAATTATTAAAAATATATATATATATAAAACAATCTGACTTGTGCTTCCTACCCCCACCACTCTCAGCCCAGCCATGGTCCTCAGGAAAACTTCCAAGAAACCTCCCTGGTCCTGCACATGGGCCCGAGGGGCTCTGGGACATCAGGGCCACTGTGAGAGGCCACGGACTCTGTGAGAGCTCAGAGGAGGGACACAGGAACCAGGAACCTGGGCTGGGGAGACCACTAGAGAGGCTTCTGGACGGCCCTGCAGAGAAAGGCGTCTGTGTAGGTAGCTCCTGACGGGAGGGGGACAGATGGTAGGATCCAGGCCCATGGAGCGTCACAGCCACGGTCTGGAGTTTGAACTGGATCTTGGGGGTTCTAGGAAGGCCAGAGACCTGCGAGCTGCCCCGTGGGATGTGTGATACAAGACGGAACACTGGCCGCACGGATCTCCGCTCATGATACAGCAAAGGAGGAGCAGGGGAGAGGAAGCCAGGGTGTGCCCACATCCACATCTGGGCCGCCAAGGCCACAAGAGGCACAAGTTCCTTGAGGTCAGCCTCCTGGCACGCTCTGTAGACCAAGGGGACCCCAGGGACCGTTTCCAAGAACTTCCTTCGTTTTATGACACATTCTTGTTCACCTTGCTGACTCTGAATGGCCTTTCTTCAGTGTGCTCTTTGTTAAACTGTTTGTCCCAGTTTCCTTTGAAGTAGATGGCATTCGCGAGAACCAGACGTGTCATAGGGTTAACTGAATTTGCAGAAAGCAAGTCTCTAATTTTACCTGCAAGGAAGATTTAAAGAACCAGTTAGCTAACAGGGTTTCCTGGTGGAGGTGCTGGGCACAGTACTCACTGGTCCGCCCCCTGGAGGAGTCAGTGCACAGACCAGAGGGCTCCCCGTCCCCCAGACAACCACGAACAGGGAGCTGTCTGTTTACTTGCTAAGTTGGGTCCGACTCTTTGTGACCCCATGGGCTATAGCCCACCAGGCTCCTGCATCCATGGGGTTCCCCAGGCAAGAATACTGGAGCAGGTTTCCATTTCCTTCTCCAGAGGATCTTTGTGACCCAGGGATCCAACCCGCCTCTCCTGCATTGGCAGGTGGATTCTTTACCATCTGAGCCACCAGGGAAACCCACACAGGGAGCCTGGCCCCTAAAGCTAAATCAGCAAGAAAAACCTTAATGTCTCCACTCAGAAAAATACCATGAGTTACATAAAACACATACAATGAACAAATAATAGGGCAGGATAATTCACAGTGACCGAAAAAGGAATGTTCGGTCTACAACATGAGGGGACTGTCCTGAAGGGGAGAGGCCAAAGCCAGTGTGCAGAGCATGAAAACGAAGAAGCGCAGGTGGACCAGGGCTTGACCGAGTGTCTTGCAGTGATGCTCAGCGACCCGCAGAGCACACGCTCTGCTGCACAGGCAGGGAGGTGGAGCCCGATCCAGAGCCTTCCTTCCACCCTTTGTGAAAAGGCAGACTATATGAACATTAACAGCAACAGCCAAAAGTCAAAGTGTGATTGCTCTGGAAGAGGTGCACCAAATATTGATGAGGAGGGGGGAAGCTAGAGAAATTGATTACTGATTAAATTTCAGAAGTGGATTTGAAAGCTTCCAGTTCTTTAGACAAAAACGCCACCTCTGTTTACATTTGATGGTCTTGGGAAGGAACTAATGGAAAATAAGACTGATTCAAATACTGTGCAAACAGAAGTAGTGACATGTCCTCACCTTCTGTCTTTTCGGCTACCCAGGTGTTTATGTGCTTCCTGGAGTCCTCCGTAGCGCTGACAAAGTCCAGCTCTTCCATCTCTGCTTGGTAGAATATGCGGCACACATCTTTGAAAGACTAGGAGAGACAGAATGACAGAATCACATGGCTACAGAAACAGACAACGCCAACAGCTTATTTCTTCACTGCGCCGACCTCAACACTGATCATTTGATGGTTACTTATGTAATGTACAAACGAATGTGCAGAATTAACCTTCAATCTGGTTTCTCAGTTTTCAGCTACATTGAATAAATAACTGAGTAAAATCACAGGCTTCCCAGGTGGCACAGTGGTAATGAATCCACCTGCCAATGTTGGAGACGAGGGTTTGATCTTGTGGGGAAGATCCCCTGGAGAAGGAAATGGCAACCCACCCCAGGATTCTTGCCTGGGAAAGTCCATGGACAGAGGAGCCTGGCAGGCTGCAGTCCACAGGGTTACATGCCTGAGCATGCATGCATGAGGGTGGAGGGAGATGGGTTGGTAGCAATAAACTGGTAGAACTAAAGAAAAAAGATGACAATAAACTAGCATGTAGCTAAGACTGATAAAAACAAGTAAACCAGGTTGTAAAAAAAATTCACACTGTGCTCTACAAACCTTACCAATATTTGACCTCATGCTGACTACATTCACTTTACATCACCTGTTTTAAAACAGTTAATTCAGAGTCTGAAACAAGTGTGAAAAATAATGAAAAAAGTTATATAACAGAATAAGATCACTATCCTAAACATACAAAGAACTCAGTTAAAAAAAAAAAAGACATAAAACCCAAATGTAAAACTACACAAAGGACATATAAATAGGCAATTTTCAGAAAAAATACAAATGTTTGAGTGACCTGTAAAGCTGCTCAGTCTCGTGAGCAATCAGAATGTTAAAGGCTGAGCACCTGCAGTGCTGAGCAGGGGTGGACGTGCCCACCCGCTACCCTTCCTGAGGACGACGGGGAGGGCTGCAGCCGTCGGGGTGGGAATGAGGCAGAATTCACGGAGATCTGAGAGCCTCCCTCTGTCCCTTCCCTCTAAAGTCCATCTGGAGTAGCACGCACACACAGGACAGAACCACACACACAGGGTCCCTGCCGGCTCGGCCCGGGCTGGGCCCCACCCCACGCCCACCCGGGCTGGCGGCTGCGTCTCGGTACAGCCACCCCTGAGCACGCCGCCCGCCACCGTGAGGAAGGGTGAGGCGGACACACACTGCTACCGAGGCTGAAGCTCCCTCACTGTGGCCACCAGATATGAAGAGCCGACCCATCGGAAAAGACCCTGATGCTGGGAGAGATCGAAGGCAAAGGAGAAGAGGGGACAGAGGACGAGGGGTTGGATGCATCACCGACTCAAAGAACATGACTCTGAGCAAACTCTGGGACGCAGTAGAGGACGGAGGAGCCTGGGCTGCTGCAGCCCACGGGGTCAGAAAGAGTCGGACACGGCTCAGCGACTGAACAACAGCCACACAGGTGGTGAGATGCAAAGCCTTTCTCTAGGTACAGGGGACAAGCCCTCAGACTGGGCGTGGGGGCAACGTGGAAGAGAGTGTGGGAGGACTCTGGCTCTGTCTGCATTTTATATAATAAGAACACACTCACAGATTACTTGAGGTGTGTATGAAAAAAATTTAAAAATCAGGAAAGCAGTGTGATTAAATAGAACCAGAGTAAAAAACACAAAAATTAAAAAAAATTTCTGCATAGGAAAAGATAATCAAAATATTTACATGTATAAAACAATTGAGCAAGTCTCACAATGCACAAAATATTTCCAACATGTGAAAAACAACATCAGAAATATTTTATTCGATCACGTCTTTGGGCCAACTCCTCTGCAGCTGCGGTATGATCCGTGCTAGTTCTCTGACAATCCTCTCACTGAAGCTTCATGAATATGTGAACAAGGCTGTTACAGGGCTCCTCTCACAGGCAATGACTGAACGGTTCCGGGAAGCGTGAGGTCGTGACTGCGGTCCCACACCCCGCCCTCTGTGTGGGTCTCGCCCACAAGGCCTGTCTGCACCACAAGGCCCGCCTCCCGTCTCCACACGACCTCGGTCTCTATCTGCATTGGGCAATCGGGAGTATGACTTACCGAGAGGAAATCATAAGTCTTCTGTCCAAAAAGCCTGTTGGCGGTTCTGAGCAAGTACTGTGTGTCCGTTCTATTAACTTCGCTGAGAAGCTTCTGGAAACCCTGGTGGACATCTTCACCTCCCCCACTGCTCTTACTTAGAGAAAGAGTCTGAAATCAAAAACAGATAAAACCCACCACTGCAGTAAGCCCTGACTACAGGAAATGGACACAACACTAAAGTCAGCCTAAGAACCACACTGATCGTCACTGCAGCTTAAAACAAGACTCACCCAAATAAAGGCACAGTGGCTCTGGGAAGCCCCCCAGCCTGCCTCCCACAGGGGCTCAGGCAGCGACAGCGGGTGCAGAAATGCCCCTTGAGAGCCCAGGGCCCTGTGCTCGTGGTCTGCCTGCAGACAGGGCCGTGGACAGGCCTCCCGTCTGTGCACAAACAAGCCACATCTTTGGGTCTGGACTGGCCTCGGGACGGGCTCTGACCAGTGGGAGACAGGAGAAGTGGCTCTTCCGGGCCCGGGCCTTCGTAAAGGCCTGGCACCTCCACGTTCGCTGTCTTGCCCCCTGTTGCCAGGGCACAGAAATGCCCAGCCATCCTGCTGGGCCCTCATGACAACGCAGCAGAGCAGACACACGGAGGAGAGCACCTCGCGGGATCCGGGTCGCTCCTGGACCATGAGGAGCCCAGCAGGCACCATGCGGCCAGGCCACAGAGTGCCAGGCACGGTCCCAGTCATTCCTGGTCATGGGTGGTTTGTTCGGGAGCCACCAAGAGAAGGTCCAGACAGACACCCGGCCCGGTTCCGCCGTGACACGAACCTAAAGCCTGGGCACAGGCTTTGCACCCAGCAGCCGGCCGAGGCCGGAGGGCGGGGGGGCACCACTGCTGGAGGAGAGGAGCTCGGGCAGGAGCCCTGGAGAGACCCCCATGCAGGGCGGGAAGGCCGGCCCTCCCCCTGGAATCGGAATCTGCACAGGAGGTGCCCAGAGAGAGGGCGGCCCCTTCAGAGTTGGGAGAGTGGGAGCGGAGACAGTGCCGAGCTCAAGAGGGGACTGCTCCCTTTTCAGCAGAACTTAAAGGGAAGACATGCGTCTCCCAGGGGGCACAGTGGTAAAGGATCCACCTGCCAGTGCAGGAGACTCAAGACTCGTGGGTTCAATCCCTGGGTTGGGAAGATCCCCTGGAGGAGGACATGGCAACCCACGCCAGTGTTCTTTCTGGAGAACCCCATGGACAGAGGAGCCTGGAGGGCTATAGTCCACGGGGAAGCAGAGAGTCAGAGATGACTGAGCACGAGCACCCGCGTATTTGCGCCCTAACACTTGCTGGGTGGAGGGTGCCACTGTTTCTCACTCCCAGCCTCTCCAGCTGGCACAGGACCCTGAAAGTGATGGCCTTAGGGCAAAGGTCAAACTCAAGGCCCAGGCTCAAGGGCGGGATCAGGACTCTGTTAAACCTAGAGACCCTCTGGACCCCAGGATCTTGGGAAGGGTAAGGGCACCCCACATGCGGGAAGGCTGTGACCCCCAGGGGACCAGAGGTCAGCGCCCCAAGGCCACTGCGGCCCAGGAGATGACGTCCACACCCTGTGCAGCCTGCCCGGGGCTGGCTCTGGGCATCTCGGCAGGACGGGCCTCGGCCAGCAGGGCCTTGGGCAGCGGGTCTGAGCAGAGGCTCGATAAATACTTGCTCGTTTAAGCCTGTCCTGCTGGAATCGGGTGCTGCGCTATCAGGAGCCTCAGACCACCAGCCAGAGAGACGCTGAGGGGACGCCCAGGGACGGGGCAGACTGGGGAGTAGGCCTGTCTGTCGAGCAAGGCCTTTGGGATTCGATCGTGTACACCAGCTCACCGGCCAAAGAAAGAGCATCGGCCGCCGCCCAGAACCGGCTTCCCGAACGTACCTGGCACATCTGGGCTGCGGTGTTGCCCCTGGCCCCCACGAGGACCATGGCCAGGGCAGAGGAGATGCTTAGGGGTGAGATAAACACATTTTTCGAGTTGTCTTCACCCAGCTTTTTCAGAAGGGTCAAGGCAAAGGTGCCATTTGCTTCTGACAGCGCATCCATGGTGGCGAGTCTAAAGGATGGATTTAAAATCAGTGTCACGCAAATTTAGGCCACAGGTCGACCACGTCTCACTCTGCTCTTAACTGTTGTTAGCACTGATGCTCTGCTTCAAAGAGCAAACAGGTACACGCACAAAACTCGGTTTCCTCGGGGTTTCCCCTGCTGCCCCAGGCCCAGGCCCTGCTGACTCCGCTCGGGACAAGGGCTTGGGACGCGCCCACGTCCACCTCCAGGGTCCGGCCTTGGAGGTCGACAGCCCCGCCACGGAGGGCGTTTGGTCCAGAACAGGACACTGGGGGAGGGGCGGGGGTGCGCGAGGGTTCAGGGCCTCTCTGTGAGTGGTGGAAAGGATAACAGCTGAGCCTGATACCGACCTGGGAGAGACAGAGCAGGTGAGCCCGAGGAAAGGGCCCGAAGCTGCAGGGCGTGCAGGCTGGCAGCCCCGTTCCAGGCCCTGCGTCAGCCAGCTCCCTGATTTCTGCTCCCTGCATGAGGACGGGGACTCACCAGGTAATCTGTGCTGCTGATGGGCTGCAGAGCAGCTCACCCCAAAACACTCCACTGCAGCACATCGATTGCTCTGAAGTAAAGAGACTATGCCAAAATCTTTGACTGTGTGGATCACAATAAACTGTGGAAAATTCTGAAAGAGATGGGAATACCAGATCACCTGACATGCCTCTTGAGAAACCTATATGCAGGTCAGGAAGCAACAATTAGAATTGGACATGGAACAACAGACTGGTTCCAAATAGGAAAAGGAGTATGTCAAGACTGTATATTGTCACCCTGCTTATTTAACTTATATGCAGAGTACATCATGAGAAACGCTGGGCTGGAAGAAGCACAAGTGCCAGGAGAAATGTCAATAACCTCAGATATGCAGATGACACCACCCTTCTGGCAGAAAGTGAAGAGGAACTCAAAAGCCTCTTGATGAAACTGAAAGAGGAGAGTGAAAAAGTTGGCTTAAAAGCTCAACATTCAGAAAACGAAGATCATGGCATCTGGTCCCATCACTTTATATGAAATAGATGGGGAAAGAGTGGAAACAGTATCAGAATTTATTTTTTGGGCTCCAAAATCACTGCAGATGATGACTGCAGCCATGACATTAAAAGACGCTTACTCCTTGGAAGGAAAGGTATGACCAACCTAGACAGCATATTCAAAAGCAGAGACATTACTTTGCCAACAAAGGTCCGTCTAGTCAAGGTCATGGTTTTTCCAGTAGTCATGTAAGGATGAGAGTTGGACTGTAAACAAAGCTGAGTGCTGAAGAATTGATGCTTTTGAACTGTGGTGTTGGAGAAGACTCTTGAGAGTCCCTTGGACTGCAAGGAGATCCAACCAGTCCATTCTGAAGGAGATCAGCCCTGGGATTTCTTTGGAAGGAGTGATGCTAAAGCTGAAACTCCAGTACTTTGGCCACCTCATGCAAAGAGTTGACTCACTGGAAAAGACTCTGATGCTGGGAGGGATTGGGGCAGGAGGAGAAGGGGACGACAGAGGATGAGATGGCTGGATGGCAACACCGACTCGATGGACGTGAGTTTGAGTGAACTCTGGGAGTTGGTGACGGACAGGAAGGCCTGGTGTGTTGCGATTCATGGGGTCACAAAGAGTCGAACACGACTGAGCGAATGAACTGAACTGAAAGAGATTTGAGAAACAGCTGGTGCAAAAAGCATACTCTTCTTCTGTTCCCCTGAAAGCTGAATATAAATCTCCATGTGGAAATACCCTCCCTGTACCAGGAGGTAGAGAGACATCTTTATTGCAAAAGAGGGAAACAAAAGGCTGAAAAGGCTGTACAAGAAACCAGCAAACCCTGTTAACTTCATGAACTTGCTACCCCAAGCAAAAACCCCTTGTTTCGTCAAATCTTCACACACACACAAAGCTGCCTGCCTTGTCACTTCTTGAGTCTTGTATCTTCAAGGTTTGCACAAAATTCAGTGGGGTTGGATTTCTGCTATTGATTTGTCTTGCTGCTGCTGCTGCTGCTGCTGCTGCTAAGTCGCTTCAGTCGTGTCCAACTCTGTGCGACCCCAGAGACGGCAGCCCACCAGGCTCCCCCAACCCTGGGATTCTCCAGGCAAGAACACTGGAGCGGGTTGCCATTTCCTTCTCCAATGCGTGAAAGTGAAAAGTGGAAGTGAAGTTGCCCAGTCATGTTTGACACCTAGCGACCCCATGGACTGCAGCCCACCAGGCTCCTCCATCCATGGGATTTTCCAGGCAAGGGTACTGGAGTGGGGTGCCATGATTTGTCTTAGGTCAATTTAATTACTAGACCAGCCAGGAAGAACCTAGAGGAGAAGAAACACTCCCCCCACACATATTCTCTTCCATCTTTAATATCTAATTTCTTGCTTAGCAGCTAAGTCATGTCTGATTCTTTTGTGACGCCATGGACTACAGCCTACCTGGCCCCTCTGTCCATGGATTTTTCAGGCAAGAATACTGGAGTGGGTTGCCACTTCCTTCTCCAGGGGATCTTTCCGACCCAGGGCTGAACCCGAGGCTCCTGCATTGCAGAAGGATGCTTTCCACTGAGCCACCTGGCAGGCCTTAATATCCAATGCCTTAACACTAATGCAGAAAAAAGCAGAAGTGCACTTGTCTTCAAAGGCCACAGCGATGCTGGTGGTAGTTCTTTTTGTCCACTGACAACAGTTGCTGATGGTCCTTAAAGGTGAGCGCATACCCACTCCCTGTAAAATCGCTAAACTGAAAAGGAAGGAATGAAGCAGTGAGGCCCAGAGGTTTGTTCAGGAGACTCTGACTGCAGAAAATACGTCAATCGGGAGATAAGTGAACAGCCCACGCTGATACAGGCCCCGAAATCAGACAGGAAACGGTGCTTCGTGCACTCCCCGGGGCACTGAGACAGAACACCAGAGGCAGCACCGTGCTCCCCAGGCAGGAACTCGGGAGGGTCCTGTACCCAGGGCTGGTGTGAATTGCTCTGATAGTTCAGGCCCTGCAGACTCCACTCAGCTAACAATGCAAAGGAAAGTTATGAGAAACAACACAAAATGAGCATAATTAGCAAACTATGTGATGGCTGACCTGCAGAGCAGCCAGAATCAAGGAAGTAGTCTTAAAACAGGGAAAAGAATGGAGCAAAACCAGCTCCAGAAAGAGCTGATTTAAAAAGCAGCTTAGCTCTGCCGGGCTCCAAGGAGCAGAGTGAGAGCTGAGCACCAGGTCATGACTCTGCAGTCCAGCCTTCATCACTATGGCAGCGCCCCCCTCCCCAAAAAGACAGAGAGAGAGAGAGAGAGAGAGGGGTGGAGAGCAAACCAAAACATTCTTTTTCAAATAGAAACTTGAACAGGTTGAGAACCATTCGTTTCCAATACTGACAAAGTAAGCCAGGGATTTCTTCTCACGCTGTGCAAGTGATGCTATAAAGTGCTACCCCAGTATTTCCAGTGTAATTAAGAATTGCTATTGCTGTTTAGTCACTAAGTCATGTTCCATTCTTTTATGGCCCCATGGGCTATAGCCTGCCAGGCTCCTCTGTCCATGGGATTCTCCAGGAAACAATACTGCAGTGGGCTGCCATGCCCTCCACCAGGGGCTCCTCCTGACCCAGGGTTCAAATCCGTGTCTTTTATGTCTCCTGCATTGGCAGGCGGGTTCTTTACCACTAGCACCGCTAGGGAAGCCCCTGTGGTGGATAAAGGGTGCCTTAATTCCCCATAAAGTCTGGTTTACTGGAAACTTGGCTTCATCAGTACGTGAACCGTGAACTTCCAGATGTTCAAGCTGGTTTAAGAAAAGGCAGAGGAACCAGAGATCAAATTGCCAGCATCTGCTGCATCATGGAAAAAGCAAGAGAGCTCCAGAAAAACATGTACTTCTGCTTTATTGACTACACCAAAGCCTTTGACTGTATGGATCACAATAAACTGTGGAAAATTCTGAAAGAGATGGGAATACCAGACCACCTGACCTGCTTCTTGAGAACCTATATGCAGGCCAGGAAGCAACAGTTAGAATTGGACATGGAACAACAGACTGGTTCCAAATAGGAAAAGGAGTACATCACGGCTGTATATTGTCACCCTGCTTATTTAACTTATATGCAAAAGTACATCATGAGAAACGCTGGGCTGGAAGAAGCACAAGGTGGAATCAAGATTGTCAGGAGAAATATTAATAACCTCAGATATGCAGATGACACCACCCTTATGGCAGAAAGTGAAGAGGGACTAAAAAGCCTCTTGATGAAAGTGAAAGAGGAGAGTGAAAAAGTTGGCTTAAAGTTCAACATTCAGAAAAGATCATGGCATCCGGTCCCATCACTTCATGGGAAATAGATGGGGAAAGAGTGGAAACAGTGTCAGACTTTATTTTTTTGGGCTCCAAAATCACTGCAGATGGTGATTGCAGCCATGAAATTAAAAGACGCTTACTCCTTGGAAGGAATGTTATGACCAACCTAGATAACATATTGAAAAGCAGAGATATTACTTTACCAACAAGGGATGTCTAGTCAAGGCTATGTTTTTTCCAGTGGTCATGTATGGATGTGAGAGTTGGACTGTGAAGAAAGCTGAGCGCCGAAGAATTGATGCTTTTGAGCTGTGGTGTTGGAGAAGACTTTTGAGAGTCCCTTGGACTGCAAGGAGATCCAACCAGTCCATCCTAAAGATTTCAGTCCTGGGTGTTCATTGGAAGGACTGATGCTGAAGCTGAAACTCCAATACTTCGGCCACCTCATGCGAAGAGACGACTCACTGGAAAAGACACTGATGCTCGGAAGGATTGGGGGCAGGAAGAGAAGGGGACGACGGTGGATGAGATGGTTGGATGGCAACACTGACTCGATGGGCATGAGTATGAGTGAACTCCGGGAATTGGTGATGGACAGGGAGGCCTCCATGCTGTGATTCATGGGGTTGCAAAGAGTCAGACATGACTGAACTGAACTGAACTGAACTGGCTGTGTTGTCCGCGCCTGGTCTGTGTGTGTGTGTGTGTGTGTGTGTGTGTGTGTGTGTGTGTGTTATCTAATGTGTAACTGGGATGGCCCCTTCCACTCTATAGGTTTACTGAGGGGATTACATCAACTGACGACTGGCCCACAGTCGGTGTTCAATAAACGGTGAAAAGAACTGCACAGGCTTTTCCTTCTTCTCATGTCCAGGTCTCGTCTCAGGTCCAGAAAGCTTGGCGGTGTAAGGTGTGTGGGCTTCCCAGCGGTCTGACAACAAGCCCTTTGTGTATGTAGCCTGCTCTTAGTGCAAACAGAAAAGAATAGTGGTTCCATTTACTCTCATTTCGCTCTCCTGTTACTGGCTGGAGTGATCAGGCCAGAAGCTGAGTTGTAATACAACACTTTGGACTGGAATTGGCCTCATACGGTTCTAAATACTTAGTTTACATGGCCATGACCTTTCTCTGGGGTGGTATAACGCTGAGGGTGCAGTCAGTCACCAGTTGTGGGAATCCTGGACACCACACGCCCCAGAACACTGATAACCATAGCCCTTCCTGTTCATGGGGACCTCAATCCAAGGGTTACTTTGCACACGCCCTCTCTGCCTCGGCCCTAAAGCACATCAGCAGGCAGGCGTACAGTCTGGCCAGGTACCACTGGGCCGGAAGCCAGGGTCCCAGCAGACCCCGGCCTCCCCCAGCGGCTCAGTAATCCTGGCAGCATGTAAAGGTTCATTCCCCATACTTTTTTTTCCTCTCAAACTAGAGCTTTATGGGGGGTGGTGGGGGGTGGGGAGAGAGAAGGGAAGAAAGTAACTCAGGGGCCAACTTATCTAGCACCCAGGTGCGACTAAAGTTTCTCCCAGGCCCTCTTAGCACTGAAGATGCCCACTCTCGGAATGTTGCGCCTGCAGCGTGTCTAACAAAAACAAAAACAGCCCTAACAAACAAGCTCTGAAACGGTCCTCACGATTATCCTCGCAGGCCTGAGGGACCCTGAGCGCAGGCCGCGCGGTGGGCGGGAGACCGATGGGCGCCGGGTCCGCCTGGGCACACAGGCCGGCTCCTGTCCGGTCTCTGAACACCCCGCCCCCGGCCCCCCGAGTCCCCAACGCCCGGCGCTAGCCCGAGGGTCACCTGGGCACTCAGGCCGGCTCCTGTCTGTCCTCCGGCCTCCACCCCGGTCCCCCGGGTCCCCAACGCCCGGCGCTCGCCGAGGGTACCTGGGAGCGCGGTGCCCGGGAAGGCTGGGCGCCGCCCCCATGAGGGTCCTCCAGTCCCCGGTCCCAGCCGGCGGCGCCGCCACACTCAGCGGGTCGTCACGTCCGCCGCGGCCGCCTGATCCGAAAGGAAACCCAGCCCGGCGCGCGCCCCCGCCCGCCGCCCGCCGCCCGCCGCCCGCCTAGCGCGCAGGCCGGTTCCGCGGCCCCAGCCTCCCGAAACGTACCCGAGCGCGGCCGGAGCAGGCTGGGCGAGGACAGAGGCGCCGGGCCCAAACACCGCGCAGGGAGGGGCGGGCCGGGCCGGGCCAGGCTGGACCGGAGGGAGGGGCCGAGCGGGAGGGACGGGGCGCCGGAACGGAGAGCGGTACCGAGAGGGAGGGGCGGGGGCCGGGCGGGAACGAGCGGAAGGGGCGAGGCCGAGCGTGAGGGCGGGGCGGGCAGGACCCGAGGGCCGGAGTCGAGCGAGAGGGGCCGGACCTGACCGAAGCCGTCCGGAGGGCCGTGCCGCACGGTTGGGGCAGGGCCGAACAGCAGGGGCGAGCGAGGCGCCCTGTGCGCCGTGGGTCCGGTCCGGCCCCAGTGCGGTGACCGCTCCCCGGGGCCGCAGGAGGAGCGAAGGCCCGGCCCTAGGAGGCCTTCAGCGGGCGAGCCCGGGGTCTTCGCGGGGCGCACGGGCTGATACTTGGTCCGGAGGGGCGTCGCCCGGGTACCTGGGCTTGAGTCTCTGCGCGAAGCCAGGCGCGCTCTTCCGGTGCACAGAGGCCCGTGTGAACCAAGCACGGTGGGACCCTGGCCTGCCCGCCCGGCGCAGCCTTGGAGGGCGGACAGGGCGCCGGTGACCGCAGTGGGGAAAATGCCAGCCTCGTCTGAAACACGACAGGTTCAGTTTGGAAACCTGGGAGAGCTGGGGGCGTCCCTCGTGGCTCAGACAGTAAAGAATCCGCCCGCACCATAGAAGACCCAGGTTCGATCCCTGGGTGGGGAAGACCCGCTGGAGAAGGAAAAGGCAGCCCACTCCAGTATTCTTGCCTGGAGAAATCCCATGGACAGAGAAGCCTGGGGCTTTACAGGCCATGGGGTCGCCAAGAGTTGGACACGACTGAACGACTTTCACTAGACTTCTCTGAAGGCCCACTGTTGGTGCTGGTGGTAAAGGACCCACCTGACTAATGCAGGTAGAACTAAGAGACAGGGGTTCGATCCCTGGGTTGGGAAGATCCCCTGGAGGAGGGAATGGCAGCCCACTCTAGTATCCTTGCCTGGAGAATCCCATGGACAGAGGAGCCTGGCGGGCTACAGTCCATGGGGTCACAAAGAGTCAGACACAACTGAGCGACTTTCACCTTTAGATAGCTTAGTGCCTTCTCTGCCCTAAAGCCTAAGCCAGGGGCTGTCAACAGCGACCGTGTACTGACCTCTGGCCGGATAATTCATTGCTGTGGGAGGGCTGTCCTTGCCCCTCTACCCACTAGATGCCAGCAGCAAGCCCCTGGTGTGAGTGCCTTAGTTTTGTTTTTGGAGTAGTAAACACTGAGGGAGGCTCAGATATCTCACTTCTACCCTTAATTTCTCCAGCCCTTTTCACCCCAGGTTTATTCACTTGGCTCTGTCCTTCCAGCTTATCTTTGTGCAGAAATAACGTATTGTAAAATGAGAAATAAAATTGAGTCACTGTGACAAGGGGTTTTAAGCAGAGCCGAAAGTCCATCAAGGAGATGGACTTAGGCCTCGGCCTTACCAGGTGGAATCAGGAATCTTTGAACTGGGCCAAACCGCAGACACTCCAAGGACTCTGCAAGAATACCTGCGACTGGCCACAGGAAGGGACTTTCGTCTTCCTTGCTTGATGGCCTTAGCCATCCCCTGGCCAGCCCCCGGCTGCTAAAGCATCGTATGACTTCCAAGGTGAAGCAAACAGCATTGCAAAAGTTAAACCAGAGTTGTATTTTTGCATACAAACTGATGATATCAGTTTGCACCTTTTGATTATAAGCAGGAGCCCTGAAAACTGCAATTTGAAGTCTCACCCATGGGGTGGATGCACAGCCAGGGACCTTTTCCCAACTGGGACTCCAGATAGCTGTTATTTGGGACTCCCAGCGCTGTTCACGGAGAAGACAATGGCACCCCACTCCAGTACTCTTGCCTGGCAAATCCCATGGACGGAGGAGCCTGGTAGGGTGCAGTCCATGGGGCCGCCAGGAGTCAGACATGACTGAGCGACTTCACTTTCACTTTTCACTATCATGCATTGGAGAAGGAAATGGCAACCCACTCCCATGTTCTTGCCTGGAGAATCCCAGGGACGGGGGAGCCTGGTGGGCTGCCGTCTCTGGGGTCGCACAGAGTCAGACACGACTGAAGCGACTAGCAGACGCAGCAGCGCTGTTCAGGGCTTCCCAGGTGGCACTGGTGCTGAAGAACCCACCTGCCAGTGCAGGCGATGTAAGAGGTGCAGGTTCAATCCCTGGGTTGGGAAGGTCCCCTGAAGGGCATGGAAACCCACTCTGGTGTTCTTGCCTGAAGAATCCCATGGACAGAGGAACCTGACACGATTGCAAAGACTCGGACACCAGGGAGACGACTTACCACGCACACACAGGCCTGTTCAAGTCTAGATGTAGGCTGTCAGCCCAGTTTGGTGATGGATACACTTAATTCTCCCTATTGTTTCTATTTCTCTTCTTTTGATGACTGCAGATTGAAATCAAACCAGATGATCCTCTATTAAATATTGAAATTGTTTATTGTGTATAACAAGTGGTTTCTTTTGTTAATGAATCCTTCGAACCTAAAAGGAAAGTAAAACTTGCAGCAAAACAGTTGGTGTCTCGTGTTTAGAGGATTCGCCTCAAAGGTAGAAATGATGTCAACAAAGTTTGTCTTTGTGACCCCGCCCAACTGGTCCCTGGTGCTAACCCTGACAGAACATCTGATCCTCAGAAAGGAAAGGATGTTTTCTTTCCCCACTTGTCCCCAGGTAGGGGGTTGGTTTCTTTTCTTTCCATTTCAAAGGACTCAGCACTCCGTGGAAAATACAAGTAAACAAAGCCCGTTAGGCATGCATCAAGCAGTCTGAATTTCCAGCCAAGGATCTGGAACCACGGACAAAGGAGGCTGATCATGGGTCTAAACACAGCTTATGTCATTTGTGAATATGGGATTGTTACAAGTCAGTGTTTTCATTCGCTGTGCTTTATTTTTGAAAATAATCCTTCTTTC
This sequence comes from Bubalus bubalis, assembly GCF_019923935.1. NCBI lineage: Eukaryota > Metazoa > Chordata > Mammalia > Artiodactyla > Bovidae > Bubalus > Bubalus bubalis. The sequence continues at coordinate 1,659,672 of NC_059158.1, forward strand.
AAATGTTGGAAATAATATGTTGCCAAAAATACATTTAGAAGGCACGTCGCAACCCATATCCGGGTCACTTAACACAAGTCAGTTTTGACACACACAGCAACTCACCCAGGACCAGACCGCAGAGCAGCCACTAAACGTCCCCCTGGGTCAGTGCATTCTGTCCTGCTGACGCTTCAGCTCCAACACAGGAGGAGAGGGTGCTCACCTCCTCACCGCAGGTTCCACTGGGACGTTTGCACCATTAATAGGATTGTTTCTAAGTGAATTTTCCAGCATTGCCTGAACTGACTGACGCATGAAACGCTAGAGAATATCTGCCTGATGTCCGTGATGGAGATGCATGCAGATTGATTTAACCGTGTCTCTTAAAAATCAGGTTGCAGTGAAGGACCCAAGAAAGGCTGTCTCTAAATAGTCCACTGGGGGCTTAGACACATAACAAAAAAAGACTTACCCTAATGGGTGAGACCATCGATGATTATGTCAATTGCTTACTGATTCACGCTAATTAAACGGACATTTACCAAATATCTGTAATGCAAAGCTCTAGACTAGTCCAGGGGCAGAACTTCCGGCCTCCAATGGAGGACCTGAAATAAGTTCCAGGAAATAAGCTCCAGGCAGCTTCTATATCTGTCTGGCTTCCTTAGAGACAGTGAACCCTGGGGTGTTTCCCACAAACAACAGAAGTAATCCAGGTGACACAGAGCATATCTGGTTAGCGATCCACAGTATTTACAAGCTTTTCAGATCTGATGGCCCAGCATTACTTCCAGAGAAACTGCAGCAGCCATGCCCAAAAATTCAGTTGTGAAACGTGCTCAAGTACTGGTCCTTCTAAAAGACAGAGCAGGTGGGCAGCAGACAGCACATTATGAGGCCGTGGACACAGAGCTGGATCCCTCATATGGACAGAATGCCTGTAACCTTGCCTTTTGACAGTGTGTGTGTGCTCACTTAGTCACAGCCAACCATTTGCAACCCCATGGACATGGACTGTAGCCCTCCAGGCTCCTCTATCCGTGGGATTTGCCAGGCTAGAATATTGGAGTGGGTTAGCACTTCCTTCTCCAGGGGGTCTTCCCCACTCAGGGATCGAACCCATATCTCCTGCTTTTCCTAGAGAGCAGGCGGACATTTTACCAGTGTGCACCTGGGAAGTGACAGGTCATTAAAGAAGCGGGTTAAAATCGGACTCTGCCCAAAGAGAGAAAAATGATGAGACTGCACCCTCTTTGGGGCACTTGTTGTTCAGTCGCTAAGTTGTATCTGACTCTGCAACCCCATGGCCTGCAGCACACCAGACTTCCCTGTCCTTCACCATCTCCTGAGTTTTCTCAAGCTCATAATCATTGAGTCAATGATGGCATCCAACCATCTCATCCTCTGTCATCCCCTTCTCCTTCCACCTTCAATCTTTCCCAGCATCAGGGTCTTTCCAATGAGTCAGCTCTTTGCATCAGGTGGCCTAAGTATTGGAGCTTCAGCTTCAGCATCAGTCCCTCCCATGAATATTCAGGGTTGATTTCCTTTAGGATTGACTGGTTGGATCTCCTTGCAGTCCAAGGGACTCTCAAGAGTCTTCTCCAGCACCACAGTCCAAAAGCGCTACACGATTTCAGACCCCAGGCTCCTCCATGTCCTCTCTTTCGGGACAGTTTGGGAAGGACCCTGAGCTCCACCCAAGCAGGACAACCCTCTCCCACCACGCTCCCTGCTCCTAGATTTACTGCAAAGACCTCAGCTTCCTTGAGCGCTTTTGGGGACTGGGGCAAACAATCTGCCTTCTTTCCAACTAGCAGAGGTTCAGGCACCGACACTGGAACATGTTTCTCTGGAGGGATCACCCAGCTCTCCTTCCAGATGCATAGGGACCACGTGCTAGACAAGACTCCTCACCCCACTGGCTCTCCTTCCCTAAGTGTGACCATGACCTGCAAGCGGGGTAAACCCAGGGTCCTTCAATACCTACCTGATGTTGACCTTTCTGTGTCCCTGCTAGAATTCTTAGGAAAATCCAGCGTGAATCTACTGCCTCCATGGTCACAGTTTAGATAACTGACTACAAGGGGAAGACAGAGAGACGCGGCCAGGCACCGCTCTCCTTCCAGGAGATAGTATTGTGCCCCACAGCTTTGTAAACTGAGAAAAGGTGACTTCCTTTTTTTCTTTTCAAACCAGAAACCACCTTTTACATTCAGATGCTTGGATCCACAGCATTGTCAGCTACAAATTGGTGCTTGCCGATGTCTTTCTCTGGTGGCTCTCATAGTAAAGAATACATCCATGGGGTCGCAAAGAGTCAGACATGACTGAGTGACTTTCACTTTAGTTAACCCCAGTGACGCAGATAGTAAAGCATCTGCATGCAATGCAGGAGACCCTGGTTCAATCCCTGGGTCAAGTAGATCCCCTAGAGAAGGAAATGGCAACCCACTCCAGTATTCTTGTCTGCAGAATCGCATGGGCAGAGGAGCATGGTAGTTTAGCAGGATTGAACCCTGTGCTGCAGTGCCAACCTCCAACACCCGCTGTGGGGAATTCAGGGTGGGAACTGAGGCACTCTGTGCTCTTGGGAAACTGGTGGAACAGGTCTTTGGATAGAGAGTTTCAGGAATTGATTTCATGATCCCACTCCTTGCACTTCATCATATCTAGGAAAGCACTAAATCCCTTCATGGCAGCATCAGCTCTTTGTGAAGCAGAAAACCTCTCATAAGTGTGTGATTGCATTGAACTCCCCCATTCACCAGAATCAAATATATTAATTTACCCCACTACCTCTTTGGAGCAGAGGTTTCTCAGAGCTATCTGAGGTGCTGTCTCCCAGGATACAATCCTCAGTCAGTTCAGTTGCTCAGTCCTGTCCGACTCTTTGCAACTTCATGGTCTGCACCACACCAGGCCTCCCCGTCCATCACGAACTCCCAGAATTTACTCAAACTCATGTCAATTGAGTTGGTGAAGCCATCCAACCATCTCATCCTCTGTTGTCCCCTTCTCCTCCTGCCCTCAATCTTTCCCAGCATCGGGGTCTTTCCAATGAGTCAGTTCTTCATATCAGGTGGCCAAAGTATTGGAGTTTCAGCTTCAGCATCAGTCCTTCCAATGATCATTCAGGACTGATTTCCTTTAGGATGGACTGATTGAATCTCCTTGCAATCCAAGGCACTCTCAAGAGTCTTCTCCAACACCACAGTTCAAAGGCATCAATTCTTCAGGGCTCAGCTTTGTTTATAGACCAACTATCACATCCATATATGACTACTGGGAAAACCATTGCTTTGACTAGATGGACCTTTGTTGGCAAAGTAATGTCTCTTCTTTTGAATATGCTGTCTAGGTTGGTCATGACTTTTCTTCCAAGGAGTAAGTGTCTTTTCATTTCATGGCTGCAGTCACCATCTGCAGTGATTTTGGAGCCCCCTAAAATAAAGTTAACCACTGTTTCCCCATCTATTTGCCATGAAGTGATGGAACCAGATGCCATGATCTTAGTTTTCTGAATGTTGAGCTTTAAGCCAACTTTTTCACGCTCCTCTTTCACTTTCATCAAGAGGCTCTTTAGTTCTTCTTCACTTTCTGCCATAAGGGTTGTGTCATCTGCATATCTGAGGTTATTGATGTTTCTCCCGGCAATCTTGATTCCAGCTTGTGCTTCATCCAGCCTGGCATTTCTCATGATGTGCTCTGCATATAAGTTAAATAAGCAGGGTGACAATATACAGCCTTGACGTACTCCTTTTCCTATTTGGAACCAGTCTGTTGTTCCATGTCCAGTTCTAACTGTTACTTCCTGACCTGCATATGGATATCTCAAGAGGAAGGTCAGGTGGTCTGGTATTCCCATCTCGTGAAGAATTTTCCAGTTTATTGTGATGCACACAGTCAAAGGCTTTGGCATACTCAATAAAGCAGAAATAGATGTTTTCCTGGAACTCCTCTTGCTTTTTTGAGCCAAGGGCAATTTGATCTCTGGTTCCTCTGCCTTTTCTAAATCCACCTAGAACATCTGGAAGTTCATGGTTCACATACTGTTGAAACCTGACTTGAAGAATTTTGAGCATTACTTTGCTAGCATGTGAGATGAGTGCAATTGTGCGGTAGTTTGAGCATTCTTTGGCATTGCCTTTCTTTGGGATTGGAATGAAAGCTGACCTTCTCTAGTCCTGTGGCCACTGCTGAGTTTTCCAAATTTGCTGGCATATTGAGTGCAGCACTTTCACAGCATCATCTTTTAGGATTTGGAATAGCTCGACTGGAATTCCATCACCTCCACTAGCTTTGTTCGTAGTGATGCTTCCTAAGGCCCACTTGACTTCACATTCCAGGATGTCTGGCTCTAGGTGAGTGATCATACCATTGTGATTATCTGGGTTGTGAAGATCTTTTTTGTATAGGTCTTCTGTGTATTCTTGCCACCTCTTCTTAATATCTTCTGCTTCTGTTAGGTCCCTACCATTTCATGAGAACCTCATGCACAGTATGAAAAGGCAAAAAGATAGGATACTGAAAGATGAACTTCCCAGGTAGGTAGGTGTCTAATATTCTACTGGAGATCAGTGGAAAAATAACTCCAGAAAGAATGAAGGGATGGAGCCAAAGCAAAAACAACACCCAGTTGTGGATGTGACTGGTGATAGAAGCAAGGTCCGATGCTGTAAAGAGCAATATTGCATAGGAACCTGGAATGTTAGGACCATGAATCAAAGCAAATTGGAAGTGGTCAAAAAGGAGATGGCAAGAGTGAACATCAACATTCTAGGAATCAGCGAACTAAGATGGACTGGAATGGGTGAATTTAACTCAGAGGACCATTATATCTACTACTGCGGGCAGGAATCCCTCAGAAGAAATGGAGTAGCCATCATGGTCAACAAGAGTCCGAAATGCAGTACTTGGATGCAATCTCAAAAACGACAAAATGATCTCTGTTCGTTTCCAAGGCAAACCATTCAATATCACAGTAATCCAAGTCTATGCCCCAATCAGTAACACTGAAGAAGCTGAAGTTGAATGCTTCTATGAAGACCTACAAGACCTTCTAGAACTAACACCCAAAAAAGATGTCCTTTTCATTATAGGGGACTGGAATGCAAAAGTAGGAAGTCAAGGAATATCTGGAGTAACAGGCAAATTTGGCCTTGGAGTACAGAATGAAGCAGGGCAAAGGCTAATAGAGTTCTGCCAAGAGAACGCACTGGTCAGAGCAAATACCCACTTCCAACAACACAAGAGAAGACTCTACAAATGGATATCACCAGATGGTCAACACCTAAATCAGATTGATTATATTCTTTGCAGCCAAAGATGGAGAAGCTCTATACAGTCAGCAAAAACAAGAGTGGGAGCTGACTGTGGGTCAGATCATGAAATCCTTGTTGCCAAATTCAGACTGAAATTGAAGAAAGTAGAGAAAACCACTAGACCATTCAGGTATGACCTAAATCAAATCCCTTATGACTATACAGTGGAAGTGAGAAATAGATTTAAGGGACTAGATCTGATAGATAGAGTACCTGATGAACTATGGACGGAGGTTCATGACATTGTACAGGAGACAGGGATCAAGACCATCCCCATGGAAAAGAAATCCAAAAAGCAAAATGGCTGTCTGGGGAGGCCTTACAAATAGCTGTGAAAAGAAGAGAAGTGAAAAGCAAAGGAGAAAAGGAAAGATATACCCCTTTGAATGCAGAGTTCCAAAGAATAGCAAGGAGAGATAAGAAAGCCTTCCTCAGCAATCAATGCAATGAAATAGAGGAAAACAATAGAATCGGAAAAACTAGAGATCTCTTCAAGAAAATTAGAGATACCAAGGGAACATTTGGAACCAGTCTGTTGTTCCATGTCCAGTTCTAACTGTTGCTTCCTGACCTGCATACAAATTTCTCAAGAGGCAGGTCAGGTGGTCTGGTATTCCCATCTCTTTCAGAATTTTCCACAGTTTATTGTGATCCACACAGTCAAAGGCTTTGGCATAGTCAATAAAGCAGAAATAGATGCTTTTCTGGAACTCTTTTGCTTTTTCCATGATCCAGCAAATGTTGGCAATTTGATCTCTGGTTCCTCTGCCTTTTCTAAAACCAGCTTGAAAATCAGGAAGTTCACAGTTCACATATTGCTGAAGCCTGGAAAAGGAGTTCGTCAAGGCTGTATATTGTCACCCTGTTTATTTAACTTATATGCAGAGTACATCATGAGAAACGCTGGACTGGAAGAAACACAAGCTGGAATCAAGATTGCCGGGAGAAATATCAATAACCTCAGATATGCAGATGACACAACCCTTATGGCAGAAAGTGAAGAGGAACTCAAAAGCCTCTTGATGAAACTGAAAGAGGAGAGTGAAAAAGTTGGCTTAAAAGCTCAACATTCAGAAAACGAAGATCATGGCATCTGGTCCCATCACGTCATGGGAAATAGATGGGGAAAGAGTGGAAACAGTGTCAGACTTTATTTTTCTGGGCTCCAAAATCACTACAGATGGTGACTGCAGCCATGAAATTAAAAGACGCTTACTCCTTGGAAGGAAAGTTATGACCAACCTAGATAGCATATTCAAAAGCAGAGACATTACTTTGCCAACAAAGGTCCGTCTAGTCAAGGCTATGGTTTTCCCAGTGGTCATGTATGGATGTGAGAGTTGGACTGTGAAGAAGGCTGAGTGCCGAAGAATTGATGCTTTTGACCTGTGGTGTTGGAGAAGACTCTTGAGAGTCCCTTGGACTGCATGGAGATCCAACCAGTCCATTCTGAAGGAGATCAGCCCTGGGATTTCTTTGGAAGGACTGGTGCTAAAGCTGAAACTCCAGTCCTTTGGCCACCTCATGCGAAGAGTTGTCTCACTGGAAAAGACTCTGATGCTGGGAGGGATTGGGGGCAGGAGGAGAAGGGGACGACAGAGGATGAGATGGCTGGATGGCATCACTGACTCGATGGACGTGAGTCTGAGTGAACTCCGGGAGTTGGTGATGGACAGGGAGGCCTGGCGTGCTGTGATTCATGGGGTTGCAAAGAGTTGGACATGACTGAGCGACTGATCTGATCTGGTCTGAAGGGAACATTCCATGCAAAGATGGGCGCAATAAGGGACAGAAATGGACGGGACCCAAGAGAAGCAGGAGGGGTCATCTGACCCCACGTGTCAGCGGTGCTGCCCTTGAGAAACGCTGGCTGGACTCGTAATCAGCCCCTTTAACGTCGGAATCCACCGCCCTGGGTCCTCCCTTCCCTTCCCTCGGTTCCTGGGCAGGTCACCACTACCCCTACCATCCCTGCTGCCCCCAGGACCTCTTACCACCTTCTGAGTCACACTGCTATGGCCTCAGCTCTGAATCAGGAAATCTTTATCGCTATCATTTGAATTGCTTCTTAAGTGTCTCTTTATGTCCAACCTGGTCCTGCTATTTGAGTTGACAATCTTCATTATGGAAGGATGCAGCACTCATGGAGGAAACAAATTTAGAGGGAGAAAGGTCTTCAAAATTATGGAAGAAACAAGTTTAGAGGGAGAAAGGCCTTCAAAGTTCCGGAAGGCTTTGCAGAACAGGGCCATGCTCAGCATTGCTCTTTGTAGGCTGCTGAGAAATGGCATCTGAGTGCCCGCACGCAAAGCTGCAGGCACGGTCTTTTGCTAGCACTGCCCGGACAGGACTCACTGGGCTGAGAGTTAGGAGGCCAAGAGGGACTGACCTTGATGGTGGTGGGAGATGGTGCTCTGCCGGGTGACCCAGACCTGTTAGGGTACGCTTGCCAGAACCAACTCTGTTTCTTCTCTAGAGATGAAAGTCAGATCATGAAATAAAGACTTTGAAAACATGGAAACCTCCTCCCTTCTGGACAGTGTTGGAAAACTTCCGAAAATGCTTCCTTCTAGGGGCCTTCTTTTTCTTTTTTTGGCAGGATCCTTCAGATTCAATCAGATAGGAAAATATTTTTCAGATACAATGCTACTTTCTCAAAAATAATCAGATAGGGAAATTTCAGATAGAAAAGATAGCATTTCAAAATCTCTTGATTTCAATTGATTGTTAAAAGGATTTCATGTCCCCTGTGTATCTTTTTGGGACTTCTCTGGTGGCTCAGACAGTAAAGAACCCACCTGCCAATACAGGGGACATCAGTTTGATCCCTGGGTCGGGAAGATCCCCTGGAGAAGGGAACAACCACCCACTCCAGTATTCTTGCCTGGAGAATCCCATGGAGAGAGGAGCCTGGCAGGATATAGTCCATGTATCTACTGTTGGCAGAAGAGGGAGAAAAAATGAATAGCTTTTTTTCTCATTTCAAGCTCGGTTTTTTCATTCTTGGTTAAACCCATCTCCTACCACGGGAATACAAGCCGGACGGAGGGAAGTCCCTCAGGCCTTGGCACACAGGGGCGGCCCACGTCCACGGTAGAGGAGAGAGCCCTCTTGTCAGGACCGTGAAGGCCCGGGGCTGAGGACGAGCGGGCAGAGGCCCCTGGCTCCGCGCACAGTGGGGGTGGGCGTCCTGCTGGGTCCCGGTGGAAGCGCCCTGGTGAGGCCTGCGGCGCCTGGGCCCTGAAGCAGTGTCTCTGAGAGCAGGAGAGGGCCGGGAGCCGCGCGGCGGGCCTGCGGGCCTCCTGCCTCTTCTCCTGGGGTCAGAGGCGTTCCCCGGGCGTCTGCCCTGATGGCTGCGAACATCAGGGGAGGCTGGGGCCGGCGCTGCGTCCAGGCGGCCCTGGATCAGGGCTCACCTGGACGCCCTGTGGAGAGAGAGGCCCATGGCAGGACGAAGCCCCCTGCCTCCTGTCCTTCCTACGGACAAGTCGCACGAGGCCTGGCTCCAGACGGCTGGACGCTAACTCCTGGGCAGGCAGACAGCTGGCACGGGGGCCCAGGGATGGCCAGAGCTGCAGGCCTCTCTGGGAAGAGGACCCCATTCAGGGGGTTAGGGGACCCCGACACCCTTCTCTTCCACTTCAGAGCGCTGAGCTGAGACGTCTGCCTCTCCTCTCACACACCACCTTCTGACTCAGAGGATTGTGCATGACACGAACAAATAAACATAATAAATCCAGCACTTGGCTAGGAGATAACTGAAATGAAAAAAATATTAAACAAGTTTAGGGCAAATCGTTCTTTTAAAACCTCTGCTTGCTCTGGCTGTTTCCTGTCTTACCCTTGTGTTCACAGGGCAGGAACACCCGAGACTCTGGGATGGGTCCTGCAGTGTTTCTGCAAAGAGAACAGTCTGTGGATCGTCTTGAAGCAGAGCCCACCACGCACATGCTCTGAGGTGGGGTGAGGAGCTGGGATGGGGGGTGTTAAGACAGGTGTGCGGGACAGACGAGGTCTGCTGCATTTAGGATCTGACCGATTTTCCAGGTGGAAAGCCACTCACATGTGAGAGGTTCTACCTGGGGCAAATCCGGAACCTGAAGTCACGTTCAGGAGCTGCAGGGAGCAGGGGAGCCGGCTGCCCAGCACTTTATGTGCGGAACCCCGGAACCACCGGGCGCCCTTCTCTGGGTTCCGTGTGCTGGGTGCAGGCCCTTCCCGATCTGGCCTGGCTTGGATTTCAAGGCTCCTTCCTGCCACCGACTTCTCCTCAATCCCCTCCAGGACACATGCCCCTGCCTCCCACCACCACCTCCTGGGACCTCCCAGATCATTTTCAGAGGACCTGTTCACTGACATCACCAGCAAGACCTGGATCTAAAATGCTGTTTCCCTCTGCGTCTGGCTGAAGAGCTTTAACATTTGTGCATAATCACATCCCCCAGGAAGCCTCACAATCCCTTTCAAAATCTTTCCAGACACTGTGGTTGATCGTACGGACACAAAATCAAGTCAAGGAGAATGAGGCTGTCCTAAGGCCGGTCACCTAGTGGGGACCACACAGAATATGGAAGCTCCTCCATAAAGTCCGTCTGGAGTGAAGTGTCTGCCTGGGACTTTCTTGGGGAATTTGTGTGTGGCTGCCACCATCTAGATGTTTTCTCAAAACATCTAGGAAGTACTTCTGAGCACTTCTGGTGTTCTCATCACCTGGGAGGCACCTCAGGTCAAAGGTCGTGTCATCAGCCAGGTGCCCAGATCCCAGCCCAGTGCCACACTCGTGGGAGAGGCCTAGACGACCCTGCTATTTGAGTTGACAATCTTCATTATGGAAGGATGCAGCACTCATGGGGGAAAGAAGTTTAGAGGGAGAAAGGTCTTCAAAGTTAAGGAAAATCAAGTGTAGTGGGATAAAAGCCTTCTAAGTTCCGGAAACCTGTGCAGAACAGGGCCATGCTCAGCATTGCCATTTGTACGCTACTGAGACATGGCATCTGAGTGCACCCAGGCAGAGCTGCAGGCACGGTCTTTTGCTAACAGGACTCATTGGGCTGAGAGTTAGGAGGCCAAGAGGGACTGACCTTGGTGGTGGTGGGAGATGGTGCTCTGCTGGGTTACCCAGACCTGCTGGGGTGTGCTTGCCAGAAACCAACTCTGTTTCCTCTCTAGAGCTGAAAGTCAGATCATGAAAATAAAGACTTTGAAAAACGCAGAAGCCTTCTCCTTTCTGGACATTGTTGGAAGACTTCTGAAATAGATTCCAGAAGACCTCTGATAAGGTAAGTGTTGATTGCATTGACACATTCCTGGGTCGAGAAGATCAATGCCTTCTTTTACGTTTTTTTGGCAGGATCCTTCAGATTCGACCAGATAGGGAAATATTTTTCAGATACAATGTTACTTTCTTAAAAATAATCACATAGGAAAAACTTAGTTGGAAAAGATAATATTTCAAAATCTTTTGAGTTTTAATTGATTGTTAGAAGGATTTCAGGTCCCCTGTGTATCTCTTTGGGGCTTCTCTGGTGGCTCAGATGGTAAAGAATTGGCCTGCGATGGCGGTTACCCAGGTTCGAGCCCTAGATCAGGAAGATCTCATGTAGAAGGCAAAGGCTACCCACTCCAGCATTCTGGCCTGCAGAATTCTATACATGACCATACAGTCCATGGGTCGCAGAGTGGGACTCGACTGAGCGACTTTCACTCGAACTCTGGCGGGGCCTCAGCGTCTGTCCTCAGCCATGACCCTGACACACAGGCGCAGCTGGGCCGGTGAATCCCGCATGCGGCTCCTGCACCCACGGCCCGTATCCTGCTCTGTTCCTACTTGTCTCCTGGACACCTTCACCTAATGCTCCGCAAGCACCATGAGTCCTCCTTGACAGGAGATGTGGGTTTGACCCCTGGGTCAGCAAGTTCCCCTGGAGCAGGAAATGAAAATCCTACGGGCGGATTTTCAATCCATGGTGGGTTACAGTCCATGGGGTCGCGAGGAGTCCGGCATGACTGACGACTAAGCACAGCAATTCTACATTAGACCCCTGACCCTCCCGTTCCCCGTTCCCTGGTAGGCTCTCTTTCAGTTAATTACATCACAATGAGTACAGTTACCTGAGTTAGATTAGTAAATGGCACCTGCATCTCCACTCCTTTCCTGGCCCCTTGCCCCCATCTACCTGGTCTCATACCCTGTGATTTCCACTATCTCATCAGCTCTGGGCAGCACCCCGCCACTGCTGCACTGCCCGGGTTCAGGCCTGCCTGGCTGTGCCCTGGTCCCCAGAGCCGAGTCCTAAGGGCCCCTGGGGCCTCTCCCCCTGCACCCAGTCCACCCTGAGGGCCGGTGCTGGAGTCAGAAAGGAAACGGGAGGGAGGGAGGGGAGGAAACCGATCAATGAAGGAATCATGTTACTCGTCCAGCTTGAACCGTGTTGCTTTCCAGTCGACCCCGTGGACTGCAGCACGCCAGGCTTCCCTGTCCATCACCATCTCCCGGAGCTTGCTCAAACTCATGTCCATTGAGTCAATGATGAATCCAACCATCTCATCCTCTGTCGTCCCCTTCTCCTCCTGCCTGCAATCTTTCCCAGCATCAGGGTCTTTTCCAATGAGTCAGCTCTTCACATCAGGTGACTAAAGTTTAGAGCTTCAGCTTCAGCATGAGTCCTTGCAATGAATATTCAGGATTTATTTCCTTCAGGATTGTCTGGGTTGATTGCCTTGCAGTTCAAGGGACTTCCTTCAAGAGTCTTTTCTAACACTACAGCCCCATGACTGACAGATAAAACCCCAATTCCTCAGAACGGCCTCCAGGTTCTTTCCAGTCCAGCCCTGCTCAATCCTTCCAGCCCTGCCTGCCTCACCTTGGCTGCTCCCCGGCCCACACCCTCTGCCCGGTCCTGAGTGTACCTCCTGGGAGCGGGAGCCCTTTCCCACCAGTGACTCCGCCTGGTTGTTCCTCCTCCAGTCGCCCCTGGACCTCACCCCTCCCTCGGGCCCAGCTCCTCTGTCACCCACGGAGCCCAGCCCACGCCCCACCGCATCACTAGCTCCGACCTTCTGGCCCCATCGGGCCTGTTACGTGCCCATCAGAGCCGCCACCTGCTGCACAGACACACAACTCTTTCCCGTCCCTCTGAACCCACAGAAGAGGAAGAGTGTGTTTGATCAGTTTTATCCCTCGCCTCCTTTCTGACCTGATAGAGTCCTCCATACAATCAGCTTCCAGCCCATAGAGCTTGGGGGTTTCCAGCTCTGCTACCTAGAGGGGCTTCGGGGGTAGGAAGATGCTGTTGCTCCCTGTGCAGGTCTAACTGTCGCCCCGCCCTCTGGCATGGCTCAGTCCGCCCACCCCTCCCGCTCTGCCCGCCCCTCCAGCCCAGGTATTTGGGCCCCAGCGCCGGGGTCCCTGCCCAGCCTGCTCCTGGCCGTGCTCCTTACTGTAGCTGTGGGCAGTGGGGCTGCGGCACTGGCCTGCTCGAGGCGGAAGGTGGGGTGGCCGGGCGGCGGACGTCACAACGCTGTGAGTGTGGATCCTGGATCCCCGCGCCCGCTCGGGGGCCTATGAAATGTGTGTGCTTCTTACTGGCATGTGCATGCAATACAGAAGAGCTGACCCTTAATGTAAAAGTCCCACTAGACTGTTTATCGTTTTCTTTGATACCTGCGATGTCTTTATGATAAATTTCTTAAATTTGGTCCTTTTTTTTTCTTTTTTAGAATTAAGACTTCTTTAATCTTTTTATGATTGACTAGTAAGGATTTTTATGTTATTACAAAGTGATCATGAAAGTCAGCTTATGATTATGTGACAGGTTATTTTCAAATTCACGGCTTAGGACAAATAAGAAGGATCTTAGTAAATGGTACTCAGTGTTTGGAGATTTATTTCACAGTTGACGGAGAAACCAGGTAATAAGCGAGGAAGTGGTTTTTAAACATGAAAGTACTGTTTTACTCTGCTCAAAAAAGAGTTTGTAGATGTGTGACCATGTGTTTAGCTTGTCTCTCGTGTTGTCGTTCCATCGCTGAGTCGCATCCGACTCTTTACGACCCCATGGACTGCAGCCCATCAGGCCTCCCTGTCCTTCACACACTCCCAGTGTTTATCCAAACTCATGTCCATTGAGTTGGTGATGCCATCCAACCATCTCATCCTCTGTTGTCCCCTTCTCCTCCCGCCTTCAATCTTTCCCAGCGTCAGGGTCTCTTCAAATGAGTCAATTCTTCCCATCAGGTGGCCAAAGAATTGGAGTTTCACCTTCAGCATCAGTCCTTCCAATGAATATTAAGGACTGATTTCCTTTAGGATGGCGTGGTTGGATCTCCTTACAGTCCAAGGCACTCTCAAGAGTCTTCTCCAACACCACAGTTCAAAAACATCAATTCTTTACCACTCAGCTTTCTTTATAGTCCAACTTTCACATCCATACCTGACTACTGTGAAAACCATAGCTTTGACTAGATGGACCTTTGTTGGCAAAGTAATGTCTCTTCTTTTGAATATGCTGTCTAGTTTGGTCATAACTTTTCTTCCAAGGACTGTCTTTTCCTTTCATGGCTGCCGTCACCATCTGCAGTGACTTTGGAGCCCCCCAAAATAAAGTAAACCACTGTTTCCACTGTTTCCCCATCTATTTGCCATGAAGTGATGGGACCACATACCATGATCTTAGTTTTCTGAATGTTGAGCTTTAAGCCAACTTTTTCACTCTCCACTTTCACTTTCATCAAGAGGCTTTTTCCTTCTTCTTTACTTTCTGCCATAAGGGTGGTGTCATCTGCATATCGGAGGTTATTGCTGTTTCTCCCGGCAGTCTTGATTCCAGCTTGTGCTTCATCCAGCCCGGCATTTCTCATGATGTGCTCTGCATATAAGTTAAATAAGCAGGGTGACAATATACAGCCTTGACGTACTCTTTTTCCTATTTGGAACCAGTCTGTTGTTCCACGTCCAGTTCTCACTGTTGCTTCCTGACCTGCATACAGGTTTCTCCAGAGGCAGGTCAGATGGTCTGCTATTCCCATCTCTTTCAGAATTTTCCAGTTTATTGTGATCCACACAGTCAACGGCTTTGGCATGGTCAATAAAACAGAAATAGATGTTTTCCTGGAACCCTCTTGCTTTTTCGATGATTCAGCGGATGTTGGCCATTTGGTCTCTGGTTCCTCTGCCTTTGCCATAGCCTGTGTTTGCCATGACCAGTGCGTTCTCTCAGCAAATTCTATTAGCCTTTGCCCTGCTTCATACTGAAAGGAGGGGATTACAGGTCCCGTGGACCACCCAGCCTCTACCCTGCCTGCCACCAGACCAGGGGGCTCCTCCATTTGCTGGTTCCTTAGCAAAAAAAAAAAAAAAAAAACACAACTGCTCACCCCTAGATCACTCACATCCTGCCATGTAAACAATTTCCAACCTTGTTTTGTGTTTTCTCCTTAATATAACGAACATCCCAGAACTATCAGGCATTTGTGGAAAGCCTGTGTATGAAAGAGAGCCAAATATTATAAACACCAACCTCAGCAGCAAAACCCCAGGAGAAGAGAGACGATGAGAGGAGCAGAAGACAACACAGCAGCCTGTGACTGACATTCTCCAGGGAACTGGAGCGGAGGGCAGGAAAGAACAGCAGAGGACTCGGAGTCTTTAGCAATGAGGGATAGAATGGCTAAGGTTGGAGAAAAGTACTAGAAAAATTGGAAGAGAAAGTCAACTGTGTCTTCCAGAAAATGAGATGGAAAATGCAGGAGAGGGAGGCAGATGAGAGCAGAGCTCTCTGCCCGCAGCAGGCAGCCATGCCTTGCCAAGTGCCCTGCAGATAACAGCTTCTGTGCCAGCCGGTAGGAGGTGCAGAGAACAGTCAGTCCACAGGGGTGACAGGGGCCTTAAAAGTTCCCAGAGGGGAAGGGGAAGGGGAAGTTTCTTGAGTTGCCAGGTTGAAGAAGGCAGGGGTTAGTCCCTCAGTCAAGTCTGACTCCTTGGGACCCCATGGACTGTACCTTTCCAGGCTCCTCTGTCATGGACAGAGAATTCTCCTGGCAAGAATACTTGAGTGGGTTGTCATGTCCTTCTCCAAGGGATCTTCCTGACCTAGGGATTGAACCCAGGTATCCCACATTGCAGGCAGATTCTTTACTGTCTGAGTCACCAGGGAAGCCAGGTTGAAAGCGCCCACCAAGTACACAGCCAAATGAATAAAGCCCACCCATCTGGGGACAGACACAGCTATGTGACATTGAGAATATCAGGGATGGGGTCAGAGGTCAAGCGCTTCCGCCTGCTGGGGAGGGGGAGGAGGGACGGGTCTGGGGTGGCTGTCTCCTCAGACTTCAGGCTGGGAAGCCACAAAGCAATACCTCTAAGGTCCAGTCTAGAGGCACAGTGACCTGCGGACCTCTCTGGATGCTGCCACACCATCCGTAGCAAGGGAGGCTGGAATAACGACATGTCCATCATGCTGGAAGTCAGGATGTGCCTGTTCTGTCTTAGAATATCCTTGGACCCCTCGCTTCCCCAAAGGAGGGAGGAAACCGCGAAGCAGGGAGCACGGGCGCCCAGCGCAGGAAAGGGCGGGGGTCCAGAGAGCGGGAGCCCCACGCCCGGAAGAGGAGGGGCAGCCGCGCCCGTGCCTCGGGCGCACCTGCGAGTGAGGAAGGTTGGGGCGAGGGGGTGAGCGCTTCGCGGGGCGACCCCGTCTCCAGGCTGCATGTGAGCAGCTCAGAAGGAGACTTCTGCCTAGCTTGGCCTCAGCAGCACCAAGACTCTCCCGCTCCTTGTGGACTCGAGGATTCAGTTTGCGCTTTACAGCTTTTCCATTAAAAGGGACCAAGAGAGCGCCTTCCCTGGCGGTCCAGGGTTGGGGCACTGCGCCTTCACTGCCGAGGACCCGGGTTCAGTCCCTCCTGAGGGCATACGGTCCCCCCAAAAAGAAAAAAGAGAAACCAAGAGAGGGGCTGATACTTGGTGTCTTGGGACTTGGAAAAGCATTCTAAATGGATGTAAAGGAAGGAAATGGCAACCCACTCCATTATTCTTGCCTGGAAAATCCATGGACAGAGGGGCCAGGTAGGCTGTAGTCCACGGAGTCACAAAAGAGTCGGACACTATTAGCTAGTAACCAAATTGGATATTAAAGATGGAAGAAAATGAGTGTGGGGGGAGTGTTTCTTCTCCTCTGCCATCTTCCTGGTTAGTCTAGCAGTTAAATTTACCTAAGACAAAACAATAGCAGAAATCCAACCTTACTGAATTTCGTGCGAAAATTGAAGATACAAGACTCAAGAAGTGACAAGGCAGGCAGCTTTGTGTGTGTGAAGATTTGACAAAACAAGGGGTTTTTACCTGGGGTAGCAAGTTCGTGAAGTAACAGGGTTTGCTGGTTCCTTGTACAGCCATTTCAGCCTTGCATTTCCCTCTTTGGTTGTAAAGATGCCTCTCTACCTCTGGTACAGGGAAGGTGTTTCCACATGGAGATTTATATTCAGGTTTCAGGGTGAGCAGAAGAAGGGCAGAGTACGCTTTTTGCACCAGCTGTTTCTCAAGTCTCTTTACTTCAGAGCAATCGATGTGCTGCCGTGGAGTGTTTTGGGGTGAGCTGCCCTGCACGCCATCAGGAGCACAGATTACCTGGTGCGTCCCCGTCCTCATGCAGGGAGCAGAAATCAGGGAGCTGACGCAGGGCCCGGAGCGGGGCTGCCAGCCTGCACCCTCTGCGGCTTCGCGCCCTTTCCACGGGCTCACCTGCTTGTTTCTCCCACGTCGGTATCTAGGACTGACGCTGCTTTCTGTTGAAGAACTGGGGATCTCTCAGCTGTCATCCCTTCCCGCCAGGCAGAGAGGCCCTGAACCCTCACGCACCCCCGCCCCTCCCCACAGTGTCCTGTTCTGGACAAAACGCCCTCCGTGGCGGGGCTGTCGACCTCCGAGGCCGGGCCCTGGAGGTGGACGTGGGCACGTCCCACGGCCCTTGTCCCGAGCGGGGTGACAGGGCTTGGGCCTGGGGCAGCAGAGGCTCGGAACGGGGCCCTGGATTCGGGCTTTGGCACAGGCAGAGGTCCCAGAGGAGGAGACCTGGGTGCCCGCGGGGCTTGTCTTTCTGGCTTTCATGTTCTTGGTACGGGATTTACTTGTCTTTTATCTCAAGGCTTCAGATTATGCTAAGTGGGGTCTTCTCTCTCTTTACAAAACATTCAACTTGTGTAATTGTGTTTGGATTGATCATTTTGAGTGATTCTTATTATAAAATCATACCTAGAGGCCCCAAACACAATAGAAATTAGAACAAACGCCAACAGCTCCTTCCCGACCCTCCCAGGCCTAGCACCCTCTGTGTCAGCAGCGGGACTCAGCCGTGTTCACGTGTTAGAAGCCCACAGGGGGGTCTGAGGCCCCGAGGAAACCGAGTTTTGTGCGTGTACCTGTTTGCTCGTGCAAGCAGAGCGTCAGTGCTAACAACAGTTAAGAGCAGAGTGAGACGTGGTCGACCTGTGGCCTGAATTTGCGTGACACTGATTTTAAATCCATCCTTTCAGCCTCGCCACCATGGATGCGCTGTCAGAAGCAAATGGCACCTTTGCCTTGACCCTTCTGAAAAAGCTGGGTGAGGGCAACTCGAAAAATGTGCTTATCGCACCCCTAAGCATCTCCTCTGCCCTGGCCATGGTCCTCATGGGGGCCAGGGGCAACACCGCAGCCCGGATGTGCCAGGTACGTTCGGGAAGCCGGTTCTGGGCGGCGGCCGATGCTCTTTCTTTGGCCGGTGAGCTGGTGTACACGATCGAATCCCAAAGGCCTTGCTCGACAGACAGGCCTACTCCCCAGTCTGCCCCGTCCCTGGGCGTCCCCTCAGCGTCTCTCTGGCTGGTGGTCTGAGGCTCCTGACAGCGCAGCACCCGATTCCAGCAGGACAGGCTTAAACGAGCAAGTATTTATCGAGCCTCTGCTCGGACCCGCTGCCCAAGGCCCTGCTGGCCGAGGCCCGTCCTGCCGAGACGCCCAGAGCCAGCCCCGGGTGGGCTGCACAGGGTGTGGACATCAGCTCCTGGGCCGCAGTGTCCTTGGGGCGCTGACCTCTGGTCCCCTGGGGGTCACAGCCTTCCCGCATGTGGGGTGCCCTTACCCTTCCCAAGATCCTGGGGTCCAGAGAGTCTCCAGGTTTAACAGAGTCCTGATCCCGCCCTTGAGCCTGGGCCTTGAGTTTGACCTTTGCCCTAAGGCCATCACTTTCAGGGTCCTGTGCCAGCTGGAGAGGCTGGGAGTGAGAAACAGTGGCACCCTCCACCCAGCAAGTGTTAGGGCGCAAATACGCGGGTGCTCGTGCTCAGTCATCTCTGACTCTCTGCTTCCCCGTGGACTATAGCCCTCCAGGCTCCTCTGTCCATGGGGTTCTCCAGAAAGAACACTGGCGTGGGTTACCATGTCCTCCTCCAGGGGATCTTCCCAACCCAGGGATTGAACCCACGAGTCTTGAGTCTCCTGCACTGGCAGGTGGATCCTTTACCACTGTGCCCCCTGGGAGACGCATGTCTTCCCTTTAAGTTCTGCTGAAAAGGAAGCAGTCCCCTCTTGAGCTCGGCACTGTCTCCGCTCCCACTCTCCCAACTCTGAAGGGGCCTCCCTCTCTCTGGGCACCTCCTGTGCAGATTCCGATTCCAGGGGGAGGGCCGGCCTTCCCGCCCTGCATGGGGGTCTCTCCAGGGCTCCGGCCCGAGCTCCTCTCCTCCAGCAGTGGTGCCCCCCCGCCCTCCGGCCTCGGCCGGCCGCTGGGTGCAAAGACCATGCCCAGGCTTTAGGTTCGTGTCACGGCGGAACCGGGCCGGATGTCTGTCTGGACCTTCTCTTGGTGGCTCCCGAACAAACCACCCACGACCAGGAATGACTGGGACCATGCCTGGCACTCTGTGGCCTGGCCGCATGGTGCCCGCTGGGCTCCTCATGGTCCAGGAGCGGCCCCGATCCCGCAAGGTGCTCTACTCTGTATGCCCGCTCTGCCGTGTTGTCACAAGGCCCCAGTAGGATGGCTGGGTGTTTCTGCGCCCTGGCAACAGGGGTCAAGACACGAACGTGGAGGTGCCAGGCCTTTACGAAAGCCCGGGCCTGGAAGAGCCACTTCTGTGTCCCGCTGGTTGGAGCCCATCCCAAGGCCAGTCCAGACCCAAAGATGTGGCCTGTTGTGCAGAGACAGGAGGCCTGTCTGCCACCCTGTCTGCAGGCAGACCACGAGCACAGGGCCCTGGGCTCTCAAGGGGCATTTCTGTGCCCACTGTCACTGCCTGAGCCCCTGCGGGAGGCAGGCTGGGGGGCTTCCCAGAGCCACTGTGCCTTTACTTGGGTGTGTCTTGTTTTAAGCTGCAGTGCGGATCAGTGTGGTTCTTAGGCTGACTTTAGTGTTGTGTCCATTTCCTGTAGTCAGGGCTTACTGCAGTGGTGGGTTTTATCTGTTTTTTTTTTTTTTTTTTTTCAGACGCTTTCTCTAAGTAAGAGCAGTTGGGGAAGTGAAGATGTTCACCAGGATTTCCAGAACCTTCTCAGCGAAGTTAATAGAACGGACACACAGTACTTGCTCAGAACCGCCAACAGGCTTTTTGGACAGAAGACTTATGATTTCCTCTCGGTAAGTCATACTCCCGATTGCCCAATGCAGATAGAGACCGAGGTCGTGTGGAGACGGGAGGCGGGCCTTGTGGTGCAGACAGGCCTTGTGGGCGAGACCCACACGGAGGGCGGGGTGTGGGACCGCAGTCACGACCTCACGCTTCCCGGAACCGTTCAGTCATTGCCTGTGAGAGGAGCCCTGTAACAGCCTTGTTCACATATTCATGAAGCTTCAGTGAGATGATTGTCAGAGAACTAGCACGGATCATACCGCAGTTGCAGAGGAGTTGGCCCAAACAGGGATGTGACCAAATAGAATATTTCTGGTGTTGTTTTTCACATGTTGGAAGTATTTTGTGCATTGTGAGACTTGCTCAATTCTTTTATACATGTAAATATTTTGATTATCATTTCCTATGCAGAATTTTTTTTTTTAATTTTTGTGTTTTTTACTCTGGTTCTATTTAATCACACTGCTTTCCTGATTTTTAAATTTTTTCATACACACCTCAAGTAATCTGTGAGTGTGTTCTTATTATATAAAAATGCAGACAGAGCCAGAGTCCTCCCACACTCTCTTCCACGTTGCCCCCACGCCCAGTCTGAGGGCTTGTCCCCTGTACCTAGAGAAAGGCTTTGCATCTCACCACCTGTGTGGCTGTTGTTCAGTCGCTGAGCCGTGTCTGACTCTTTCTGACCCCGTGGGCTGCAGCAGCCCAGGCTCCTCCGTCCTCTACTGCGTCCCAGAGTTTGCTCAGAGTCATGTCCATTGAGTCGGTGATGCATCCAGCCCCTCGTCCTCTGTCCCCTCTTCTCCTTTGCCTTCGATCTCTCCCAGCATCAGGGTCTTTTCCGATGGGTCGGCTCTTCATATCTGGTGGCCACAGTGAGGGAGCTTCAGCCTCGGTAGCAGTGTGTGTCCGCCTCACCCTTCCTCACGGTGGCGGGCGGCATGCTCGGGGTGGCTGTACCGAGACGCAGCCGCCAGCCCCGGGTGGGCGTGGGGTGGGGCCCAGCCCGGGCCGAGCCGGCAGGGACCCTGTGTGTGTGGTTCTGTCCTGTGTGTGCGTGCTACTCCAGATGGACTTTAGAGGGAAGGGACAGAGGGAGGCTCTCAGATCTCCGTGAATTCTGCCTCATTCCCACCCCGATGGCTGCAGCCCTCCCCGTTGTCCTCAGGAAGGGTAGCGGGTGGGCACGTCCACCCCTGCTCAGCACTGCAGGTGCTCAGCCTTTAACATTCTGATTGCTCACGAGACTGAGCAGCTTTGCATGGTGATCAAACATTTGTATTTTTCTGAAAATTGCCTATTTATATGTCCTTTTGTTATTTTACTTTTGGGCTTTATGTCTTTTTTTTTTTTTTAATGAGTTAATCGTGTGTTAGGATACCTATCCTATTCTGTTATATGATTTTTTACATTATTTTTCACACTTGTTTCAGACTCTAAATTAACTGTGTTAAAACAGGTGGTGTAAAGTGAATAAAGTCACCATGAGGTCAAATATTTGTAAGGTTTGTACAGCTTGGTGGGAACTTTTTTTTTACAACCTGGTTTACTTGTTTTTATCAGTCTTAGCTACATGCAAGTTTATTGTCATCTTTGTATGAGCCTTAGATGTACAGAAAAGCAAAATGTTCAATAAACACAAAAAATTGGCTAATTTTCCTTAACTTCCTTTTTTTGCTGGTGGATATTTGAAGAACAGCATTGATATTTAAAATGTTATTTTGATATGGAATATAAAATCAAAAGATGAGAAATATTTGTCAGTAATTTCACAGTGATCGAGTATTCCAAGGATCCAATACCAATGGTAATATATAATTAGATATTGCTTTAGTTTGTTTTATGACTGGTCATTACTTACTAAATAGCAATTTAAGAAGCAGGCACTTGTTTTCAGATGTGTTTAAAAGCTGTTGAAATCACCAGGGGTATGATGAGGTAATGACCTGTAGGTGACCACTTTGCTTCCAGACCATTTTCTTAGACTGAGAGACTGACGTCTTTTCCAAAAGCCCCAATTAAGAAGTGGAGCAGTAGGTTGGCAGAGCCTGAATGATGTGAAGGTTCTATGAAATGAGGCACCCGGACCACGACAGGCAGGGTCCGCGGTGTGCAGAGAACTCAGCTATGTGACATCGGACAGAGCCAATTCTCCTGGTCCTCAGAGCACCTCTGAGACGTAGCTACTGCTGCGTCCTTGCTTCCAGGGGGCAAGGAAGCCAGAGAGACGCAGCGCCTTTCCAGGGTCACACAGCAGTGAAGCCGGGACGTGTGCTGGCGGCGGTGTTGCCGCAGTGCCTCTCGTGAATGGCTGTGTTGTTGTTGTTTGGTCGCTAAGTTGTGTCTGACTCCTTGCGACCCCGTGGACTGTAACTCACCAGGGTCCTCTGTGCATGGGATTGTCCAGGCAAGAATACTGCAGTGCGTTCCCATTTCCTTCTCCAGGGGATCTTCCCCACACAGACATCAAACCCTCGTCTCCAACATTAGCACACGGATTCTTCACTACTGTGCCACCTGGAAAGCCTGTGATTTAACTCAGTTATTTATTCAATGCAGCTGAAAACTGAGAAACCAGATTGAAGGTTAATTCCGCACATTCGTTTGTACATTACACAAGTAACCGTCAAATGATCCGTGTTGACGTTTGGCGCGGTGAAGAAGTAAGCTGTTGGTGTTGTCTGTTTCTGTAGCCATGTGATTCTGTCATTCTGTCTCTCCTAGTCTTTCAAAAATGCCTGCCGCATATTCTACCAAGCAGAGATGGAAGAGCTGGACTTTGTCTGTGCTATGCAGGAGTCCACGAAGCACATAAACACCTGGGTACTCCAAAAGACAGAAGGTGAGGACATGTCACTACTTCTGTTTGCACAGTATTTGAATCGGTCTAATTTTCCACAAGTTCCTTCCCAAGACCATCAAATGTAAACAGAAATGGCTTTTTTCTCTAAAAAACTGGAAACTTTCAAATCCACTTCTGAAATATATTCAGTAACTAATCAATTTCTCCAGCTTCCCCCTCCTCATCAATATTTGGTGCACCTCCTCCAGAGCAATCACACTTTGACTTTTGGCTGTTGCAGTTATGTTCATATAGTCTGCCTTTTCACAAAGGGTGGAAGGAAGGCTCTGGATCAGGCTCCACCTCCCTGCCTGTGCAGCACAGCACGTGCTCTGCGGGTCGCTGAGCATCACTGCAGGACACGTGGTCAAGCCCTGGTCCACCTGTGCTTCTTCGTTTTCATGCTCTGCACACTGGCTTCGGCCTCTCCCCTTCAGGACAGTCCCCTCACGTTGTAGACTGAACATTCCTTTTTCTGTCGCTGTGAATTATCCTGCCCCTATTATTTGTTCATTCTATGTGTTTTATGCAACTCATGGTATTTTCTGAGCGGAGACTTTAAGGTTTTTGTAGCTGATTTTGCTTTGGGGGCCAGGCTCCCTGCATGGGTTTCCCTGGTGGCTCAGATGGTAAAGAATCCACCTGCCAATGCAGGAAAGGCGGGTTGGATCCCGGGGTCAGAAAGATCCTCTGGAGAAGGAAATGGCAACCTGCTCCAGTATTCTTGCCTGGGGAACCCCATGGATGCAGGAGCCTGGTGGGCTACAGTCCACGGGGTCACAAAGAGTGGGACCCAACTTAGCAAGTAAACAGACAGCTCCCTGTTCGTGGTTGTCTGGGGGACGGGGAGCCCTCTGGTCTGTGCACTGACTCCTCCAGGGGGCGGACCAGTGAGTACTGTGCCCAGCACCTCCACCAGGAAACCCTGTTAGCTAACTGGTTCTTTAAATCTTCCTTGCAGGTAAAATTAGAGACTTGCTCCCTGCAAATTCAGTTAACCCCATGACACGTCTGGTTCTCGTGAGCTCCGTCTACTTCAAAGGAAACTGGGCTAAACCATTTCTCAAAGGGCGCACCATGGAAGGAATATTCAACGTCTGCAAGGTGAACAAGAATGTGTCATAAAGCGAAGGAGGTTCTTGGAAATGGTCCCTGGGTTCCCCTTTCTTTATGGAGCCTTCCAGGAGGCTGACCTCAAGGAACTTGTGCCTCTTGTGGCCTTGGCGGCCCAGATGTGGATGCGGGCACACCCTGGCTTCCTCTCCCCTGCTCCTCCTTTGCTGTATCATGAGCGGAGATCCGTGCGGCCAGTGTTCCCTCTTGTATCACACATCCCACGGGGCAGCTCGCAGGTCTCTGGCCTTCCTAGAACCCCCAAGATCCAGTTCAAACTCCAGACCGTGGCTGTGACGCTCCATGGGCCTGGATCCTACCGTCTGTCCCCCTCCCATCAGGAGCTACCTACACAGACGCCTTTCTCTGCAGGGCCGTCCAGAAGCCTCTCTAGTGGTCTCCCCAGACCAGGTTCCTGGTTCCTGTGTCCCTCCTCTGAGCTCTCACAGAGCCCGTGGCCTCTCACAGTGGCCCTGATGTCCCAGAGCCCCTCGGGCCCATGTGCAGGACCAGGGAGGTTTCTTGGAAGTTTTCCTGAGGACCATGGCTGGGCTGAGAGTGGTGGGGGTAGGAAGCACAAGTCAGATTGTTTGTATTTTTTTTTAATAATTGTATCTATTTATTTTGGCTGTGCCGGGTCTTCTTGCTGCAGAGCCTTTCCTGCAGCTGCCATGGCAGAGGCCCTCTTGGCTCGGTGCTTGGGCCCGTGGGCTTAGAAGCCCCTGGGCCGTGGGTGTTCCCGAGCGGGGTGGGGCCTGTGCCTCCTGCACTGGAAGGCGGGTTATTTACCCCGAGCCACCAGGGCAGCCCTGTTGTCTTTAAAACTAGAGCCAACACGGTGGTTCCTGGGTCAGCTGTGGGGCGCGAAGGACAGGGGCCCAGGGCTCTCCAGGGTGTGACGGCGGGATGGGTGGTGTCGCCATGAGCAGAGATGGGAAGGTATAGATGGAGCAGGTGGAGGGGAACACGAGCCGCCAGTGTGGGAGCCAACCTGGAGGCTTCTTTGCGTCCAGATGCAGATGTCAGGTAGGCAGGAGCCAGGGGAGAGGTCCATGTGGAGCCCTCCTGGGTCAGCAGGAGAATAGCAGCCTGAGGCCTGAGTGCTGGGAACCAGGAGTGGGAGCTGGATCCGTGCAGACAAGCTGACGACGCGGAGCTGGCGTGGATCTGGAAGACCTGACAGAGTGTGTGCGCGCAGGTGGACGGCTCTGATGACTCATCCAGCGTGTCCACAGGTCTTGTTTCAACTTAACGTTTATCCATTTCCTTTATAGAACGTGCAGAAACGTGCGCTAATGATTTACAATTGGTCAACCTTTAAAACAGCCTGCATTGCAGAAATCTGCAGCCAGATTCTGGTGCTTCCCTACGTCGGCCAAGAGCTGAACATGGTCATTCTGCTGCCCTTTGAAAGCACTGACTTGATCACGGTAACCAGGCGACCGTTTCCCCGGGGCCCGGGGTCTCATGCGGATCCCTGCCGGGCACTGGGCTCCGGGAACTCGTGTGCAGCCGGCAGGCCGCCCGGGCCTGCAGGGCGCGGAGCGTGGGTTGCAGCGGAAGGTCCCTGGGGCAGCGCTGCTGCAGACCCTGAGATCTTCTACCTTCTCCTCCAGGTCGAGAAGGCCCTGACCTATGAGAAATTTGTCGCATGGACGAAGCCGGACGTGCTGGCCGAGGTGGAGGTGGAGGTGTTCCTGCCCTGCTTCACGCTGGAGGAGTGTTACGACATGGAGTGCGTCCTCCAAGACCTGGGCATGACCGACGCCTTCAACGCAGCCCGGGCCGACTTCAGCGGGATGTCGTGCCAGCCGGGCCTGCACCTGTCCAAGGTCATGCACAAGTCCTTCGTGGAGGTCACCGCGGGGGGCACGGAGGCCACAGCAGCCTCAGAGGCCAGGATCAGGCAAAGCCTGAGCGTCGTGCACCATTTCTATGCCAACCGCCCCTTCCTCTTCTTCATCCAGCACGGCAGGACCGGGGCCATCCTGTTCTGTGGCCGCTTCTGCTCACCGTGACGAGATGGTGGGGCCCCCGGTGCCCCTCACCGCTCTCCCCGATCTCTGCAAAGAGCTGAAACCCAGGTGACCTTGGCGAAGGTCCACAAATAAAGGGCTGATTGAGACCGCCTGTGTTTGCGTGCCTATGTGTGTCTATGTGTGTCTGTGTATGTATGTGTGTGTGCACACGCCCGTGTGTGTGTGTGTCTGTGTGTGTGCACGCACCTGTGTGTGCATGTGTCTCTGTGTGTGTGCATGCACCTGTGTGTGTCTGTGTGTGTGTCTGTGTATGTATGTGTGTGTGCACACGCCCATGTGTGTGTGTGTGTCTGTGTGTGTGCACGTGCCTGTGTGTGCCTGTGTGTGTGTCTGTGTGTTTTTGTGTGTGTGTCTGTGTGTGCACGCACCTGTGTGTGTCTGTGTGTGTATGTCTGTGTGTGTATATGTCTTTGTGTGCGTCTGTGTCTGTGTGTCTGTGTGTGTGTGTGTCTGTTTGTCTTTGGTGTGTGTATGTCTGTGTGTGTGTGCCCGCCTGTGTGTGTCTGTGTCTGTGTGTCTGTGTGTGTGCACGTGCCTGTGTGTGTGTCTGTGTATGTGTGCACACGCCTGTGTGTGTCTGTGTGTGTCTGTGTATGTATGTGTGTCTGCACACGCCTGTATGTGTGTGTGTCTCTGTGTGTGTCTGTGTGTGTGTGTCTGTGTGTGCACATGCTTGTGTGTGTCTGTGTGTGTCTGTCTCTTTGTGTGTGTGTGTGTCTGTATGTGTGTGTCTGTGTGTCTGTGGTGTGTGTGTGTGTGTCTCTGTGTGTGTCTGTGTGTCTGTGGTGTGTGTATGTCTGTGTGTCTCTGTGTGTGTGTGTGTGTCTCTGTGGTGTGTGTGTGTGTGTATGTGTGTGTGTGTGTTTCTGTGTGTGTCTGTGTCTCTGTGGTGTGTGTATGTGTGTGTGTCTCTGTGTGTCTGTATGTGTGTGTCTGTGGTGTGTGTATGTCTGTGTGTCTCTGTGTGTGTGTATATGTGTGTGTGTGTGTCTCTGTGTGTGTCTGTGTGTCTGTGGTGTGTGTATGTCTGTGTGTCTCTGTGTGTGTATGTGTGTATGTGTGTGTGTGTGTGTGTGTGTGCGCGCGCGCACCTGTGTGTGTCTGTGTGTGTGTGTCTCTGTGTGTGTCTGTGGTGTATGTCTGTGTGTCTCTGTGTGTCTGTGTATGTGTGTGTGTCTCTGTGTGTGTGTGTGTGTATGTCTGTGTGTCTCTGTGTGTGTGTATATGTGTGTGTGTGTCTGTGTCTCTGTGTGTGTCTGTGTCTCTGTGTGTGTGTATATGTGTGTGTGTGTCTGTGTCTCTGTGTATGTCTGTGTCTCTGTGTGTGTGTATGTGTGTGTGTCTCTGTGTGTGTGTGTGTGTGTGTCTCTGTGGGGTGTGTGTGTGTGTATGTGTGTGTGTGTGTTTCTGTGTGTGTCTGTGTCTCTGTGGTGTGTGTATGTGTGTGTGTCTCTGTGTGTCTGTATGTGTGTGTCTGTGGTGTGTGTATGTCTGTGTGTCTCTGTGTGTGTGTATATGTGTGTGTGTGTGTGTCTGTGTCTCTGTGGTGTGTGTATGTGTGTGTGTCTCTGTGTGTGTCTGTATGTGTGTGTCTGTGGTGTGTGTATGTCTGTGTGTCTCTGTGTGTGTGTATATGTGTGTGTGTGTGTCTCTGTGTGTGTCTGTGTGTCTGTGGTGTGTGTATGTCTGTGTGTCTCTGTGTGTGTATGTGTGTATGTGTGTGTGTGTGTGTCTGTGTGTGTGTGTGCGCGCGCGCACCTGTGTGTGTCTGTGTGTGTGTGTGTCTCTGTGTGTGTCTGTGGTGTATGTCTGTGTGTCTCTGTGTGTCTGTGTATGTGTGTGTGTCTCTGTGTGTGTGTGTGTATGTCTGTGTGTCTCTGTGTGTGTGTATATGTGTGTGTGTGTCTGTGTCTCTGTGTGTGTCTGTGTCTCTGTGTGTGTGTATATGTGTGTGTGTGTCTGTGTCTCTGTGTATGTCTGTGTCTCTGTGTGTGTGTATGTGTGTGTGTCTCTGTGTGTGTGTGTCTGTCTCTTTGTGTGTGTGTGTGTCTGTATGTGTGTGTCTGTGTGTCTGTGGTGTGTGTATGTGTGTGTGTCTCTGTGTGTGTGTGTGTCTGTGTGTCTCTGTGTCTGTGTGTGTGCGCGCCCGTGTGTTCTCGTGTCCCGTGCCTTCTCAGAACTGCAGCTGCCATCGGAGGTGGGTGCTCGGTGGTCCCGTCAGTGGGGAGCACTGGCTGCCTGCTCTCTGGGTCCTCCCTCCACCCGCCCCGTCCAGGCCTTCGGGGAGAGCGCTGTCTGCTCCAGGCCTGGAAGGAGGAGCGGGGCTTCCCTGTCTCCTCTGCTCAGTGGCCTTGCTCCTGAGACCAAAGTGAAGCAGAGGCTACGGCAGCCACAGGCAGGGGGAGCGGGCCTCAGAGACCCCCGAACATGAGCCCTCCAGAAACCAGCAGAAGAGGGGAGGGCCGTGGACCCAGACCAGAGAAGTCCATCCTCGAGCCACTGTGTCTGCACTGGGGGTCTGTGGTTAGAGGCATGTTCAAGTGCTTGACCGTGCACACTCCTGAGCATGCTCAGTTGCCCCCGGTGTCAGAGATGAGCAGACAGGTCCTGTTCACGGGGGCGTTTCAGACCACGTCATGGATGTACACCGGGTGACTTTCCATCCTGCCGCTGGTACTGGAGATAAAGAGGAGGCTAAGGTTTCAACCAGTCCATCCTAAAGGAAATCAGTCCTGAATGTTCATTGGAAGGATTGATGCTGAAGCTGAAGCTCCAGTACTTTTGCCACCTGATGGGAAGAGCTGACTCATTTGAAAAGACCCTATGCTGGGAAAGACTGAGGGCAGGAGGAGAAGGGGATGACAGAGGATGAGATGGTTGGATGCCATCACCAACTCGATGGACATGAGTTTGAGTAACTCTGATGATGGACAGGGAGGCCTGGCGTGCTGCGATTCATGGGGTCGCAAAGAGTCGGACTCAACTGAGCGACTGAACTGTATGAAGCTTTCTGCAGCTGCCCATGTTCCCTGCTGAGACGTGGGGCCCACGCCCAGCCAATGCTGAGGTCCGAGTGGAGAGCAATGCGGTGTCCACTGGCTTCCCTGTGGCTTCATCAGGAGCTGGGCTTCCTCTAACCTAATGGTGTGACCCACATTCTCAGCCTGTCTCTAGTCCGCTATCTCTGCTGCTCCCAAGTCAGCGCCTGAGCCGTGAGGAGAGACAGGCTGCAGAGACGCTGCCCTTGGGAGCGGGTGGCGGGCGGGCCAGGGGCATCAGCACCCTCCTCCCCCCAGCCTGTGCCCACTGTCACCTGAAATGAGCTGTCTGTCCCTCCAGGGTCTGAGGCGTCTGTCCTTCGTCTCCATCAGGCCATCAGCAGGGAGATGTAACGATGGACGCAGGGGTCCCGTGTGTTACAGAACCTGTCACACGGCTCAGCCTCTGCGCATCTCTTTCTTAGCTGGATCTACTGTGTTTAATGTCATTGGCAGTTTCCACAACACTGTATTTTTCAATGTGATCTTATTAAAATTTTTAAATAAAATTGCCTTAGAATTTTCCGTGCGTTTGTTATCAATAAACTTGGAATTCCTGTCCTCGTCATAGTCCTTCCCTGGTGGCTCAGACTGGGAAGAATCACCTGCAGTGAGGGAGACCAGGCTTCGATCCCTGGGTAGGGAAGGTCCCTGGGAGATACTGGCTCCCCACTCCAGGATTCCGGCCTAAAGAATCCTACGGACTCAGGGTCACAGAGTCAGATGTGACCGAGTCTTCTCACTCTCACTTCCTGTCCTCCCAGTTGATCTTGTCTGTGCCCAGCTCTGGCTTCAAGGAGGAGTGGCTGGTGGGCCTCCCTGGGCACCCCTGGCTCAGTGCTCTGCTTTCATTGTCTTCAGATCCTTTATAGCTTTTGAGCAGAGGGTCCTGCGTTCTCATTTTGCTCCAGACCCTGCAAATTACAGAGCCAGTCCTGCCGTGGACTACAGTATCTTTTATGGAGAAAAATAGTCTTTTTTTCAGATGCTGAGTACCAGGTAAGCTCAAAGCAAATCCTGAGAAATGAAAGATATTCTCAATCCCATCTGTTCACATTAAAATATATACACATTTTGGTCGGGATATTTCCATAGTTGGCTTTTGAACTCCACACAGCATGTTTCCATGAGAGAAAGAGGTAGCCCAGTTCAGTTGCTCAGTCATGTCTGACTGTTTGCAAGCCCATGGACTGCAGACGCCAGGCCTCCCTGTCCATCACCAACTCCCAGAGCTTACTTAAACTCATGTCCATCCAGTCGGTGATGCCATCGAAGTGTCTCATCCTCTGCCTTCCCTTCTCTTCCCGCCTTCAATCTTTCCCAGCATCAGGGTCTTTTTCAATGAGTCAGCTCTTCGCATCAGGTGGCCAAGGTATTGGAGCTTCAGCTTCAGCATCAGTCCTTCCAATGAACATTCAGGACTGATGTCCTTTAGGATGTACTGGTTGGATCTCCTTGCAGTCCAAGGAACCTTCAAGAGTCTTTTTCAACACCACAGTTCAAAAGCATCAATTCTTACGTGCTCAGCTTTCTTTACAGTCCAGCTCTCACATCCATACATGAGCACGGGAAAAACCAGGTAGCCCAGCGTGACGGTTAATTTTGTGTGTCACCTTGACTGGGCCAGAGGACCAGTTAATTGGTCTAACACCAATCGAGATGTTTCCATGAAGGTAGCTTTTACCAGGAGATGAGGATTAAATGAGTCGACTTTGAGTAAGGCAGACTGGCCGCCAGCACGTGGGTGGGCCTGGTCTAGTCAGTTGAACATGACTGAGGTCCCCTAAGGAAGAGGCGCTTTCCTCCAGAGGCCTGTGGACTCAGGCTGCACAGAACCCTTCCCTTCCCCCACCTCCTGCAGCAGGGCACCGTGTCCCCCATCCCTAACTCTCTCTGTGTTCAAAGCTCAGAAATTGCCCGGAATATGGTGGCTGTCTGCTTTAGCCCCTGCACTGCCCAGCCCTGTAGTTCCACCACTCACTCACAGCCTCCAGGAAGGAGGACGCGGATGGTCCTGGCAGCTTGCTTTGCCTCTATTTGCAACTTTCCTTGGTTATCTGAGGTCAAGGTGCAGGCGGCATGTTCCCAGCTCCTGGTAGGAACAGTCATCTTCCTCTTCCGAGCCAGCATCCTCGTGTCAATGTCCCTCTGGCCTTGGGCTCACCCTCAGCATTCCTGTGGGCTTCCCCGGTGAAGTATCCGCCTGCCAGTGCAGCAGATGAAGGGTTGATCCCTGGGTTGGGAAGATCCCCTGGAGGAGGAAATGGCTACCGCTCCAGGATTCTTGCCTGGGAAACCTCATGGACAGAGGAGCCTGGTGGGCTACAGTCCACGGGGCCGCAGAGTTGGTCACAAATTAGCGACTGAGCAAAGCAAGTAAAATAAAGCGTCGAGCAGAGAGGTGCCGGTTGGCACAGTCACGCCCCCGTCCCCGTCTCACCACCCAGCCCTGCTTTTGTCCCGAGGTGCCCCCAGAGGCACAGGCGGCCTTCCGTGGCTTCATGGAGTGGTCTCAGGACCGCAGAGCCAAGCGCTTTGCCATCCACTGGGAATCTGGAGGAAAGATCCCATGATGATCCATCTGCTTGCGAAAATGGGGCTGAAACACTACGGCCATTCCTCAAAGCCTCGACACGAAGGCCCGCATGAGGCACACCTCCACTTCTGGGTGTGTCCCCAGAAGAATTGAGAGCAGGTCTCAGACAGACACTTGCAGCCCCGCGTCTGCAGCAGCATCATTCACAACAGCCAAGAGTGCAGGCCTCCCACGTGTCCATGCCGGGACGAATGGTAACAAAGGGTAGTCTCTGCACTTGGCTGCACACAACGGAGACGCATCCGCCTTTAAAAGAGGAAGGTAAGCCGGACACAGGCTCTGACACGGATGACCCTTGAGGATGTGACGCCAAGTGAAATCCACCCCTCACAAAAGAACAAATCCTGCGTGATCCCACTCACATTCTTGCCAAAATCTGTCCTCGTTTTCTTCCACTACTCCCGAGTTTGACACGTTTCAGAAATTGAAGTGGAGGTAGCCTGGTTCAGGCTTCAGGAGAAGGGCAGCACACCTCTGCCCGACTTCAGACCCTGCACCTGCTGTCCCTCACACCTGCCTGCAAGCATGACAGTCGTTACCAGCAAGTCAAGGGGCACTTTACATACGGAAGTGCGTGGGCCTTGGAGTTTCTTAGCTCCTGATGTTAGGCCCCAGTGAGGAATCTTCTGACTCACAAGGTGAAACAAACAGCATTGTCACAGTTAAAGAAAAAACCGGAGCTGCGTTGTTTCCACTGAGCCGATGACGGTATCAGTGTGCGGCCTGGGGTTATAAATGGCAGCCCCCATAAGCGCAGTGTGAAGTCTCAACAGCCGGGATCCTTTCCCAGCTGGGGGTCCAGACCGACCTCATTCGGCATTTCCCAGGGAAACTCAAGTCTGGAGATCGGCTGGGAACCCAACTCGGTGATGTATGTGCTGTTACTTCTCTGTACTCTTTCTATTTCTTTTCTTTTTATACCTGCATGCTGAAATTAAGCCAAGGAATCTATTGACAATTGAACCTGTTTATTTGTGTGTAACAAGCTGGAATCAAGATTGCCGGGAGAAATATCAATAACCTCAGATATGCAGATGACGCCACCCTTATGGCAGAAAGCGAGGAGGAACTAAAGAGCCTTTGATGAAAGAGAAAGGGAAGAAGGCGATTTTGACTGAAAACTCAACATTCAAAAGGGAAGATCATGGCATCTGGTCCCATCACTTCATGGCAAATAGATGGGAAAACAATGGTAGCTGTGAGAAACTTCATTTTCTTGGGCTCCAAAATCACTGCAGATGGCGACTGCGGCTGTGAAATTAAGACGCTTGCTCCGTGGATGAAAACTTATGTCTAACCTAGACAGCATATTAGAAAGCAAGACGTTTCTTTGCTGACAAAGGTTCATCCAGGGAAAGCTATGGTTTTTCCAGTAGTCATATATGGATAGGACAGTTGGATCATAAAGAAGACTGAGCATCAGAGAATTGATGATTTTGAACTGTGGTGTTGTAGAAGACTCTCAAAAGTCCCTTCGGCTGCAAGGAGATCAAACCAGTCAATCCTAAAGGAAATCAGTCCTGAATATTGGAAGGACTGATGTTGAAGCTGAAGCTCCAATACTTTGGCAACGTGAAGCAAAAACCTGACTCATTGGACAAGACCCTGATGCTGGGAAAGATTGAGGGCTGGAGGAGAAGGGGGTGACAGAGGATGAGATGGTTGCACAGACTTGATGAGTTTGAGCAAGCTCCAGGAGTTTGTAAAGGACAGGGAGGCCTGGCATGCTGCAGTACATGGGGTCACAAAGGGTTGGCCATGACTGAGGGGCTGAGCTGAACAGAAAATGGGGTCTCTCTTGTTAAGGAATCCTTCGAACGGAAAATGAAGGTAAAACTTCTGGCAAACCAATTCAGGACATGGGGATTTAAATGTGGCTTTTCTTTGCGAAGAACTGCACTCTTTATCTGCGGAACTCTGTCCTGGATGGTAGGGCAGACAGCAACCCGAAGGCGAGCCAGCAGCAGTCGGGGCTCTCTGCGGTTCTCGGCTCAGACTCACCTGCTTCCTCAGCCACGTCTCCCCCTGCTTACAGCTGGGTCACACCTGCCCTGCCCCCGGCGTGCGGCTCTGAGGCTCTAAGAGCTGAATGTGTGTGGTTCCGACTCAGAGAAGTGTTGGCGGCTGGTGCACAGGGAAAGGGGCTCTCGCCCACCGGGGCCTGTTGCCCAGAGTCACCGGTTACGAGCCCGGGCAACCACGACTGGCGGCTTGCGAGTAAACAGGTGTCTTGGTTTCCGATAACCGATCACCACAAACTCAGGGTGAATGTGTCCCGGAACCTCGCCATATGCACGACATTAACACACGCTCGAAATCCTGTATATAATTCACATGTAATATGATCAACAACAGCAGTTAGTGCAGGGTGTGAGCACGTTCGCCTGAGGTGCGTCCAGGGAACCCAACTGGGGTTCCCCGGGGTCCTGGTTCTGCTCATGGAGCAGGTAATCTCTGGCCAGGGTGCGGGTCGGGGTGGTGGGGGATACAGGAATCACCTATACTCTCATTGTGGCAGAGTCTGCCCTGGGTCTGGAAAATTCTATGAAGTTGCTGGTGAACCATTTTCACTTTCATTTCTACATATGCTCTTCCCTGTATTCCCCAGGCCAGGTTAGATTCAGTCCCAAAGAGATTTTTCCTGTCTTCCTCCGGTTATCATGATTTCTGCCCTCCTGGGCTGAATGAGTCTGTGACACCATCATCAGCTGGTGGGCACTGTCCCCCCTTGAAGGCAGGTAGCGCGCCCGGAGGTATTTCTGTTGTCATAATGGAGGGAGGTGCAGCTGGCCTCTAGTGGAGGTGCACAGGAGCCACGTCAGGAATGGCCATCCGACCCCACTCGTCAGCCGTGCTGCCTGCGAGCAATGCTGGCTGGACACGTAATCAGGCCCCTTTCACGTCGGAACCCACCACATCTCCAGCACAGCGGTGTGTCTGGAGGTTTCTCTTCGGGGGCCTAGTGGGTGACGTGCAAAGTCAGTGGTGGTATTTCCCATCAACAGTGGTGGAGGCAGATGTTTACCAAGCTTCCCATCACTTCTCACTGAAGTTAATGAACGTGACACGCAGTGTCTTCTGGAAACTGCCCACCAACTCTGTGGAGCAAATAGGTGTAAACGCTGTCAGGAAGTCAGGTTCAGACATTCGTGAAAAGGAAATACAAGCAACGCTAGCATATGTCTTAAACGCGGGCTGAGAGATACACGTCTGAAACTCTGATTTTGAATTTTAATATTGCTTCTGAATTATGTCTGCCTCCTTTCTTGTTTCTGCAGCCCCTCTCCCTGGCGTCACTCCCAATACACCCACCCCATGTAGCCCAGCCTGTGCGTCCCCCGGACTCCCTGTTCTCACTGTCCTGTAGGAGGACCACCCTGGGTCCTCCCTTCCCAGCTCTCCGTTCCTGGGCAGGTCACCGCCACCCTCACCGCCCACCCAGGACCTCTTACCTCTTTCTGAGGCACACTGCGATTGCTTCAGCTCTGAGTCTCAGGGAATTTTACCCCTATCATTTGACTTGCTTCCTAAGTGTCTCTTTAGGTCCAACCTGGTCCTTTCCTCTGTGTCATAAATCCACATTAGGCCTGAACAGGGTTTTTAGAGACAAACCTCTTTGTGAAACTGAAGCTTTCAATCTGTGTAGTTTTCATAAAATTCCTTGGTCTGGAAAAAACTCTCCAAACTGCCATAGTTGAAGTCTGGCTTTTCTGCCATGTGACGCGCCGGGTGGTGGTGGGGTGTGATTAGTGAGCCAGAGGAGGGGTCCCTGCCCTCTGACTGGGCTGCAGAGCCAAGAGCGCCTCTGTGACTCTCACATCCTTCCTCTCAGCTCCTGGTACCATTTCGGGCACTTGACCTCACTGGGGGTGGTGCTGGGTCAGCCTCGGGATCCAGGAATCTCCTGGTTAATCAACGTTCATTTTTAGCCATCAGCCTGATCTGTCTTTCAGTGTTGCCGAACACTGGGACACCTTCCTGGGCTCGGGTCCCCTCCTCCTGTTCACCTCCTGTTTCTTTACAGAAGCTAAAACATTTGAGGACAGGGGTGCAGGGAGCAGGGGAGCCAACTGCCCAGCACATTATGTGTGGAACCCTGGAACCACCGGGCACCCTTCTCTGGGTTCCATGTGCTGAGTACAGGCCCTTCCCGATCTGGCTGACTTGGATTTCAGGGCTTCTTCCTGCCACTGACTTCTCCTCAATCCCCTCCTGAACACATGCCCCCGCCCCCCAATGGCCACCTCCCAGGACCTCCCAGGTCATTCTCAGAGGACCTGTTCTCTGACATCACCGGGAAGACCCAGATCTAAAATGCTGTTTCCCTCTGCATCTGGCTGAAGAGCTTTAACATTTGTACATAATCGCATCCTCCAAGAAGCCTCACCATCCCTTCAGAAATCAGTCCAGCCACTGCGGTTGATGGTACGGACACAAAATCAAGTCAAGGAGAATGAGGCTGTCCTAAGGCTGGTCACCTAGTGGGGAACACAGAAGCTCCTCCATAAAGTCCGTCCGGAGTGAAGTGTCTGCCGGGACTTTCTTGGGGAATTTGTGTGTGGCTGCCACCATCTAGATGTTTTCTCATAAGATCTAGGAAATACCTCTGAGCACTTCTGGTGTTCTCATCACCTGTAAGGCACCTCACGTCGGAGGTTGTATCCTCAGCCAGGTGCCCAGATCCCAGCCCAGTGCCACGCTCGTGGGAGAGGCCGAGACTTCCCTGCTACTTGAGGTGACAATCTTCATTAAGCAAGGATGGAGCACTCATGGAGGAAACAAGTTTTGAGGGAGAAAGTTCTTCAAAGTTAAGGAAGAAAAAGTTTAGAGAGATAAAGGTCTTCAAAGTTACAGAAGAAAGAAGTTTAGAAGGAGAAAGGTCTTCAAAATTAAAGAAAAACCAAGTTGAGAGGGATAAAAGTGTTCCAAGGTAAGGAAAAACCAAGTTTAGAAGGATAAAGGTCTTCAAAATTGAGGAAAAACCAAGTTTAGAGGGACAGAGGTCCTCAAAGTTATGGAAGAAAGAAGTTTAGAGGGAGAAAGGTCTTCATAGTTAAAGAAAAAAAAATAGTTTAAAGGGAGAAAAGTCTTCAAAGTTAAGGAGAAAAACCAAGTTTAGAGGGATAAATTCTTCAAAATTAAGGAAAAAACAAGTTTAGAGGGAGAAAGGTCTTCAAAGTTAAGAAAAAACCAAGTTTAGAGGGAGAAAGGTCTTCAAATTTAAGGAAAAAACTAGTGTAGATGGATAAAGGTGTTCAAAGTTATGGAAGAAAGAAGTTTAGAGGGAAAAGGGACTTCAAATTTAAGGAAAAACCAAGTTTAGAGGGATAAATTCTTCAAAGTTAAGAAAAAACCAAGTGTAGAGGGAGAAAGGTCTTCAAAGTTAAGGAAAAACCAAGTTTAGAGGGAGAAAGGTCTTCAAAGTTAAGGCAAAACCAAGTTTGGGGGAGAAGGTCTTCACAGTTAAGGCAAAACCAAGTTTAGAGGGAGAAAGGTCTTCAAAGTTAAGGAAAAACCAAGTTTAAAGGAAAAATCAAGTTTAGAGGGAGAAAGGTCTTCAAAGTTAACGCAAAACCAAGTTTAGAGGGAGAAAGGCCTTCAAAGTTCCAGAAACCTTTGCAGAACAGGGCCATGCTCAGCATTGCTCTCTGAGGGCTGCTGAGAAATGGCATCTGAGTGCCCGCAGGCAGAGCAGCAGGCACGGTCTTTTGCTAACAATACCCGGACAGGACTCACTGGGCTGAGAGTTAGGAGGCCAAGAGGGACTGACCGTGGTGGTGGTGGGAGATGGTGCTCTGCCGGGTGACCCAGACCTGTTGGGGTGCGCTTGCCAGAACCAACTCTGTTTCTTCTCTAGAGCTGAAAGTCAGATCATGAAATAAAGCCTTTGAAAAACACGGAAACCTCGTCCCTTCTGGACAGTGTTGGGAAACTTCTGAAATAGCTTCCAGAAGACCTCTGATAAGTGTTGATTGCACTGATACTATGGTTATACTCGCTGCATCCCGGAGCGGGAAGTTCAATGCCCTGTTTCTCTTTTTTTGGTCAGGATCCTTAAGATTCAACCAGACAGGGAAATATTTTTCAGATACAATGCTACTTTCTTAAAAGTAATCACATAGGGAAAATTTAGTTGGAAAAGGTAACATTTCAAAATCTTTTGAGTTTTAACTGATTGTTAGAAGGATTTTATGTCCCCTATGTATCTCTTTGGGGCTTCTCTGGTGGCTCAGATGGTAAAGAATTGGCCTGCGATGGCGGATACCCAGGTTCGATCCCTAGGTCAGGAAGATTCCCTATAGAAGGGAAAGGCTGCCCACTCCAGCATTCTGGCCTGCAGAATTCTATACATGACCACACAGTCCATGGGTCGCAGAGTTGGACTCGACTAAGTGACCTTCACTCACACTCTGGCGGGGCCTCAGCTTCTGTCCTCAGCCAGGACCCTGACACACAGGCGCAGCTGGGCGGTGAATCCCGCATGCGGCTCCTGCACCCACGGCCCGTATCCTGCTCTGTTCCTGCTTGTCTCCTGGACACCTTCACCTAATGCTCCGCAAGCACCATGAGTCCTCCTTGACAGGAGATGCGGGTTTGATCCCTGGGTCAGAATTCCCTGGAGCAGGAAATGAAAATCCTATGGGTGGATTTTCAATCCATGGTGGGCGACAGTCCACAGGGTCTCAAGGAGTCCGGCACGACTGACGACTAAGCACAGCAATTCTACATTAGACCCCGACCCTCCCCTTCCCCGGTAGGCTCTCTTTCACTTAATCACATCACAATGAGTACAGATACCTGAGTTACACTAGTAATTGGCACCTGCATCTCTACTCCTTTCCTGGCCCCTTGCCCCCAGTCCACATGGTTCTCACATCCTGTGATGCCCGCCCTCATCAGCCCTGGGCAGTACCCTGTCACTGCTGCACTGCCCAGGCTCAGGCCCGCCTGGCTGAGCCCTGGTCCCCAGAGCCGAGTCCTAAGGGCCCCTGGGGCCTCTCCCCCGGCACCCAGTCCACCCTGAGGGCCGGTGCTGGAGTCAGAAAGGAAACGGGAGGGAAGGAGGGGAGGATATGGATGAACGAAGGAATCACGTTACTCGTCCAGCTTCAATCTTGCAATGGTTCCTGATGTTCTTGTTCAGCCCCTCAGTCATGTCTGACTCTTTTGAACCCCGTGGGCTGCAGCATGCTGGGTTTCCCTGTCCATCACCATCTCCCGGAGCTTGCTCAAACTCATGTCCATTGAGTCAATGATGAATCCAACCATCTCATCCTCTGTCGTCCCCTTCTTCTCCTGCCTGCAATCTTTCCCAGCATCAGGGTCTTTTCCAATGAGTTAGCTCTTCACATCAGGTGACTAAAGTATTAGAGCTTCAGCTTCAGCCTCACTCCTTCCAATCAATATTCAGGATTTACTTCCTTTAGGATTGTGTGGGTTGATTGCCTTGCAGTTCAAGGGGCTTCAAGAGTCTTTTCTAACACTACAGCCCCATGACTGACAGATAAAACCCCAATTCCTCAGAACAGCCTCCAGGTTCTTTCCAGTCCAGCCCTGCTCAATCCTTCCAACCCTGCCTGCCTCACCTTGGTTGCTCCCCAGCCCACACCCTCTGCCGGGTCCTGAGTGTACCTCCTGGGAGCAGGAGCCCTTTCCCACCAGTGACTCCACCTGGTTGTTCCTCCTCCAGCTGCCCCTGGACCTCACCCCTCCCTCGGGCCCGGCTCCTCTGTCACCCCGGGAGCCCAGCCCAAGCCCCACCGCATCACTAGCTCTGACCTTCTGACCCCATCGGGCCAGTTACGTGCCCATCAGAGCCGCCACCCACTGCTCAGAGACACAACCTCTTTCCCGTCCCTCTGAACCCACAGAAGAGGAAGAGCGTGTTTGATCAGTTTTATCCCTCGCCTCCTTTGTGACCATATAGAGTCTTCCATACAATCAGCTTCCAACCCATAGAGCATGGGGGTTTCCAGCTCTGCTACCTAGTGGGGCTTCAGGATAGGAAGATGCTGTTGCTCCCTGTGCAGGTCTAACTGTTGCCCCGCCCTCCATCATGGCCGGGTCAGACCAGCCCCTCCCGCTCTGCCCAGCTCTCCAGTTGTCCCGCCCAGCCCCGCCCCTCCAGCCCAGGTATTTGGGCCCCAGCGCCTCCATCCCTGCCCAGCCTGCTCCTACCGTGCTTGGTACGTGTGGGGTGGTGGGGCCGTGGCACCGGCCTGCCCGACGCAGAAGGCGGTGGGCCTGGTGGGGGCCGGCACCAGGCTGGTTTCCTTTCAGACCAGGTGGAGCGGCAGACGTCACGACGATGTGAGTGTGGATCCTGGCCCCCTGCGCGCTCTTGGGGTCCTGTGAAATGTGTATGCTTCTTACTGGCATGTGCATTGAATGGAGAAGAGCTGTCCCTTAATGGGGATCTTCCCCACCCATGGCTCGAACCTGGAGCTCCTGCACTGCAGGAGGATTCTTTACCATCTGAGCCACCAGGGAAGTCCAATTTCATTATCTATCTAAGCTAATTGAAATATCTCGTCTGTACCAAGTCGTGAGACTGTTAATAAGCAGGCGGATTCTTTACCAGCTGAACCATAAGGGAAGCCCAAGAATACTGAAGTGGGTAGCCTATCCCTTCTCGCACAGCTTTCCGACCCAGGGATCAAAGTGGGGTCTCCTACATTGCAGGCAGATTCTCTACCAACTGAGCAACTAGGGAAGTCCATGGGTCTATCTTATCTTTGTTATATCTTCGTATACCTTCCCTAAAGGTAATAATGAGCTTTCCTGATAGCTCAGTTGGTATAGAATCTGCCTGCGATGCAAGAGACCCTGGTTCGATTCCTGGGTCGGTAAGATCCCTTGGAGAATGGATAGACTACCCGCTCCAGGGTTCTTGGGCCTCCTTGTGGCTCAGCTGGTAAAGAATCCACCTGCAATGTGGGAGACCTGGGTTTGATCCCTGGGTTGGAAAGATCCCCTGGAGAAGGGAAAGGCTACCCACTCCAGTATTCTGGCCTGGAGAATTCCATGGACTGTATAGTCCATGGGGTCGAAAGAGGTGGACATGACTGAGCGACATTCACCTTCACTTTCACGAATACCTTTCTTTGCACTTGACTTGAGTCCAGCTGCAGAAATATGTTTCATAGACCTTGGACTGTTCTCTGCACTTGAAATGTATTTGAGGCTTCCCAGGTGGCTCAGTGCAAAAGAATCCACCTGCCAGTACAGGAGACTCAGGTTGGATCTCTGGGTCCAGAAGATCCCCTGGAGGAGGCAATCCACTCCAGTGTTCCTGCCTGAAGAATCCCATGGACAGAGGAGCCTGGCGGGCTGTAGCCCACGGGGTCATCAAAGAGTCGGACACAACTTAGTGACTAAACAGCAACAGCAATTCTTAATTACACTGCAAATACTGGGGTAGCACTTTATAGCATCACTTGCACAGCGTGAGAAGAAATCCCTGTCTTACTTTGTCAGTATAGGAAATGAATGGTTCTCAACCTGTTCACGTTTCTATTTGAAAAAGGGTGTTTTAGTTTGCTCTCCACCCCTCTCTCTCTTTGTCTTTTTTGGGGAGGGGGGCGCTGCCATAATGATGAAGGCTGGACTGCAGAGTCATGACCTGGTGCTCAGCTCTCACTCTGCTCCTTGGAGCCCGGCAGAACTAAGCTGCTTTTTAAATCAGCTCTTTCTGGAGCTGGTTTTGCTCCATTATTTTCCCTGTTTTAAGACTACTTCCTTGATTCTGGCTGCTCTGCAGGTCAGCCATCACATAGTTTGCTAATTATGCTCATTTTGTGTTGTTTCTCATAACTTTCCTTTGCATTGTTAGCTGAGTGGAGTCTGCAGGGCCTGAACTATCAGAGCAATTCACACCAGCCCTGGGTACAGGACCCTCCCGAGTTCCTGCCTGGGGAGCACGGTGCTGCCTCTGGTGTTCTGTCTCAGTGCCCCGGGGAGTGCACGAAGCACCGTTTCCTGTCTGATTTCCGGGCCTGTATCAGCGTGGGCTGTTCACTTATCTCCTGATTGACGTATTTTCTGCAGTCAGAGTATCCTGAACAAACCTCTGGGCCTCACTGCTTCATTCCTTCCTTTTCAGTTTAGCGATTTTACAGGGAGTGGGTATGCGCTCACCTTTAAGGACCATCAGCAACTGTTGTCAGTGGACAAAAAGAACTACCACCAGCATCGCTGTGGCCTTTGAAGACAAGTGCACTTCTGCTTTTTTCTGCATTAGTGTTAAGCTATTGGATACTAAGGCCTGTCCTGGTGGCTCAGTGGAAAGAATCCTTCTGCAATGCAGGAGCCTCGGGTTCAGCCCTGGGTCGGAAAGATCCCCTGGAGAAGGAAGTGGCAACCCACTCCAGTATTCTTGCTTGGAAAATCCATGGACAGAGGGGCCAGGTAGGCTGTAGTCCATGGAGTCACACAAGAGTCAGACATGACTTAGCTACTAAGCAAGAAATTGGATATTAAAGATGGAAGAGAATGTGTGTGGGGGGAGTGTTTCCTCTCCTCTACATTCTTCCTGGCTGGTCTAGAAATTAAATTGACCTAGGACAAATCAATAGCAAAAAACCAACGCCATTGAATTTTGTGCGAACCTTGAAGATATAAGACTCAAGAAGTGACAAGGCAGGCAGCTTTGTGTGTGTGTGAAGATTTGACAAAACAAGGGGTTTTTGCTTGGGGTAGCAAGAAACAGGGTTTGCTGGTTTCTTGCACAGCCTTTTCAGCCTTTCGTTTCCCTCTTTGGCCATAAAGATGTCTCTCTACCTCCTGGTACAGGGAGAGTATTTCCACGTGGAGATTTATTTTCAGCTTTCAGGGGAAACAGAAGAAGGCCAGAGTACACTTTTTGCACCAGCTGTTTCTCAAGTCTCTTTACTTCAGAGCAATCGATGTGCTGCCGTGGAGTGTTTTGGGGTGAGCTGCCCTGCACGCCATCAGGAACACAGATTACCTGGTGCGTCCCCGTCCTCATCCAGGGAGCAGAAATCGGGAGCTGACGCAGGACCCGGAGCGGGGCTGCCAGCCTGCAGGCCCTGCGGCTTCGCGCCCTTTCCTCGGGCTCACCTGCTTGTTTCTCCCACGTCGCTATCTAGGACTGACGCTGCTTTCTGTTGAAGAACTGGGGATCTCTCAGCTCTCATCCCTTCCCACCATGCACAGAAAGGCCCTGAACCCTCGCGCACTCCCTCCCCTCCCCACAGTGTCCTGTTCTGGACCGAACGCCCTCCGTGGCGGGGCTGTTGACCTCTGAGGCCGGGCCCTGGAGGTGGAAGTGGGCACATCCCAAGCCTTGTCCTGAGTGGGGTGAGCAGGCCCTGGGCCTGGGCACGGGGCCCTGGATTCGGGCTTTGGCACAGGTGGAGATCCCATAGGAGGAGGCCTGGGCGTCCGGGGGTTTGTCTTTGAGGCTTTCATGCTTCTTTGTACGGGATATACTTGTCTTTTATCTCAAGGCTGGGGTCTTTCTCTCTCTTTACATAATGTTCAACTTGTGTAACTGTGCTTTTGGATTGATCATTTTGAATGATTCTTGTTATAAAATCGTACCTATAGGCCCCAAACACACCGAACAACCTAGAAATGGGAGCAAAAGCCAACAGCTCCTTCCCGACCCTCCCAGGCCGTGTCCCAACACACTGTCTGTGTCAGCAGCGGGACTCAGCCGTGTTCACGTGTTAGAAGTCCACACGGGGGTCTGAGGCCCTGAGGAAACCGAGTTTTGTGCGTGTACCTGTTTGCTCGTGCAAGCAGAGCGTCAGTGCTAACAACAGTTAAGAGCAGAGTGAGACGTGGTCGACCTGTGGCCTGAATTTGTGTGACACTGATTTTAAATCCATCCTTTCAGCCTCGCCACCATGGATGTGCTGTCAGAAGCAAACGGCACCTTTGCCTTGACCCTTCTGAAAAAGCTGGGTGAAGACAACTCGAAAAATGTGTTTATCTCGCCCCTAAGCATCTC
Source organism: Bubalus bubalis (assembly GCF_019923935.1). Lineage (NCBI taxonomy): Eukaryota > Metazoa > Chordata > Mammalia > Artiodactyla > Bovidae > Bubalus > Bubalus bubalis. Next base: position 1,703,184 of record NC_059158.1, read on the forward strand.
CTCTGCCCTGGCCATGGTCCTCATGGGGGCCAGGGGCAACACCGCAGCCCAGATGTGCCAGGTACATTCGGGAGGCTGGTTCTGGGCGGCGGCCAATGCTCTTTCTTTGGCCCGTGAGCCGGTGTCCGTGATCTGAATCCCAAAGACCTCGCTCGACAGACAGGCCTCGCTCTCCTGTAGTCAGGGCGTACTGCACTTGTGCGTTTTTATCTGTTTTTTTTTTTTTTTCAGACACTTTCTCTAAACAAGAGCAGTGGGGGAGGTGAAGATGTTCACCAGGGTTTCCAGAACCTTCTCAGCGAAGTTAATAGGACGGACACACAGTACTTGCTCAGAACCGCCAACAGGCTTTTTGGAGAGAAGACTTACGATTTCCTCTCGGTAAGTCATACTCCCGATTGCCCGAAGCAGATAGAGACCGAGGTCGTGTGGAGACGGGAGGCGGGCCTTGTGATGCAGACAGGCCTTGTGGGCTGAGACCCACACTGAGGGCGGGGTGTGGGACCCCAGTCACGACCTCACGCTTCCTGGAACCATTTGGTCATTGCCTGTAGGACCATATATATACGTTAGTATACTGTGTCAGTGTTTTTCTTTCTGGCTTACTTCACTCTGTATAATAGGCTCCAGTTTCATTCCCCTCATTAGAACTGATTCAAATGTATTCTTTTTAATGGCTGAGTAATACTCTATTGTGTATATGTACCATAGCTTTCTTATCCATTTGTCTGCTGATGGACATCTAGGTTGCTTCCATGTCCTGGCTATTATAAACAGTGCTGCGATGAACACTGGGGTACAGGTGTCTCTTTCAATTCTAGTTTCCTTGGTGTGTATGCCCAGCAGTGGGATTGCTGGGTCATATGGCAGTTCTATTTCCATTCTTTTAAGGAATCTCCACACTGTTCTCCATAGTGGCTGTACTAGTTTGCATTCCCACCAACAGTGTAAGAGGGTTCCCTTTTCTCCACACCCTCTCCAGCATTTATTGCTTGTAGACTTTTGGATAGCAGCCATTCTGACTGGAGTGAAATGGTACCTCATTGTGGTTTTGATTTGCATTTCTCTGATAATGAGTGATGTTGAGCATCTTTTCATGTGTTTGTTAGCCATCTGTATGTCTTCTTTCGAGAAATGTCTGTTTAGTTCATTGGCCCATTTTTTGATTGGGTCATTTATTTTTCTGGAATTGAGCTGCAGGAGTTGCTTGTATATTTTTGAGATTAGTTGTTTGTCAGTTGCTTCATTTGCTATTATTTTCTCCCATTCTGAAGGCTGTCTTTTCACCTTGCATAGAGTGTCCTTTGTTGTGCAGAAGCTTTTAAGGTTAATTAGGTCCCATTTGTTTATTTTTGCTTTTATGTCCAAGATTCTTGGGGGTGGGTCATAGAGAATCCTACTGTGATTTATGTTGGAGAGTGTTTTGCCTATGTTCTCCTCTAGGAGTTTTATAGTTTCTGGTCTTACGTTTAGATCTTTAATCCATTTTGAGTTTATTTTTGTGTATGGTGTTAGAAAGTGTTCTAGTTCCATTCTTTTACAAGTGGTTGACCAGTTTTCCCAGCACCACTTGTTAAAGAGATTGTCTTTTCTCCATTATATATTCTTGCCTCCTTTCAAAGATAAGGTGTGCATAGGTGCATGGATTTATCTCTGGGCTTTCTATTTTGTTGCATTGATCTATATTTCAGTCTCTGTGCCAGTACCATACTGTCTTGATGACTGTGGCTTTGTAGTAGAGCCTGAAGTCAGGCAGGTTGATTCCTCCAGTTCAATTCTTCTTTCTCAAGATTGCTTTGGCTATTCGAGGTTTTTTGTATTTCCATACAAATTGGGAAATTATTTGTTCTAGCTTTGTGAAAAATACCGTTGGTAGCTTGATAGGGATTACATTGAACCTGTAGATTGCTTTGGGTAAAAATATGGAATGCTTCATGAAATTGCGTGTCATCCTTGCTCAGGGGCCATGCTAATCTTCTCTGTATTGTTCCATTTTACTATATGTGCTGCCGAAGTGAGCACTCAGTGTTCTTTTGATGAATTAGTGGGGGAGAAAGTGGTCTCCCCATCCTATTCCTCTGCCTTCTTAGGAAATCCCAAGAAAAGCATTGATATTTAGAACATTATTTTGATATGGAATATAAACTCAAAAGATGAGAAATATTTGTCAGTTATTTCATACTGATCAAGTATCCAAGAATCCAATACCAATCGCAGTGTATAATTAGATATTCCTTTAGTTTGTTTTTTGACTGGTCATTACTTACTAAATAGTATTTTAAGAAGCAGGCACTTGTTTTCAGATGTGTTTAAAAGCTGTTGAAATCACCAAGGGTATGATGAGGTATTGACTTGTAGGTGACCACTTTGCTTCCAGACTATTTTCTTAGACTGAGAGACTGACATCTTTTTGAAAAGCCCTGATTAAGAAGTGGAGCAGTAGGTTGGCAGAGCCTGAATGATGTGAAGGTTCTATGAAATGAGGCACCGGGACCACAACATGCAGGGTCCACGGTGTGTGGAGAAATCAACCATGTGACATCGGACAGAGCCAATTCTCCTGGTCCTCAGAGCACCTCTGAGACGTAGCTACTGCTGCGTCCTTGCTTCCAGGGGGCAAGGAAGCCAGAGAGACGCAGCGCCTTTCCAGGGTCACACAGCAGTGAAGCCGGGACGTGTGCTGGCGGCGGTGTTGCCGCAGTGCCTCTCGTGAATGGCTGTGTTGTTGTTGTTTGGTCGCTAAGTCGTGTCTGACTCCTTGTGACCCCGTGGACAGTAGCCCTCCAGGCTCCTCTGTGCATGAAATTGTCTAGGCAAGAATACTGGAGCGGGTTGCCATTTCCTTCTCCCGGGGACCTTCCCACGAGATCAAACCCTAGTCTCCAACATTTGCACGTGGATTCTTTACCACTCTGCCACCTGGGAAGCCTGTGATTTTACTCAGTTATTTATTCAATGTAGCTGAAAACTAAGAAACCAGATTGAAGGTTAATTCCACACATTCGTTTGTACATTACACAAGTAACCGTCAAATGATCAGTGTTGAGGTCGGCGTGGTGAAGAAGTAAGCTCTTGGTGTTGTCTGTTTCTGTAGCCATGTGATTCTGTCATTCTGTCTCTCCTAGTCTTTCAAAGATTCCTGCCGCATATTCTACCAAGCAGAGATGGAAGAGCTGGACTTTGTCAGCGCTACGGAGGACTCCAGGAAGCACATAAACACCTGGGTAGCCGAAAAGACAGAAGGTGAGGACGTGTCACTACTTCTGTTTGCACAGTATTTGAATCGGTCTAATTTTCCACAAGTTCCTTCCCAAGACCATCAAATGTAAACAGAAATGGCTTTTTTCTCTAAAAAACTGGAAACTTTCAAATCCACTTCTGAAATATATTCAGTAACTAATCAATTTCTCTAGCTTCCCCTCCTCATCAGTATTTGGTGCACCTCTTCCAGAGCAATCACACTTTGACTTTTGGCTGTTGCTGTTAATGTTCATATAGTCTGCCTTTTCACAAAGGGTGGAAGGAAGGCTCTGGATCGGGCTCCACCTCCCTGCCTGTGCAGCAGAGCGTGTGCTCTGAGGGTCGCTGAGCATCACTGCAAGACACGCGGTCAAGCCCTGGTCCACCTGCGCTTCTTCGTTTTCATGCTCTGCATGCTGGCTTCGGCCTCTCCCCTTCAGGACAGTCCCCTCACGTTGTAGATTGAACATTCCTTTTTCTGTCGCTGTGAACTATTCTGCCCTATTATTTGCTCATTGTATGTGTTTTATGCAACTCATGGTATTTTCTGAGCAGAGACTTTAAGGTTTTTGTTGCTGATTTTACTTTAGGGGCCAGGCTCCCTGTATGAGTTTCCCTGGTGGCTTGGATGGTAAAGAATCCACCTGTCAATGCAGAAGAGACAGGCTGGATCCCTGGGGCAAAAGATCCCCTGGATAAGGAAATGGAAATCTGCTCCAGTATTCTTGCCTGGGGAACCCCATGGATGCAGGAGCCTGGTGGGCTACAGTCCACGGGGTCACAAAGAGTGGGACCCAACTTAGCGAGTAAACAGACAACTCCCTGTTCGTGGTTGTCTGGGGGACGGGGAGCCCTCTGGTCTGTGCACTGACTCCTCCAGGGGGTGGACCAGTGAGTACTGTGCCCAGCAGCTCCACCAGGAAACCCTGTTAGCTAACTGGTTCTTTAAATCTTCTTTGCAGATAAAATTAGAGACTTGCTCTCTGCAAATTCAGTTAACCCCATGACACGTCTCATTCTCGTGAATGCCATCTACTTCAAAGGAAACTGGGACAAACAGTTTAACAAAGTGCACACCAAGGAAAGGCCATTCAAAGTCAGCAAGGTGAACAAGAATGTGTCATAAAGTGAAGGAGGTTGTTGGAAATGGTCCCTGGGGTCCCGTTGGTTTACAGAGCGTGCCAGGAGGCTGACCTCAAGGAACTTGTGCCTCTTGTGGCCTTGGTGGCCCAGATGTGGATGCGGGCACACCCTGGCTTCCTCTCCCCCTGCTCCTCCTCTGCTGTATCATCAGGGGCGGTCTGTGTGGCCGGTGTTCCGTCTTGTATCACACATCCCACGGGGCAGCTCGCAGGTGTCTGGGCCTTCTAGAACCCCCAAGATCCAGTTCAAACTCCAGACCGTGGCTGTGACGCTCCATGGGCCTGGATCCTACTGTCTGTCCCCCTCCTGTCAGGAGCTACCTACACAGACGCCTTTCTCTGCAGGGCCGTCCAGAAGCCTCTCTAGTGGTCTCCCCAGACCAGGTTCCTGGTTCCTGTGTCCCTCCTCTGAGCTCTCACAGAGTCCGTGGCCTCTCACAGTGGCTCTGATGTCCCAGAGCCCCTCGGGCCCATGTGCAGGATCAGGGACTTTACTTGGAAATTTTCCTGAGGACCGTGGCTGGGCTGAGAGTGGTGGGGGTCGGAAGCACAAGTCAGATTGTTTTGTATTTTTTTTAAATAATTGTATGTATTTATCTTGGCTGTGCCGGGTCTTCTTGCCGCGGAGCCTTTCCTGCAGCTGCCGTGGCGGAGGCCCTCTTGGCTCAGTGCTCGGGCTTCTCCTGCCGGTGCTCCTCTTGGTGCAGAGCTCGGGCTCCAGGCCCGTGACCGCGGCAGCTGCGGCTCCCGGGCTGTCAGCCCAGGCTCGGTGCTTGGGCCCGTGGGCTTAGAAGCCCCTGGGCCGTGGGTGTTCCCGAGCGGGGTGGGGCCTGTGCCTCCTGCACTGGAAGGCGGGTTATTTACCCCGAGCACCAGGGCAGCCCTGTTGTCTTTAAAACTAGAGCCAACACGGTGGTTCGTGGGTCAGCTGTGGGGCGCGAAGGACAGGGGCCCAGGGCTCTCCAGGGTGTGACGGCGGGATGGGTGGTGTCGCCATGAGCAGAGATGGGAAGGTATAGATGGAGCAGGTGGAGGGGAACACGAGCCGCCAGTGTGGGAGCCGACGTGGAGGCTCCTTTGCGTCCAGATGCAGATGTCAGGTAGGCAGGAGCCGGGGGAGAGGTCCTGCTGGGTAAGTCAGTGTGGAGCCCTCCTGGGTCAGCAGGAGAACAGCAGCCTGAGGCCTGAGTGCTGGGAACCAGGGGTGGGAGCTGGAGCCGTGAAGACGAGCTGACGACGCGGAGTTGGGGTGGGTCTGGTAGACAGGACAGAGTGTGTGGGTGCAGGTGGACGGCTCTGATGACTCGTCCAGCGTGTCCACAGGTCTTGTTTCAACTTAACATTTATCTATTTCTTTTATAGAACGTGGAGAAACCTGTGCAAATGATGTTCAAGAAGTCCACCTTTAAATCAACCTACATTGGAGAAATAAGCACCCAGATTCTGGTGCTTCCCTACGTAGGCAAAGAACTGAACATGGTCATCCTGCTGCCCAGTGAAAGCACGGACTTGAACACGGTAACCAGCCAGCCGTGGCCCCATGGGGTCTCATCGGGATTCCTGCTGGGCACTGGGCTCTGGGAACTCGTGTGCAGCCGGCAGGCTGCCCTGGGCCCACAGGGCGCAGTGTGTGGGTCACAGTGGAAGGTCCCTGGGGCAGCGCTGCTGCAGACCCTGAGATCTTCTACCTTCTCCAGGTGGAGAAGGCCCTGACCTACGAGAAATTCGTTGCTTGGACGAAGCTGGATGTGATGGACGAGGACGAGGTGGAGGTGTTCCTGCCCCGCTTCACGCTGGAGGAGAGTTACGACATGGAGTGTGTCCTCCGAGACCTGGGCATGACTGACGCCTTCGAGGCAGCCCAGGCTGACTTCAGCGGGATGTCGTGCCAGCAAGACTTGCACCTGTCCAAGATCGTGCACAAGTCCTTCGTGGAGGTCACTGAAGAGGGCACGGAGGCCGCGGCCGCCACAGTGGCCAGGATCACCCCAAGAATCCTGAGGATCGTGCCCCGGTTCTGTGCCGACCACCCCTTCCTCTTCTTCATCCAGCACAGCAAGACCGGGGCCATCCTGTTCTGCGGCCGCTTCTGCTCGCCGTGACGAGGTGGTGGGGCCCCCAGTGCTCCTCACCGCTCTTCCCGATCTCTGCGAAGAGCTGAAACCCAGGTGACCTTGGTGAAGGTCCACAAATAAAGGGCTGATAGAGACCGCCTGTGTGTTTGTCTGTGTTGTGTGTGTGTGTCTGTGTGTCTGTGTGTGTGTGTGTGCGCGCGCCCGTGTATTCTCGTGTCCCGTGCCTTCTCGGAGATAAAGCTGCCATTGGAGGCGGGCGCTCGGTGGTCCCGTCAGTGGGGAGCACTGGCTGCCTGCTCTCTGGGTCCTCCCTCCGCCCGCCCCGTCCAGGCCCTCAGGGAGAGCGCTGTCTGCTCCGGGCCTGGAAGGATGAGCGGGGCTGCACTGTCTCCTCTGCTCAGTGGCCCTGCTCCTGAGACCAGAGCGAAGCAGAGGCTATGACAGCCGTGGGGAGGGGGAGCGGGCCTCAGAGACCAAACGTGAGCCCTCCATAAAGCAGCAGAAGAGGGGAGGGCCGTGGACCCAGACCAGAGAAGTCCATCCCCAAGCCACTGTGTCTGCACTGGGGGTCTGTGGTCAGAGGCATGTTCAAGTGCTTGACCGTGCACATTCCTGAGCATGCTCAGTTGCCCCCAGGGTCAGAGATGAGCAGACAGGTCCTGTTCACGAGATGGGGGCGTTTCGGACCACGTCATGGATGTACACCGGGTGACTTTCCATCTTGCTGCTGGTACTGGAGATAAAGAGGCAGCTAAGGTTTCAACCAGTTCATTCTAAAGGAGATCAGACCTGAATATTCATTGGAAGGACTGATGGTGAAGCTGAAGCTCCAATACTTTGGCCACCTGATGCGAAGAACTGATTCATTTGAAAAGACCCTGATGCTGGGAAAGATTGAAGGTGGGAGGAGAAGGGGACAACAGAGGATCAGATGGTTGGATGGCATCACCGACTCAATGGACTTGGGTTTGGATAAACTCCGGGAGTGTGTGAAGGACAGGGAGGCCTGGCGGGCTGCAGTCCATGGGGTCACAAAGAGTCGGATATGACTGAGCAACTGAACAACACGAGAGACAGAAGCTAAACACATGGTCACACATCTACAAACTACTTTTATGAGCAGAGGAAAACAATACTTTTATGTTTAAAAACCATTTCTTCGCTTATTACCTAGTTCCTCTGTCAACTGTGAAATAAATCTCCAAACACTGAGTACCACTTACTAAGATCCTTCTTATTAGTCCTGAGCCGTGAATTTGAAAATAACCTGTCACATAATCATAAGCTGACTTTTATGATCACTTTGTAATAACATAAAAATCCTTACTGCTGCTGCTGCTAAGTCACTTCAGTTGTGTCCAACTCTGTGCAACCCCATAGACAGCAGCCCACCAGGCTCCCCCCTCCCTGGGATTCTCCAGGCAAGAACACTGGAGTGGGTTGCCATTTCCTTCTCCAATGCGTGAAAGTGAAAAGTGAAAGTGAAGTTGCTCAGTCATGTCCGACTCTTAGCGACCCCATGGACTGCAGCCCACCAGGCTCCTTTGTCCATGGGATTTTCCAGGCAAGAGTACTGGAGTGGGTTAGGGTTAGGGTTAGTCAATCATAAAAAGATTAAAGAAGTCTTAATCCTAAAAAAGAAAAAAACTTGGGACCAAATTTAAGCAGTTTATCGTAAAGACATTGCAGGTATCAAAGAAAACGATAAACAATCTAGTGGGACTTTTACATTAAGGGACAGCTCTTCTGCATTGCATGCACATGCCAGTAAGAAGCATACGCATTGCACCAGGACCGCGAGCGGGCGCGGGGATCCAGGATCCACACTCACAGCGTAGTGACGTCTGCCTCGGCCACCGGGTCCGAAACGAAACCCAGCCCAGCGCAAGTTCCCGCCCGCCTTCCGCCTCGCGCAGGCCGTTGCCGCGGCCCCACCTCCCCACACATATGCTACGGAGTGCCCACCGCCCCACATATATGCTACGGAGTGCGACAGGAGCCGGCTAGGCAGGGATCGCGGCTCTGGGGCCCAAATACCGCGACCAGAGGGGCGGGGCGGGCCGGGACGACCGGGGGGCGGGGCAGAGCGGGAGGGGCGGGGAGGACCCGGCCAGGTAGGAGGGCGGGGCAACAGTTAGACCTGCACAGGGAGCAACAGCATCTTCCTACCCCCGAAGCCCCACTAGGTAGCAGAGCTGGAAACCCCCACTCTCTATGGGTTGGAAGCTGATTGTCTGGAAGACTCTATATGGTCACAAAGGAGGTGAGGGATAGAACTGATCAAACACGCTCTTCCTCTTCTGTGGGTTCAGAGGGACAGGAAAGAGTTGTGTCTCTGTGCAGCGGGTGGCGGCTCTGATGGGCACATAACCGGCCTGATGGGGCCAGAAGTTCGGAGCTAGTGATGCGGTGGGGCGTGGGCTGGGCTCCCCGGGTGACAGAGGAGCCGGCCCGTGGGAGGGGTAAGGCCCAGGGGCGGCTGGAGGAGGAACAACCAGGCAGAGTCACTGGTGGGAAAGGGCTCCCGCTCCCAGAAGGTACACTCAGGACCGGGCAGAGGGTGTGGGCCAGGGAGCAGCCAAGGTGAGGCAGGCAGGGCTGGAAGGATTGAGCAGGGCTGGACTGCAAAGAACCTGGAGACCGTTCTGAGGAATTGGGGTTTTATCTGTCAATCACGGTGCTGTGGTGTTAGAAAAGACTCTTGAAGTCCCTTGAACCGCAAGGCAATCAACCCAGACAATCCTGAAGGAAATAAATCCTGAATATTCATTGGAAGGACTGAGCAGATCAGATCAGTCTCTCAGTCGTGTCTGATTCTTTGAGACCCCATGAATCACAGCACTCCAGTCCTCCCTGTCCATCACCAACTCCCGGAGTTCACTGAGACTCATGTCCATCGAGTCAGTGATGCCATCCAGCCGTCTCATCCTCTGTTGTCCCCTTCTCCTCTTGCCCCCAATCCCTCCCAGCATCAGAGTCTTTTCCAGTGAGTCAACTCTTCGCATGAGGTGGCCAAAGTACTGGAGTTTCAGCTTTAGCATCACTCCTTCCAAAGAAATCCCAGGGCTGATGTCCTTCAGAATGGACTGGTTGGATCTCCTTGCAGTCCAAGGGACTCTCAAGAGTCTTCTCCAACACCACAGTTCAAAAGCATCAATTCTTCAGCGCTCAGCCTTCTTCACAGTCCAACTCTCACATCCATACATGACCACTGGAAAAACCATAACCTTGACTAGACGGACCTTTGTTGGCAAAGTAATGTCTCTGCTTTTGAATATGCTATCTAGGTTGGTCATAACTTTCCTTCCAAGGAGTAAGCGTCTTTTAATTTCATGGCTGCAGTCACCATCTGCAGTGATTTTGGAGCCCAAAAAAATAAAGTCTGACACTGTTTCCACTGTTTCCCCATCTATTTCCCATGAAGTGATGGGACTGGATGCCATGATCTTCGTTTTCTGAATGTTGAGCTTTAAGCCAACTTTTTCACTCTCCACTTTCACCTTCATCAAGAGGCTTTTTAGTTCCTCTTCACTTTCTGCCATAGGGGTTGTGTCATCTGCATATCTGAGGTTATTGATATTTCTCCCAGCAATCTTGATTCCAGCTTGTGTTTCTTCCAGTCCAGCGTTTCTCATGATGTACTCTGCATATAAGTTAAATAAACAGGGTGACAATATACAGCCTTGACATACTCCTTTTCCTATTTGGAACCAGTCTGTTGTTCCATGTCCAGTTCTAACTGTTGCTTCCTGACCTGCATACAAATTTCTTAAGAGGCAGATCAGGTGGTCTGGTATTCCCATCTCTTTCAGAACTGTCCACAGTTTATTGTGATGCACACAGTCAAAGGCTTTGGCATAGTCAATAAAGCAGGAAGGACTGAGGCTGAAGCTAAAGGTCTAATAGTTTAGTCACCTGCTGTGAAGAGCTGACTCCACCCTGATTCTGGGAAAGATTGCAGGCAGGAGAAGAAGGGGATGACAGAGGATGAGATGGTTGGATTCATCATTGACTCAATGGACATGAGTTTGAGCAAGCTCCGGGAGATGATGATGGACAGGGAAGCCTGGCATGCTGCAGTCCATGGGGTCGCAAAGAATCAGAAAGGACTGAGGGACTGAACAAGAACATCGGGAACCTTTGTAAGATTGAAGCTGGACGAGTAACGTGATTCCTTCGTTCATCCATATCCTCCCCTCCCTCCCTCCCGTTTCCTTTCTGACTCCAGCACCGGCCCTCAGGGTGGACTGGGTGCGGGGGGAGAGGCCCCAGGGGCCCCTAGGACTCGGCTCTGGGGACCAGGGCTCAGCCAGGCGGGCCTGAGCCTGGGCAGTGCAGCAGTGATGGGGTGCTGCCCAGAGCTGATGAGGGCGGGCATCACAGGATGTGAAAACCAGTGGACTGGGGGCAAGGGGCCAGGAAAGGAGTGGAGGTGCAGGTGCCAGTTACTAGTGTAACTCAGGTATCTGTACTCATTGTGATGTGATTAAGTGAAAGAGAGCCTACTGGGGAAGGGGAGGGTCAGGGCTGTAACATAGCATTGCTGTGCTTAGCCGTCAGTCGTGCTGGACTCCTTGAGACCCTGTGGACTGTCGCCCACCATGGACTGAAAATCCGCCCGTAGGATTTTCATTTCCTGCTCCAGGGGAACTTGCTGACCCAGGGGTCAAACCCGCATCTCCTGTCAAAGAGGACTCATGGTGCTTGTGGAGCATTAGGTGAAGGTGTCCAGGAGACAAGTAGGAACAGAGCAGGATACGGGCCGTGGGTGCAGGAGCTGCATGCGGGATTCACCGGCCCAGCTGCACCTGTGTGTCAGGGTCATGGCTGAGGACAGAAGCTGAGGCCCCGCCAGAGTGCATGTGAAGGTCGCTCAGTCGAGTCCAACTCTGCAACCCATAGACTGTGTGGTTCATGTTTAGAATTCTGCAGGCCAGAATGCTGGAGTGGGCAGCCTTTCCCTTCTACAGGGGATCTTCCTGACCTAGGGATTGAACCCAGGTCTCCCGCACTGCAGGCGGATTCTTTTTCAGCTGAGCTAATCAGCAGTTAAAAAGCGAAAAGGGCACCTAGCCAGGAAGAGGAGAAGGGCAGGTGGAAGCTGGACCGTAGTGTCCAGAAGGGGCCAGTACTGTCTGCTTTGATTGAGAAGGAAGTGGAGAGTTAGGAGGGTGAGGGGCTGCTCCTCACCGCAGATCAACACTGCCCTAACAATCCCCAGAGTCAGGGGGAATCCGAGGGAGAGGGAGGAGGAAGAGGGAGGAGGGAGAGGGAGGAGGGAGAGGGAGGAGGGAGAGGGAGGAGGGAGAGGGAGGAGGGAGAGGGCACATGCTGGCCGGAGCCGTAGGAACTGGAAAGAAGGTTGTGTTCTAAGGACAGAATGGAAATGAGCGTGTCACTTGCCTTCTGAATGGTGACAATCAGAAACAACTATAAAATATTAGGAAATTAGGAAAATCTAAACCGGAAAATGATTATTTTGTCAAGAGTACAAGAGCGAGGGTTCCCTGGTAGCTTAGCTGGTAAAGAATCTGCCTGCAATGCAGCAGACCCTGATTTGATTCCTGGATTGGGAAGATCCCCTGGAGAAGGGAATGGCTACCCACTGCAGTATTCTTGGGCTTCCCTGGTGGCTCAGCTCGTAAAGAATCCACCTGCAATACGGGAGACCTGTGTTCCATCCCTGGGTTGGGAAGATCCCCTGGAGAAGGGAATGGCTACCCACTCCAGTATTCTGGCCTGCAGAATTCCATGGACAGAGGAGCCTGGCTGGCTACAGTGCCTGGGGTCACAAAGAGTCAGACACGACTGAGCAACTTCCACTTTCACAAGAGCGAAGCAAAGTAACCCTGCTTTTTCTAGCTTGGTAAGTATTTGCTATTATTTTAGGTCTTTAATCTAGTGGCTCAGATGAAATTTGTACTTTCCAGCTGTACATGTCAACCCAGCATCTGAAAGACAGGTGGCTACAGGTGAGGTCTGTGAGGCACAGAGGGGCTTCCCCTAAGCCTGAATCGCCTGAAACCTGGAAAAGGTTCTTCAGAATCTGAGTCTCAGTCATTTTACTGGATGCAGTTATTTAATTGTCATTTATTTTGCAGTTATGCTCTCACTTAAAATCTGAGTTAAATTAAGGGAATCTTGTTACTCAAGATTTTTTAACATTGCTGATCATAAAATTTTAAGAAATAGTGAAATAACTGAATAGAAGTTCCCCCACCCTTACTTTTTTCCTCTTTCCTTTTCTTATCTAGAGACACTCACTTTCTCTGGAATCACCCGGGTGACTAATGTCACAAGAAGTGAAGAGCAAGATGAGCCAGGGCCCGCTGTCCGGGATGGGGCCTGCCACCGGGCAGCATCATGGAAGGGAGCTGGGTGAATCTTCATGAGAAGCTCCGAGAACTGCCTCCTCAAATGCCAAGAGAGACCTAGTGGCTTGATCAGAGCAGTCCTCACCGGGCCCTGCGGCAACGAATCTGCCAAAACTAAACGAGCAAAAACTGTGGCAAGCAGGGCTCAGCTGTTACGAGGCCGATTTCCGCCAGGACCGCCCAGATGCTGCCACCCCAGCAGGTGGTGCCCTGGGGAACCGGGCCTGAAATGGGACCTGCTCTGTAGGGCATGGCCTTGGAGGTTTAGGGGGGTGCCTTCTTGGCTAGGCCTAGTGCTCCAGGAGCGGGATGGCCTTGAAAACGTGCTGGGTTTCCCACAAAGGGCAGGGGGTTACATTCCAAAATGCAAGCTTGCGTCTGTTGACCTGAAGCAAACAGACTGCAGGTGTTTCTGCAGCAAAGTTGGGTTTATTCAATTCGGGATCAGCAGGGAATTGCAGTTAAGGCTCTCTGCCCTGGCGGCCACATGCAAGACCCCACCCGGCAAGGGAAGGAGCAGCTTCATAGAGGGGACACGGGACGGACCGGCTGGGTAAACAGAGCCTGGGCTCCTCCCCGAGTCCTGGCGGGGAGGAAGGGGACTCTCCCTTCCACTGTGGGGCTCCGCTGTGGCTGCAGGGGCGAGAGCGCCCCCTGCTGGACCCCTGTCTGTCTACCCAGGGTTTCCATTCGCTCATGTTTCACAGGCGTCCGGACGAAAGCCAAAAGGGACACGAGATACGCATTTTTCCTTATTCCTGCTTGGGGAGGGTGCTCAGAACATTTTCCTTCGTTCTAAAGAAAGCAAGCACTTTCAGCACATTCTAGGTGTCCATGCGCCCGTAGGTCGCCCACCCGCCAGCCCCTCGGCAGGAGGGGACAGAGCGCTACGCGGGAGGGAAGTGCTCTGCCTTCGCCGCTGGCCGCCCTCCGCTCCCCGCCAAGTCGCAGCAGCGCACACACTGCCCCGCTTCCAGGGCGCCCCGACTCCAAAGGCAGCGTGGGACCTGCGCGAGGACCTGGGACCGCTCCTCCTGTGAGCCGTCTGGGCCGCGCGGCCGGCCCAGCCCTGGGCTCGTCTACAGAGTGTTCTCAGATGACGTGGTGAGTGCATCACCCTCGATGACTTTTTACCTGAACACCCAGAATTCATGAAATGCCCACGGTGACGACACCAGCCGCGCGACAGCTAATTATTTCATTCATTCCACAAACTTTTTTTTTTTTAATGTGTAACTTACAGAACTTCTCTTTTATTCTTTTTCATTTTATTTATTTATTTATTCGGCCGCATGGAGTCTTAGTTGCTGTGTGCAGGGTTGCCCCTGAGGTGGGTGGGATCTTAGTTCCCCAACCAGGGATTGAACCCGAGTTCTCTGCATTGGAAGGCAGATTCTTCACCACTGGACCCCCAGGGAAGGCCCCCTTCCACAGCCTGCTACTGAGCACCCGCTATAAGCCAGGAGCTGCCCTGGGGTCTGGGAACATCATGGTAGGAGACACAGTCCCGGCCTCGGGATACCAGATAGATATTGTGAGAGTAGAAAAAAAATGTGATTCGTGTCTGCCACCAGCCCCTGGCACAGAGTCCCTGAAACTCTGGTAATTTTCTAAGTGATAAGAACACTGGGAGTGTCTTTTGTTCTAGAATTTGGTCTCTGACCCCAGCTGCTGACACGGAGCTCCTGGAACCCATGTAATTTCCTGGTTGATGGGAGTGTCTTCAGTTCTCATGAGATGACTCTGGGTGGAGCTCCTACATGAGGACTGCTCCCCAGAAAGACCAACCCATGATGAGAAGCTTGGAAACTTCAGCTTCACCCCCACATTCTCTTGAGAAGGGAGGTGGTCTGAAAATGGAGTTAATAACTGATCAAGCCTCTGTACATAAAATCCGAATAGTGTGGGGCCTGGAGAGCTTCCAGGTGGATGAACACATTCACACGGGGAGGGGACACGCCCTAAGTCCATGGGGACAGAGACTCTCGGGACCCACCCAGACCTCGCCGTGGGTGGCTCTTTATTAGTGTCCTTTATCACATCCTTTAGTAAACAGGTAAAGATGAGTAAGCCTTTGAGTTCTAGGAGCCATTCTAGCAAGTTAATCAAACCTCAGGAGGGGGTCGTGGGAACCTCTGATTTGTTGTCATATCAGACAGGAGCTCTGGGTCACCTGTGACAGACTGGCACTTGGGGGACAAGCGAGTGGGCTTGTGGGGCTGAGCCCTTAGTCTCTGGGATCTGACCCTGTCTCCAGGTACAAAGCGTCGGAATCGACTTAAACCGTAGGATGCCCAGCTGGTGTCGTGAGAACTGACTGGTATGGGAAAGCCTTCCATGCATTTGGTCACCAGAAGAGTCAGCAGGGAAGTGCTTTGCGTGAGGAATAAGGAAGAGAGACCCCGGGAGGGAGGAACTGGGTTCTTCCCCATTTAGGGAAAGACTGAACTGAGGTTTTTCCTTGCACAGACATGCAAATAAACGGCATTTGACGTGGTGTGGCTCAGCAACTAAACCGCAGTGCTGTGATGGCGCTGTGTTTGCGGGCAGTGTGAGGAGACACAGCAAGAAGCCTGGCTGGAGACTCAGCGAGGGGGTCCCGAACCCACTGCCCTCAGCGGAGATGCCAAGAGGAGGATGAGCCCCGAGGACCGCAGGAGGAGGGGCTTCCAAACCAGCGATGGGAAAACGGAAAAGTGCACGTGGCTGGGGAGACACAAGTCACTATTGCTGGACCACAAACACGAGGCAGTTCGGGCCGGACACCTACGAAGGGCCTCGTCTGTCAGCCTACACGTGTGTATTTTATCTGACGGGCAGCGGGAGTCCCTGGAGGATTCCGAGCGCTGAGGTCACACAGCAGAGAGGTGCATCCGGAAGATGGCTCTGCAGCAGCGCAGGGTGGGGAGCCGGAGGTTTGCTCCCTGGACGCGGGGTGTCCGTGCAGCGATGCTTCAGAGGAAAGGCGGCAGGCGGAGAGCAGGGCCGTGCCTGGGGCCTGGGGCCTGGAAGGAAGAGCTGATGAGGGCGACCTGGTCAGGCCCCGGAGTTGCTGGAAGGAGGGAGGGGAAGGAGGCTCCAGCGGGACTTTCAGCCTGCCGACACACCGGCAGATGAATGGCGCAGACACTACACTGAACTCGTTTCACTTCTCCCTGGGAACAAAAGGCGTTCGCAGAGCCTGATCATTAGCTTCCGTTCCTAAGGTCTGGGAAAAACACAGGCAATGTACATTTGCACTGAGACAGAACATGTAACATCAGCATACGCGTCTCCACTTAAAGCCTCTTTATTTAAAAAGCCCAACATGAATTAAAAATGCACACATATGTACCTTTGGGATGACTGCTCAAGATCATGGCTTATAATTGGTAGGGCTTTGCTCTTAAACACTTCCTTATTTCAGGTTTAACCAGAAAGAAGTAGTTATGAAAGTGAGAATGAATGAACCAGTCTCCCTGGAACACAGTTCCCATAAGGGCAGGAGAAGCAGCTTATTTAGAGGTTAGGTGAGAAAGAGTCAGAAGGAAGATTGAGTAGAATGCTAAAATTTTTTGAAATTATTAATAATTCTACAATTATTTACACTTTTAAAATTATTAATTTGAATTAATAAGTTATCTGTTTAAAATTCATGAAATTTTAAAAATTATGAATAATTCTACAAGCAACAGGAAGACATTGTGTGACAAGGAAAAGCAATGATTTAGGAAACATAATTACCATAATATTTGGAATGACCAGAATATGGGAAAGTCTATCACAGGAAATAAATTAAGAAACTGTTACATCATTATGAGGTCGTATGGGCCTGAATTAAATTATATATAATTCTTGACTCCTCAAGTTCCCTCACTGACTCCCCACAAACCAAATATCTCACTTTAATGTTAAGTTTTTTTAAAAAGGAAAAGGAAAACCTCCCAACAGATTCCAGGACCAGGTAGCCCACTGGCAAATTCTCACACTAACCCTTCTCAAATTCTTACAGGAAACTGAGTGGGGAGGACTTGTGAACTCATAGGCCAAGACCAAAGTAAGACACAGACACCAAAGGAAAATACAATTACAGGACAATATTCCGTATGAATATTGATGCAAAAGCCTCAGCAAGATACTAGCAAATTGCATCCAACAAGATATTAAAAGGATTACACATCATGACCAAGAGGGACTTAGTCCAAGATACAATGGAGACCCAACATAAGAAAGGCTACCACTGCCACACATCCATGAATAGTATGAAGAGGGGGGAAAACCACACATGATCATTTTGTGAAAACAAATAAGAGAAACCTCGTTTAAAACATCTATGGTCAACTGATTTCATTCAATGGGGGACGGATAGTCTCTTCCGTAGGTGATTCTGAAAAACTGGATTTCCATACTCAAGGATGAAGTTCTCCCCTTACAAAAAAAACCCTCAAAATTGATCAAAAACCTAAATATAAGAACTAAACTATAAAACTGTTAGAAGAAAACATAGGAGTGAATGTCCAGGACCTTTGGACTTGGCAATGGGCTCTTAGATATGACACCAAAAATTCAAGATAAAAACAAAAAAATAGATAAATTGGATTTCATCAAAATTGAAAAGCTGTATGTGTCTAAGGACATTATCAAGAAAGTAAGAGACACCGGAAACCAAGCTTGAATTAAGGGCCACCCACGAGGCACACAGGCACAGGAGTGCTGCGTGCTCACTGCTCTCAGTCGCGTTCATGAGCGTCAGAGGCTGCTCCAGCCCCTACGAGGCTCTACTGTTGCAGGGAATGTGGTCTGGGCTGATGTTCTTTTTTTTAACCTTATGAGAAATGAACAACCTCCTATGTCCCTGCACCCCCTTTCAGCCCTATCACTGGGGACACTTATCTTTAATTCAGTATCATAGTTTAAGGTGGGCTCTCGAGCTAGGGTGCTTTGCACCTTTACTAGACTATTTGGACCTCAGTTTTCTCATCTGTGAAATGGAAATAACAATAGAAACTGCATTACGGTGCTGCTGTTGGGACTAAGTCAGCTAACCCACATGAAGAACGTAGTACGCTGCGGGCATTCAGTAAGCGCTGTGTTGGTGCTAATGGCACGAACCCACACTACTCTTATTTGTGGTAATTACCCAAAAATATCAAGTGCCACTCTAGCTTGTCCTTGTATAGCAGAGGGACTTATTCAATTCACATCCTCTTATCCAACACTCATGACTGAGTCATGAAGTAGGAAGACAAGTCATAGAACAGAATTCTGCTCTAATATCTTTGCAATTCCAGTAGTACAGGCTTGAAAGTACCCTTTACTTCTAATTTTCAGTCAAACTCTCACCCACCATAGATCACTGTGTACCGTAAGAGCCTAATATCTCTATTCCCACAGTTGCCAAAACACGATTGGTTTGGGGTAGAAACAGGGAGTTATAGGTTTGCTTGGGTCCAAGCACATGCAAAAGTAATTTCAAAAAGCATGTTGAATTTGCCAGTATTTGATTGTCAACTAACTGCTGAATTGTTGTTCAGTAGCTCAGTCATGCCCCACTCTTTGCGACCCCATGGACTGCAGCATGCCAGGCTTCCCTGTCCTTCACTATCTCCTGGAGTTTGCTCAAACTCATGTCCATTGAGCCGATGATTTAAAATAAGTTAAAATATGAGATGCCTGCGTTCTCGTTTTTAATGAGTCAATTATTCATGGCATGACTGGCCATTTAACATCAAAAACCTATTAGTCACAGAGTTTTTTACTTGAATCTGGTCTCAAGATTACCATTTTGTTAGGACATTATCCAAGTACGACTTATTAATGAAAAAGCCAGTTCATGACATGTTGCCATTAGAATCCCAGCCACAGCATTTGAGGAATCAAGATGGATCACTCTTGACAAGCAGCAGGTCTTCCCAAAATACCACAGGAAGTGAAAGTTCTCAGAAACCAGGGGTTTTGTAAGGGAATCATCATAATAGCTAATTTCCTAACGAAACTGGCCAGGTCGATGTCTTCTAGTTACATTTGAGAAAAGCCACTATGTTGCTTCTTGAAATTTCCGGGTTTGGATGATCTTCAAAGGGAGACAAGGGATACCCTGAAAACACAAGACATCTGCTCATCCTGAAAGGTCCAAAGAAACCTGAAGAGATTCAGACAACCAGCCTGTTCCCTGAGCAAAGACAATGCCTCCAACCATCTTCCAAGTCTTATCCTGGGGAACTCGGCAGCAAGCTAGAAACAATTATCAGTTCAGTTCAGTTCAGTCGCTCAGTCGTGTCCGACTCTCTGCGACCCCATGAATCGCAGCACGCCAGGCCTCCCTGTCCATCACCATCTCCCAGAGTTCACTCAAACTCACATCCAACGAGTCGGTGATGCCATCCAGCCGTCTTATCCTCTGTCGTCCCCTTCTCCTCCTGCCCCCAATCCCTCCCAGCATCAGTCTTTTCCAATGAGTCAGCTTTTCGCATGAGGTGGCCAAAGTACTGGAGTTTCAGCTTTAGCATCATTCCTTCCAAAGAACACCCAGGACTGATTTCCTTTAGAATGGGCTGGTTGGATCTCCTTGCAGCCCAAGGGACACTCAAGAGTCTTCTCCAACACCACAGTTCAAAAGCATCAATTCTTCGGTGCTCAGCTTTCTTCACAGTCCAACTCTCACATCCATACATGACCACTGGAAAAACCATAGCCTTGACGAGACAGACCTTTGTTGGCAAAGTAATGTCTCTGCTTTTCAATATGCTATCTAGGTTGGTCATAACTTTTCTTCCAAGGAGTAAACGTCTTTTAATTTCATGGCTGCAGTCGCCATCTGCAGTGATTTTGGAGCCCCAAAAAATAAAGTCTGACACTGTTTCCACTGTTTCCCCATCTATTTCCCATGAAGTGATGGGGCCAGATGCCATGATCTTCGTTTTCTGAATGTTGAGCTTTAAGCCAACTTTTTCACTCTCCTCTTTCACTTTCATCAAGAGAAGTAACTATAGGAGGGAACTAAGAAAAAGTCTGGTTAATTGCTTTTAGAGGAATAGGACCCTCCCCCCAAAAGTGAAAGACAACCTACAGAATGGGAGAAAATGCAGATTATAAATCTGATAACATCCAGAATATATACAGAGCTATTATTCAACAACAAATAGACAAACAACCCAATTACATAATGGACAAAGGATTTGTATAGCTATTTCATCAAAGGTAAACAAGTGGCCAGTGAGCACAAGAAAAGATTCTGAACATCATTAGTCACCAGGGAAAAGCAGAACAAAACCACAGTGAGACAGTACGAAAACCACTAGGGCAGCTACAACAATAATAAAAAAGCAACATAACAAATGTTGGGGAGAAATGTAGAGAAGTCAATCAGAATGTAAAGCAGTGGACGTGATGTGTTAGTCTCCCGGTCGTGTCTGACTCTTTGCAACTTCATGGACTGTAGCCAGTCCATGGAATTCTCCAGGCAAGAAACTGGAGTGGATTGCCAGATCCTACTCCAAAACAGTGGAACCACTGTGAAAACCAGTTTGGCAGTTCCTTAAAAAGCAAAACAGTTACTACATGACAGTGCGATTTCACTCCTTGGCATACACCCAAAAGATTTTTTAAAAGGGACTCAGACACTTGTGCACCAATAATTATTTCAGCATTATTCACAACAGCCAAATGACCCAAGTGTCCATCAACCTGTGACAGGTTAAAACAACATGAACAGATAAAACGTGGTATATGCATAAATAGGATATTAGTCAGCAGTAAAAGGGAGTGAAGTTCTGATACATGTTACGATATGGATGAACCTTGAAAACATTAGGCTAAGTGAAGGAACCCAGACACAAAAGGCCGCCTGTTGTATGATTCCACTTGTATGAAATACCTAGAAAAGGCAAATTCACAGAAAGCAGAAAGATTATTGGTGTAGAACCTGGGTGGGGAGTGGGGAGTTTGGAGTTACTGCCTAAGGATTAGTGAGTTTCTGTTTGGAGTGATGAAAAATTTTCAGAAATAAAAATAGTGACATTGCATAGCATTATGAATGTAATTAATGCCACTGGATATAATTAATGCCATTGTGTACTTACAATGGTTGAAATGACAGATCTTTTGTTACAGAGATTTTACCACCATAAAAAAAAAAAGATTAACTAGAGGGACTTCCCTAGTGATAGGGAGATAGGATTCCACATTCCCAATGCAGGGGCCCGGGGTTTGATCCCTGGTGGGAGAATTAGATCCCACATGCCCAGCCAAGACCCAGTGCGGCCAGGCAGAGAGGTGGATAAATATATTTATAAACACAACCTGAGTTCTCAGCAAGTTTGTTTCCCAAAAGAAGGCGGATGCTGTTCGTAGAGGAAAGAAAAGCCATTAAATAAAATCAAAAGGAACTACTTCTCTAGGAAAACGTTCAAGCTACTTTGATTAGTCTTAAGGTAACCCTTGATATTAATTTTCATCTGAAACACAAAATAAGGGGCAGCTGAGGGAAAGAAGTATGCAGCTGGCTTAACTGCCTCCCCCGCCCCCCACCTGCCGGAAAGCCTAAGCCTACTTCTCCACTGCAAGGGGTGAAATGAACAGTCCACTCATGACCCTTAGAGGTCATGCTTGCTGCATCTACATTTTTATAGCACCGCCTCCTCCTTAGTCTCATGGTAGGAATGTCTTGTTTGCAGTAAATGCCAGATTAGCAGGGAATCATATTTCTCTTCGCCAGAGGGGCCCCTATCCAATCCACCGCTGGCGCTTTCACCATCCTGAAGACCCAGGCGAGGGCTGGCCTGCTGGCCAGCTGACCTTGTCCGGAGGGCGACGTCCCCTCCGCACCTGCGATTCTCGCGCGCGGCCGCCAGATGGTGCTGCCTCGTCGCGGACTAGGATCAAAGCGCGGCTGGACCCAGAAGCTCCCCGCACCTGCGAGTTTTCAGAGGCGGGGTCGCACGTTGGTCTCCTTTCCGGCCCAGCACTTCCACCCACACACCAGGGTCTAGACGGCTCCCGGGCTGGTTGCCTGCGGCTCCACAGTCACCGGGAGGTCTGGCTGTTTTCCTTATTGGTCCTCACAGCACCCTGGTGGCTCAGTGGTAAAGAATCTGCCTGCCAAGTGTGAGATGCAGGTTCCGTCCCTGGGTTGGGAAGATCCCCTGGAGGAGGAAATGGCAAACCAATCCAGTATTCTTGTCTGGGAAATGCCAGAGGAGGCTGGCAGGCTACACAGCCCATGAGGTCGCAAGAGTTGAACACGACTTTGCATAAACAACCACAACCTCATGGCACCAAAGACGTGAACAACCCCCCTCCCAAGGGACGACAGCGTCAGTCACCCCACCTTGGAAGGTTGCCCCAGAGTCCCTGCATCCGCCTGTCTTAGTCGCAATCATTTCACATGACTCAAGGGTGATTTGTGGACATCATCTCAGCCTGACAAGAAAGAGGGAAGAAAACTAAGCCAGATCTCATCTTTGAGGACATTCTGGAACATTTGGAAATGTCTCCACAACTTTTCCCTCAGGTGAAGGTCATTCTAAAACGAAAACGGCCTCCAGCACCTCCCAGGCTCACAAGACAAGGTGGCCTGTCCACTGCTGGCATGAGGGCATGTCACGCATAGAGAGGCCACGTCCTCACTCTGAACCCAAGAAAGACAGCAGCCTCGGACAGACCACCCAGACGCTGCGGACGCTGCAGCTGTTTGCATCAGGAATGTTATTTTCCAAAGGGAACCAGCCTTCGCTCTCTAGGCCCATCCTGAAGGTGAAAGTTAGTCGCTCAGTGGTGTCCAACTCTTTACAACCCCATGGACCCTCTGTCCATGGAATTCTCCAGGTAAGCGTACTGGAGTGGGTTGCCATGAACATCTCCAGAGTATCTTCCTGACCCAGGGATCAAACCTGGGTCTCCTGCATTGCAAGCAGATTCTTTACCGTCTGAGCCACCAGGAGAGCCCCAAGGGCCATCCCGGGACACCAGAAATCAAGGCAGAGTTTGGGAGGGTCCTCGAGTGAGTCCCAATGGCAGGGGGGGTCTACAAATGAGGTGGTGCAGGCCATAAAGTGCTGGAAAGAGAGAAAAGAGACAATTGGCCCAAAGTGCCCACCAGCAGCCCTCCCGCACACGTCTGCAGGCTCCAGTTCGGTGCCTCTCTGCCTTCCGGGCATCTCCTTGGCCTTGAACCTGCCTGTGTGCCCTTTACCCCCAGACTCCCCAATAAGAACGTCAGGCCAGACCACAGAACAACGCCACCGCCTGAACGATCACACACCGCACATTCCCATCAGCACAAGGTCCCTCTTAGAATCACACCTGCCCACCAGAAACCCGGCAACAACTAACCTGTTCTCCGTTTCTAGAATCTCATCTCAAGCATGTTACATAAACGTGATCGTTCAGAGGGGACCCTCAGGGATTGGCGATTTTCATGCAGCGTATTTCTCTGCAGATTCGCCCCAGCTGCTGGGGCCCCGATCGTTCATCCTTTTTACGGCTGAGTGTTTTGACCCTGAGTGGGCCTAGGGGCGGAGGCGGCGGGAGGGGCGGGCACGGCGCCCCCCCTTCCCAGAACTAAAACTGCCATCCCTTCAGCCGCCGCGGCGCGGTGCCACCCGGTCCGGCTCCCAGGGGCGGGGACAGGGCAGGGGCGGAGCGAAGGGCGTGTGGGCGGGGCTTATGCCGGGGCGGGACGACGAGCGTGAGGAGAGGTCCAGACAGGTCGGGGGCGGGGCTGCGCTCCGGAGAGAGGAGGGGAGGGGCGTGGCCTCGGCGCTCGCGGGCGGGGCATGGGCGGGGCCCCTGCGGCCGAGCCCCCGCGTCCAGCCCAGAGGAGAGCGTCTGCATTGTCCGCTCGCGACGCTTGCGACTGCGTAGTCCGCGAGGCCGGATCGTGGCGTGGACGCCGGACGTTCTCCCAGAGGGAAGTCTCGTCCTGCCGGTCGTCTCGGGCGTTTTGGCCGAGGTGAGTGTCCGCGCTCTCCGGGGGCAGCTTCCCGGGACCAGGGTCTCCGCGGGCTTCCACCCCCGCGTGCCCAAGCTTCCCCCTGCACTTGCGAGGCCTGGGGCGCAGGTGTGCGCAGGCCCGTCGCTGCCCCCAGCCGCTGCCCTCCGCCCTGGACTCGGCCCACGCTGACCCCCCGCGCGGACGGCAAGGGGCCGCCTGGGGTCAGCGAGCGGGCGGCGCGGAGACCAGGCCTGGGCCCTCGGGGTTCCAGCTCGGCCTTTGCCCCGGGTGCCAGGACCCGAAACTCAGCTTCTCCAACCTTAGTCCCTGAGAATCTCAGCCAGAAAATCCAAGAAGTGGGACGTGTATGTGGTGTGTGCTTCCTGCGCCGCTGTTTATGGTTCTAGGGGGGATGGAGGGAACACGAGAGGAGAGGTCGAGGAGGCTGGAACGAAATAGAGTGCATAAAAGGTGTCAGCCCGTTTGGTGTGGCCTGATGTATGCAGTTTAACAGCCGCACGCTTCTGTTTTCCTGTCGGCCTGATAAGGGCACCCTCTCCACGGAAGGAGACGGCTCTCCCTGCTGTGGCCCAAGGTCAGTGGGGGTGTGCTGGGCAAGTGGCCTGCTTCTTGGGAAAATTGGACCCCACGAGGAGTCAGAACTCCAAGGCCTCCAGCGGCCTGGCAGGTGGCGTGACCAGGTACACTGGACCAGGCTGCGCGATAAGGGGATGCCTCCCCTGCTGTCAGCACTGAAATGAAAGCTTTTCTTCCTAAACCAGACTGTCTTTGGGCCCTGACCCTCGGCAATTCAGGACCAGGTGCTCCCTGAGTCTGCAGCCCATCACTCTCTGGACATGCTCCGGGGGCTTCTGCTAGGCTCAGGATCAAGTCCTCACCCCTGCATTACTGACCCACCCAGCCCTTGGATGGAATCCCCCACCACCCAGCTCTGTTGTAACCACATGTCCACCGTGTAGGCTCTCTGAGCACCCCAGGCCAGTCCCAACACTGCCTCACGCTTGCTGTTCCCCTGCCTCAGCCTGCCCACAGCTGCCCTCAGCTGCCCACAGCTGCCCTCAGCTGCCCACGGCTGCCCTCAGCCTGCCCGCGGCTGCCCTCAGCTGCCCGCGGCTGCTCTCAGCCTGCCCACGGCTGCCCTCAGCTGCCCACGGCTGCCCTCAGCTGCCCACGGCTGCCCTCAGCTGCCCACGGCTGCCCTCAGCCTGCCCGCGGCTGCCCTCAGCTGCCCATGGCTGCCCTCAGCTGCCCACCGTGTCTCCCCACCTCCCTCAGCATTTGTTTCCTCTTCTAGGTCATTGGCATCACTGAGCGTGACCGTGCCTGAGAGCTCAGGGCCCCTGCACCCAGGACTCACAGCACACTCTCCTCTCAGCAGGATTCAGACAGAAAAATACCCATCTTCCTGGGACATGGCAGGTGACTATTAGCTATGGGGGAGTTAAACTTTGTTAAATGAAAAATTTATTAGAAATTGAATGCTTTGTTATAAAAACTCCAGACAACACTGGTGTATAAAACTTGTTTATAATGTGGATTGCTACCTGGAATTATCTTGTTTTGTATTTTCTTTCTTGTTTTATTGTTCATTTCAGCCCCACTAAATAGAATGCTTACCTTGTCTTTGCTTTGCCTCCAGCCTCTGGGATGACCCCCTGGGACATTACAGCCGCTCAGTCAATAGATATGGAGTGACTAAGCCCCGAGAGTGACCATGGTTAGAAATACCGCATGACGCATGCATCCCATCGTGACATCTTTTTGTTCAACACCATAGAACGAAAATCCTTGAATTTCATAACATAAACATCCACGTTACTTTACGCGTATGTTGTACATTAGGGTTTCTCAACTGTGGCGCTGCTGGCATCGGCGCTCTGTTGGGGGCCTGTCCCCAGCTGTGTTCCGCAGCAGCCTTGCACTCTGTCTTGACGTCCCAGCAGCGCCTCCCTCCAGATGCCACAACCGAGAAATGTCTCCAGATGTTGTGAAACACTCCCTAGGAGGTAGCACTCCCTGGATGAGAACCATCAGTGTGGATATTTCATTTGTATCCTGTTTCCTGTTAAGCCCCCAAGTTCCTTTATAACAAATGAGTCTGAGAAGTTAAAACTGTTAATAATTAATTTCACTCGTGCAGTTCAACCTTTACACTCTGCTGAGTGCCCCAAAGCTCTTTGCTTCAAACTAACATTTATATTTTCTCCTTAAGGGCCTAAACAGAATAATATGGATCAAGAGTTTAAATATCTTAGTCTTAAGAGGTTCCCACAGAAAATTTAAACACATTCCCACAGCTGCCTTCTAGAAGGAACTGGTACGTGACCTTGGAGAATGTCCTGAAGGAGGACAGTGCGGCTTCAGCTGCTGCTGCTGCTAAGTCGCTTCAGTTATGTCTGACTCTATGGGATCCCATAAATGGCAGCCCACCAGGCTCCACCGTCCCTGGGGTTCTCCAGGCAAGAACACTGGAGTGGGTTGCCATTTCCTTCTCCAATGTGTAAAAGTGAAGTCGCTCAGTCGTGTCTGACTCTTTGTGACCCTGTGGACTGCAGCTTCCTAGGCTCTTCTGTCCATGGGATTTTCCAGGCAAGAGTACTGGAGGGGGGTGCCATTGCCTTCTCCGTGCAGCTTCAGAGATTGTTGGTATGAATGACACCGCCGGGCAGTGGATGGAGCCTCTGTTGTTAGGCTCTCCACTGAAGCCGGGCTTCATACAGGCCCTGCCTCCCCATGGGACTCAAGATCTGATTTTTTTTTTTTAAATACACCTTATGTGTCAGTTTTCAGCGGAGACAAAGGAAGCAGAGCTGTGTGTCAGTGACTGACCTGCCAACAAGGGGTTAGCACAAAAGATTGGTCACAGTGGTTTCTTATTCTGAGCCTAGGCAACGTGGCTAAAGCGTCTTCTGGTGGATAACCAGAGTAGATTGGGCTTTGAAAGAATGCAGTCGTGTCATTCTTGGGGAGTCGTAACTGGACTCCTGTGTTAGTAAACTCAAGTAGCGGTGAACTGATACAACCAGGTTCCTAAAATGCTCCTTGTTTTACAGCCATCTCCCGTCAAAAGCGTGGTCTTCCTTACTTAGCTTCAGCCGTTGTGTGCGCCCTCTTGTCAGCTTGGTCCTTGTGGAGCTTTGACAGAGAGGAATTATTCTTCAAGACAAATGGTTTCTTGTCTGGGTTTAGGGAAGAAAGTGCTCATTGTCTACGCACACCAAGAGCCCAGGTCTTTGAACGGGTCCCTGAAGGATGTGGCGGTGGCTGAACTGGGCCGGCAGGGCTGCAGCGTCACCGTTTCAGACCTCTATGCCATGAACTTTGAGCCCAGGGCCACAGGGAAGGATATCACTGGTGAGTCATAAATGCTCTGGGTTTTTTTTTAAACTTTCTTGGGGAATCTCCACACTGTTCCGCACGGTGGCTTCACTTTACGCCAGCCGCACGAGGGTCCGCCGTCCTCCACGTCCTCACCAGCACTGGATGTGTCTTGTCTTGCTGACGGCCGTTCTGACCAGCGAGAGGTGGTATCTCGTCGTGGTTTTGCTTTGTGTCCCTGATAATCAGTGATGTTGAGCGTCTTTTCACATGCCTGTTGGCCATCTGTGTTTTCCTCAGAAAGATACCTGTTCAAATCCTCTGCCCATTTTTAAATCAGATTGTTAGGAGTTTTTTTTGCCGTCTTTGAATTATTTAATTAAAAAAAAAGTTTGTAAACAAAACTCATCATTGGACGTGATGTACAATTCTCATGTGGAAAAGGTCTGCAGCGCGTGGCTTTTCGCGCACGCCCAGCCACCAGCTTCTCTGCTCCCACGGGAAGCAGGGTCTCCCACCGCCTCTGCATCTTTCTGGGGCGAGTTTGTGCTGTCTCTGGGTGTACCTAAAGCAATTCACACTATAACAGCTTTTCTCTCCGCTTTTTAAAAATGGGAACATGCGTTCCCACGTGTTGTTTTGCATGTTGCTCTCTCTTTCTGCCTCAGAACCCCCCGTTGTCTGGAGGCACCGAGGTTTCAGTAGTGCACACTCAGGCCGTGTTGGCTGCTCCTCACTTTGGCTGTGATAACAGGACTGCGGCAAGAACGGCGGCCGGCGCTTTCCTGTGTGTGCGAGTAGACGGAGATGCTGGGCAGGGGGATGTGTGTCTTGAATGTTCATAGACAATATCAAACTGCTTTCCGTGAGTGCTGTACCAGCTCACTCTCCATCCCACAGTGTTCGCAAGCGCTCGTTTCCTTGTTTTACCGAGCTTTTGATAACTGCCAATCAGGTGGAAAATGGTCTCTGGTATAGGGTTTGAAATGTGAATTGTAAATGCATTTTTACCTAATTTATTTTTGTTTTGGCCTTGCTGTGGTGCTTCTCTTAATTTAGGCCTGTGCATTTTGTGTCATATAAACTCTAAGCTTATTTTTTTTAAGGTGCTATAGTATTTGGCAGGTTCCACTTTTTAAAGTTAAATACTTTCTCTACTCAGAATTTATTTCAATGTGTGATGTGAGGTGTGGATTCAGTTTTTCCCAAGTACGTACTCAGCTCTCATCCCCATTTATTACATTATCTAGCTGTTTGCCTTGACTTAAAAGCCGCCCTTGTTGTGACGTGAATTCCCATGTTTTGGCGTCTTCTGCCTTTGTGCTCTGGTTTGTTTTCCTGTCCATGACTCAGCACCACATGACTTTCATTATTTTGGCAAATCATTTAATATCTTATAGAGTTAGGTCACCTTCATTTGTCTTACTATTTTTTACAGCTACTTTGACTTTTCCATAAAGATTTTTTGAATTATCTTTCCAGATTGTTGACTGAAAAAATAAAAGCACACCATGCCAGCTGTGCTGTGCTTAGTCACTCAGTCGTGTCCGACTCTTTGTGACCCCATGGACTGTACCCCACCAGGCTCCTCTGTCCATGGGATTCACCAAGCAAGAAGACTGGAGTGGGTCGCCATGCCCTCCTCCAGGGGGCGCTCCCAACCCAGGGATCAAATCCAGGCCTCCCGCATTGCGGGCAGATTCTTTATTGTCTGAACCACCAGGAAAGACAGTTGTGAGTTACGTTTTGTTTGGGATAAAGTGAGGACTATGGCCCGGGAGACAGCCTCTCGGCTATCTCTGAAACTGCTCCAGAGAGGTGGAGGGAAGGTCAGGATGTGTGGGATTTTGGTGAAGAGGGGTCATGTAGTCATCAGGCACTCATTTTGGCAGAAGATTGCTGCTAGTCATGAGGAGCAGATGTCACCATTAATGATTGTAGTGCTTTAAAGATATGAGGACTTACAAGAATTGGGCTCATAAAATCTTCCGAAAATACCTATCTGAAGGCATGTTTTTCTAGTTTTTCCCGGAGCACAGAGCACCTCATTCCTGATCTCCACCCTGAACTCCTTCCAGGGGGATGTTGAAGATCAATGGCTACAGCAGCTTGTGACTTAATCCCTATAGAGCAGATGGCAAGCTCCAGCCTTTAGTTGGCAAGATTCTAAAGGTAATGGATTGTTTACAGCAGAACTTCAGTGCCACTTCTTTCTGTTCCAGCAACAGGCGTGGTTCCTCATGTGATCACATTCTTTTACAACCCTCCAGGTGTATTTATGAGTTCTCTTCATGCAGATCTTGCATAAATCTTACTTACTGGGTTTTGTTCCTCTACATGAAGAGGACTGATCTGTGCATGTCTGTGTGCATGCGTGCATGCGGCTGCTACGACTTTCTCACTGTTTGTAGTTTTAAGCCAATTCTCTGGGTCTTTCCTGATACACAGTCAAACCATCTGCAAGTAATAATTTCACCCGTGCCTTTCCAGTAATTCCCAGTAAATTAAATACCTTTAGGTCCCTCCTGTTTGCAATTGTGTTAACAAGACTCCAGATTTAGCATTTAGTACTGGTGGTAATGGTTGTATCCTTGCCTCTCCTTGTCTTTCTTCCCTTTTAATAAACCAAACAGCTCTTTTCACTGAAAAGCAACAGAGCGGGGGCTGGGGAGGCAGAGAGTATTGTGTGCTGGGGCCACTGGCGTTTCAGGGAATCAGGTAAGACACGGGCTCTGCAGAAACAGCATTTTAAGTGTGGTGGACAGTGGGCAGAGGGTGAACACTAGCAGCCCCTTCACACACCCTCCTTGTCCTGCGGCCCCAAGGTCAAGCAGGCAGAACTCTTTGCCGTGGCTCATTGTAGATCTTACTCCAGATGTTAACAAAGCGCACATTCCTGTAGAGCTTAGGAGCTCTGTAGATACAGGTACAAACGGGGATTTGCTCCTTCAGTGGAGCTTTCAGGAGTCTTATTAACGACTGTGTCACTTCAGGGTACATGTTATAACTTACCAGTTCCCATGTTGATTTAGCTTTGTCTCCATCTTTTGTTTCAATCTGTGAGTCAATATGTCTGCATGACTCTGGATTTCCTGTCTTACTAAAAAAGTGCATCCACACCCACACATATAAAAATATCCCCATTTCCCTGATACTTGCACACCTTTGCTCTGCTCTGTACCTTTAAACTCTACCTGGAGTACATGTGGCCCACACACACGTGTTATCGTTTACCACTCTCAGCAGCGCACAGAGGCCGCGATGGGCTCCACACCTGGGGGTGGCAGCCTGCCTGAGACACAGGCTCTCCTCCTCGGGGTCTCTGGTCAGCACACAACCTCACGCACAGAAGGGTCCCAGCTGAGCTTTTGGGTGAAGGTGAGGCCCAGGGAGTCTGGGCCCTGGGATGCTCTCGGCCGTGGTACCCAAGGGTGGGGCCGGCTCTACTTGGGCCACCCTGAAGGCCTGTGTGCTGGGGGGCCACCCTGAGCCCCCCCACTCCTCTCTGGTCGCTTAGGAATTACCTGGCCCCTCGTGTTGTTATGAAAGGTAGAAACAGCCTATTATGATGAGGTTAGAGCCCAGCGAGGTACGAGGAGACCCTCAACCACCAGTGACTGCTGTTAACACTGGGCAGTGCTTAGGCAAGTCGTGCTGCTGGACGGGAATCCACTGAGGCCTCGTCTTTCCGTTTAACTGTGGGGGTCCTGCCTCAGGGCCCAGCCCTGCTGCTGCCTGAGCCCACCCTTGCAACCAGGCCTGCTCCAGAATCGCTGAGGCCACAGCTTCTTCAGAGCTGAATCGAGAAAATGGCTATTTCCTGCATAAACCATGTGCCCCCTCCGCAACCCATGTGCACGCAGAGCTGAGCCCCCGTGGCCGAGCTGCAGCCCTGCAGCCAGGCCACCCGCAGCCCCCGGCCTCCTGCCCCGGCCCTCGGCAGCTCCCCGAGGCCCTCCTCTGGCCAGCGCTGCGGTCCCCTCTGTATCACGCACTGGAGCCCCCTCCCCTCCGGTCCTCTACACCGCCTGCAGAACTCCTGCTCCATCGTCAAATCCCCGGGACGCTCTGCTCACCTGCTGCCCATGTGGGTGAGGCCCCCGCGTCCGGGCGGTGAGGTCCATGTGCCACGGGGCTGCCCTGAGCTCGCTGCCCTGTCGTGCTCCATGTTAATCATGTGGTTATTTGTCCCTCCTGGACTCTGGCCCCTCGAAGGTGAGGACCCTAGCTGTTCCTCTGTGTCCACAGTCTGTCCCCAGGGCCCACCCCCCGGTCAGGTCTCAGTGATCTTGCTGGGGGCGTCCAGGCAGCAGCGTCGCTGCGGGGCTGGCGGGCCGTGGATGTCCCGCTGAGTGGGAGCCTTTGTCCTGCTTCCCAGGCACCCTCTCCAACCCTGGCTTCTTCAACTACGGCGTGGAGACCCACGAGGCCTACAAGAAGCAGTCTCTGAGCAGCGACATCATTGAGGAGCAGAAGAAGCTTCAGGAGGCCGACCTGGTGATATTCCAGGTTGGTTTTCCCTTTCGTTGCTGTACCGGCTCTGTGTGCAGACCCTGTCCGGAGACGCTGCTGGCCGCGGTGTACGGCCCCCAGCGCGGGTTCCCTTCCCCCTCTGGGAATGGATTGTTGCCTGTGTTTGTCTCTTTTCCCTGACACTGTCATTGGACGCGGTGTTGGGGCTTCTGTGGGGACCACAGTGGCTCCAGGGAGACCTCCCTACTGCGGTGTGGAGTCAGGCTCAGCTCCTCAGAACCTCCGGGCCCGACTCCCAGACGTCACGTCTCACCCCAGGCGGGGAGGAGGCAGGCTCCTTCCCGCACCCTCCCCCTGGCCCCGTGGTTCGGGTCATGGTTCTGCTGCCCCAGAGCGAGCTCAGTCAGGGGCCCGCAGTCGCGACGTCAGGGGGACCCAGAGCCGCCTGCGGCAGCCACCAAAACACTGTCAGCCCTGCCCGCCCAGCCCGCCACCACCGCCACCGCCACCCCGCATGCCTCAGAGCAGGGGGAGGAGCTGCCCACGCGCGTGGCCCCAGGGGGCACCTGCCTGCCCAGGCCGGGGAGGGGGTGGCACCCCCGAAGCCCCAGGCGGACGGACACCCCAGCTTCCCCTCCTGCTCCCCCACAGTTCCCGCTGTACTGGTTCAGTGTGCCTGCCGTGCTGAAGGGCTGGATGGACAGGGTGCTCTGCCAGGGCTTTGCCTTCGACTTCCCCGGCTCCTACGATGACGGCTTCCTCAAAGTATGACCCCCACCCCCCGGGATGAGGGACCCTTGTCCATCAGAGAAGGAAGGGGCATCTCAGCAAGTCACCTCTGGTTTGCCTTTGTTAACCAAACTCCCACGGAGCACCATCTGTGTGCAGGGCTTACATGGGTGAGAAAGCACGGTTCCTGGGGTCACGGCCCTTTCCTCCAGCAAAGGGTGCAAGGTGTCCACGTCTGGCAGTGTGCTCGGCCAGGGGTCTGGGGCACCTGCCCCGCAGCGTGGACTCATGCCTGGCCGTGCACCTGTTCGCCTCTGAGCGCCTGGACCCACCTTGAAAGCAGGATAACCCGAGCAGGTGGTGGACCCAGCCACTGCACAGGATGTGGTAGCTGTGGATTTCCCGTGGAAGCAGACGATGTTCAAGTTCCAAAAGCCTCAGAAAACAAGTGTGCACAAACAGAGCGCTGAGATGTGAGAGGCGTCTCAGGCCATGAAGAGACGCCGCCCTTTGCTGACCGGCCCCGGGATCCTGGCCCCGCTGGCCGCAGGCGTCATGCACCCTCCCAGCCAACCCCCTGCACCCGCACCCCCGAAGCCTGCTCCCCCAGCATCAGGCCCGTCAGCGCTGTCCATCCAGCCCACTCCCTCTGGCTGCCCCTCCCCCGCCCCATCAGATGTCGCTGTCGCCTGCCGCTGGGCTGGACAGAGATGGGTGTGTGTGTCCGTCCATTAGGGAAGGTGGGGCGGGGGAGCTGGTCTCAGTTTCCCTCCAGTCACTATAGACGACCATCCCTGGGGTTCACGCCCAATCCCATGCTGTCCTCCACAGGGTAAGCTGGCCATCCTGTCCTTAACCACAGGCGGCACGGCCAGCATGTTCTCCAAGACTGGGGTCAACGGAGACTTCCGGTACTTCCTGTGGCCCCTCCAGGTATGCGCCCCCCACTCACAGCTCTCCTAGCTCCTCCCGGGTGAGAGGGGGGCCTGAAGGCCAGGCCATGCTGACTCCCCTGGAAACAGGATATCATAACCTCTTAGCCTTTTGGATGTTTTACTTGGCAGCCCTGAAAAGGCTGCCTGATGGAGAAAACGCTGTGATTATGAGAACCTTTGATGCTGTTTGGCCAGAGGCCAAGCCGAGCCTGGTTGGCCGGTATCCGCTCTGGGTAAACAGGAGCCCTGAGGTGGCTCCGTGTGTCATGAGCTTCACTTCTTCCTGCTTTTAAAAACTCTTCACATTTGTTTCAGTTTGCAAAAGTACATATGGGAACAAAGAGACTGTAAAAAAAAGAAATTCAGTTCTCTTAATGCCTTTGAAAACAATCACTTTCAATGATTTAATGTATTTCCTTACAGCCCATATATATTGTTTTTAAAAAACATTTATCCACGTATTTATTGGGCTGAGCCAGGTCTCCACCAGGGCATGCAGACTCCTCAGCTGTGGCATGCTCACCCTCAGCTGCAGCACATGGGATCCAGGTGCCTGCACAGGGCTCAAACCCAGGCGCCCTGCACGGGGAGCATGGAGTGCCGACCACTGGACTGGCTGGACCAGGGAGGGCCCTGTGTTCTTACACACATACATTTGATGACTCAGCTTATCGTATTTCTTTCTTTTTTTACATGAACAGTGCACCACAAATACTGCTTCACATTTCTTGTTTACACCTAACGCGTATCTTGAGCAGCCTTCCATGGTGGCACATTTAGCTGGAATAACCTCACTCAGGGCTCCCTGGTGGCTC
Source organism: Bubalus bubalis (assembly GCF_019923935.1). Taxonomy (NCBI): domain Eukaryota; kingdom Metazoa; phylum Chordata; class Mammalia; order Artiodactyla; family Bovidae; genus Bubalus; species Bubalus bubalis. The sequence goes on from NC_059158.1 coordinate 1,737,218, forward strand.
AGTTGGTAAAGAATCCGCCTGCAATGCCAGAGACCCTAGTTTGATTCCTGGGTCAGGAAGATCCCCTGGATAAGGAATAGGCTACCCTATTCTACCCTATACTACCCTACAGTATTCTGGCCTGTATAGTCCATGGGGTCACAGAGTCCGGCATGACTGAGCAACTTTCACTTTCATGAGTTGCCATAATTTACCTAAGCAATCAAAACAATAAAACTTAGTGTGTGACTCAGCAGCAGAGATTAGAGAGCTGTGTCGGAGCCGCCCAGCACTCGCTGCCCCCCCAGGAGCGGCCAGGCCCTGAGGCTGCAGGGCAGCGCCCGCATTCTCGGCTCCCTGGTGGTGGGAGGTTCTCTGAGCTCCCTGGAGGCCAGCTGTGCACGTTCCCCAGGTGACTGAGCGGCGGGCAGCTTCTCACCGTGCTCCCCTCTTTGCACTGTAGCACGGCACGCTGCACTTCTGCGGATTTAAAGTCCTTGCCCCTCAGATCAGTTTTGGTCCTGAAATGGCATCTGAAGAAGAAAGAAAGAGGATGGTGGCCTCCTGGGCGCAGAGGCTGAAGACCCTCTGGGAGGAGGAGCCCATCCAGTGCTCGCCCCCGTGGTACTTTGGGCAGTGACGGAGGCCACACCACACTGCGGGGGCCACACGGGAGGTGTGACACGTGTAATGCCACGCAGGCGCATGTAATAAAGGATGTCACGACAGCCAGGGTGTGACTAGGTCTCCAGGGTCCTGCGGGCTGGCTCCCATCCCCCATTGGCTGTCCCAGATTCTCTGCTTAGGGGTGGCAGGTCCTTCTCCCAGGCTTGCTTTTTGTTTCTAATATCTTTCCTTCTCCTTTATTCAGCCTTCGCAGGTAGTGTTTGTCTGTAGTTTTGGCACGAAACTGGATTTGTTAGATATTTGTTTTATTCTGCAACTCGACTTGAATTTCTGTTTTTCAGAGGAAAATGTAATCTGTTCACAGCTTGTGTTGTAGTGCTCTGTTTAAACTTCTTGTGCATTTTTCTTTTTATATCATGAGTGTTAAGTTTTAATTGAGCACTACTCAGCATCTCGTTACAATTCCTGAGGGCCGGTTACTAAGTGAGGGCACCGGCCTTAGTGAGAAGGCTTCCGTCAGTGTGCACGAGTCCGGGAATGGGACTGGCCGTGGCCCCGAGGTGCGGGCACGTGTAGCCAGAGCATCTCCCCGCCCCCCGCCCCTCCTCTTCATGGTCGTCACTGCCCAGGACGGGGCCCTTCTCCTCAGCAGCCCCACCCCCACCCCCACCATACCCCCAGCTGCGCCTCCTGGTCACACGCCCCCGCCTGCCTCCTCCCTGTCCACCCCCTGGCCCCACAGGTGTCTTCAGACTCTCCTCCACCCTCATTTTCTTTCTCCTCTTCACCTGATCCACCACCAGACGGTGTTCCATGTTCTTAGCTTCCCTTCGCATCTTCATCCCTCTCTCAGAGCTGTCATCTTCAAATCAGATTGATTTTTCAGGGTCATTTCTTTCTGCCTTTCTCAACACCATTTTCTTCAGGCTTTTTCAGAGCATCCCCGCGTTTTCTTTCAGCGCCACCATCCCAGACCCTCTCTGGGGCTGTCCCCCCAGGTGCCTGCTCAGGGTCCCCTCCAGACTGTCTTTATCATCTCTTTTGAGCCTCAGTTCTCTCGAGATCGTTCTTTTCAAACCGTTGGAACTGGCTTCTTCAGACACTCTTTGGGCCCTCTTTTTGAGCAACTTTTTCAGACGCATCTTCTTCAAAACCTCCCGTCTCCTGTGCTTTCTCTTTCATGTGTCAATTCTTTAAATGCTGTGCTTGCTGCAGCTTCTTCAGCCTTCATCCTGGTGTGCTGGGATGTTCAGGCAGGACCTTACATAGGAGACCCTGTGCTTTGAAGCAAAGATGGGGTTTGAACACTGACTGCCCGTGTGGCCTCAGGACACTGAAGTGACTCTCGTTCTCTTGGGGTCTCCTCAGCCTGGTCCCATCCTGGGACAAAGGTGTGAGAACAACCAAATGTCCTTCCCATGGAGGGTTTGAATCTAGCCACCAGTCTCCTCTGTGCCCTTGGGACACAGGTTGTATCTGGACATCTGTCCAAGAGGAGGAGCTTCCTAACTGGCCCAGACCTTGGACACACTCCTCGGAGGTTTCCTCTGCCCCCTTCAGCACGTGTGGACCATCCTCAGAATCCACACAACAAAGCATCTTTGATGATGTTGGCTCAGTCACAGCTCAGTCACAGCTTGCTCAGGACAGTCCTGCAGCTTTTATTCAGAGACCACTTCCTGGGGAGCTTGCACCTCTCCTGAGCCTTGTTCTGCCCTTCAGTATCCAGGCCCTCTCTTGATTTCTTCTCCATGTGGAGATGTTCACACATGATCCACAGATCCCCTCTTCAGAAAATGGCAGTGCCATCTCCTGTTAAGATCATCTCCTTGGTGGTCATGCTGCGTTGGCTAGAAAGGGCGTGGAAGGCTTTGCTGCGATGTCTGGGGACAAGCCAGCCATCAGCCCAAGGCTTTGCTCCCCTGCTTCTGAGGTTGGGGGTTTGGGGTTTTCTCTGCAGAGGTGTCTCGGCTTTGCTAGCACCATCGTGTGTGTCTGCCGAGGAACCTGACCGACACGCCATCATGGAGAAGCCAGGTAGCCTGATGTACGGAGCTGATGTCTTCAGCAGTGTCAGGGAACCAGCCTTCTTTCCGGGGGTGTCATTGGCTGCTGCCCAGGAGATGGATTTCTCTGCTGGGATCTCCTGGGCTCACAGCAGGGCACCTGGGCTCACAGCCACTCAGGTTCAGAAACCTGGCAGAGGTTGGGGCAGCACTGAACAGAGGCCCTTTTTGAGAAATGGTGTACAGAGACCCCATGGCGAGTTCATCATGGGGAAAGAGGAAATCTGAGCCGAGTGCCCGGCCCAGCAAGGGCCCCATGTTTGTGGGTCATACGGGTGCTTCTGCAGTTTCTGGTTGAGACTGAAATCCTACTGAGACTTCCAGTTCCCTCTCCTGGCAGATGGCAGATGAGATTTCTCAAAAGGCCTCCTGCAGCACTGCCCCCACAGCCCATTTAAGTGCAAGAAACACACTCCTAAAAGCACATTGTGGGAAACGGGGAAATGTCCAAGTGTATCCCCAGCTCTGTCCACCACCCCCCCCCAACACACACAGCAGCCTTGTTCCATAACACCACCACCTAACGAGCTGCTGGCAGCAGAATGGACAGAAATACGGACCTTCCGGGTCACATGCTGACGCCAATACCCTGTGTTACGAGTACTCTCTATTAGCAGTGCTCTACGATACCAGTATTCCAGCACAGAAAGAAATGAGACACCAGACCCTGGGTGTGTGCACTGGGGGCAGCTCAGTTGAGACCTTGCATAGAGAGGGCTGCCCACCTGAGAAGGAGGCCCTTCTCACAGGAAGACAGGACGCTGAGCTGTCTCCGTCTCAGCTCTGGGTAGAAGAGTCTCTCTCCTGCACTGTGGGGCCCTGGAGTGGGACAAATTCTGCCCGCATCTACAGAGCAAGGGGAAATCTAAAGAAATTAAGTGGGCCCACTTAATTGGTAAAGAATCTGCCTGCAATGCGGGAGACCCCGATTCGATTCCTGGGTTGGGAAGATCCACTGGAGAAGGGAAAGGCTACCCACTTCAGTATTCTGGTCTGGAGAATTCCATGGACTGTATAATCAAGTGGGCTCACAAAGAGACACGACTGAGTGACTTTCACTTCACAATGTCCTCAGTAGAGGAAGAAGTCAACAGATTTGCTCCAGAGAAAAACATCATCTTAGGCCTGTGAGGATGCTCCCTGAGCAAGTCAGCCTCACAGAAACCCCCAAATGGCCAAATACATGCAGAGACCGCACAAGATGAGAATCAGCAGAAACACCAGGTGGTAGATTTTACCATGCAGGAGCTTCAGATATCGGTGCTAGGAAATAGATAACACAAAGTAACAGCCTATAAGGTATTTAAAGAAATGGAAATGGAATCAAGCCAGAGCAGCAAACAAGAGATGCTCAAAAGTGACCAAATGGGTTTGAAAAAATAGTGACTAGGTGAAGCAGTAGGTTAGACACAGAGAGAGAGAGAGTGGATGTACGCACTTCAGGCATAACGTCGAGTGTCACAGAAGATCGCGTGACTAACTGTACAAACACGCCAGATACAAACTCATCTGGAGATTCTACTGAGGTGGTAGAATGAAAATGAAATATTCAGAATAGGAGTGTGATGGGAGGGGCACAAAGGTCTTCACTGACCTTTGAGAAATCAGTCTATGACAGCTATACATTCAAAATCATTTACGAAAGTAACAAGAGTCAGTCTAGGTATTTACTGTTGTAAAGCCTTCTGAGGGAATGAGCTGAGAGAGTTGCTTTTTTGGAGCCTACCATGGGGGCCCCGGGGGCTGGGTGGGCTCTGAACCATCTAAGACGTGACTGTCTCAGTGGACTAAGTCCAGAGGCTGTGCTAAGTCCAAACCTGACAGTGACCCCCAGATGGCCGGGTCAGAGACACAGTGCTGGCAGGCAGTTCAGACTTCTAAGCCCTTCACCTCTTAGGGGTTATAAGTGAAAACCCCTAGAAAAGAAGAATTTTGTGCAGTTTGGGTAGAAGTGGAGAGCCCAGTGAATAAGGGCATTTAAGGACCCATGGGATTGACTGGAGGAACACGAAGGATTTGTGCCCGAAGCTGGTGTTGCAGGTGGCCCGAGCTGCTGCTGGAGCAGGGCCCTGCCAGCCCAGGCCTTTCTGTCCACCCCTCCTCTGAAGACCGTCCCCTCCCAGCCCACGGCCCTGGGTTTGGGGCCAGCAGACAAGCCAGAGCTCACAGAGGCCCCCTTTGGCAACATCCATTTGGGAACCCTGAATAAATTCTTCAGGAAGAAGAAAACCATCTTTCCAAGAGGTGGCAGGTTTAGAAGCACAGGCTGTTGGAGATGAGGATGAAAAGCCTTGACAAGAATTTTACTTAATTCTCAAACTCCTTGGAAGAATGACCTAAAACATTTTTGGGTTATGTATGTATTATCTTTTTAAGGTCTGATGCAGAACAAGAATTGATAATGTAATTGCATTGCTCTGTCCCCCGGCCCAGCATTTGGCCTTTGGTGCTGCCCCCTGGCATGGGGGGTATTTCCCATTCCACCTCCCAGGAGGACGAACATCCTTACAGGGGCATCCAAGAGTCCAGAGCTCCTGGCCTGGGACAGCGAGGCACAGGACAAGCGAGCCTGCAGGCCTTCCCAGGTCCTGTGCCTCTGTGGTCACCCTGCCATCTGAGTGTAATGGGTCTCAGTCTCGGGGAGCTTAGGCCAGCCCTTCACACTGTGGGTTGAGGCCAGGACTGGAGGAGAAGACAATACAATCAGACCGATACTTGTCGGGGTGTGGCTGTGGCTGAGGGCAAAATCAGTGCCCCATCAGCCTGGGTCTACAACGTGAACTTCTTTTATCTTCAGAAGAGCACAAAACTGATCACCTAAAATAACAAAGTTAGACGAGATTTCTAATGGTTTGCTTGTTTCATCATGAGAGGACGTGATTTACGCTGTCCTATTTTCCAGGTGTATGTGTTGTGAAATCGAGTGACAGTGAACAGTGCAAGTTACCGCTGAGTGTGAACAATCTCTGTGTTAAAGAGTGTGCCCTGAGCAAGCCTTCCTGCTCAGCTGGGCTGCAGTGAGGCTGCTGATGCTTTTCTTCTTCCTTGAATTACCACCGAGAGGAATTTTTTCCCAGGAGGATTTCTTTCCTGTCCAGATTTAGGTAAGGTGGTGGTTACTGTCTGTGTCTTTCAGTGGATCCCTGAAGTGCCCCGGAGGTGGCTGAACTGAGCTGGCAGGGCCGCAGCCGTACCGTGCCATCTCTGTGTGGTGGACGCTGAGCTGAGGGCTGCGGGGAAGATGCCTCCGGTGAGTTTACGGTTGATATTTACACCCATTCTCTAAAGGTTTCCCTTCTTTTTCTTCATAAGAAATTATCCAGCTGTGACCACGTGTTGAATGGCAAAACAAGATCCAGGAGTGGGGTTTAGGGAGAGCAGCTGGTGGTACCCCCTTACATTTCAAAGCCACGAACATCCGTTTCCAGTCCAAGTGCAGACAAATGAGCCCTTTGAGCTACCGACTGACCAAGCTCATGGGCCTGAGATGGGCTTTCAGCGCTGCTGGACTAGACCAGTCTCATCTGACCCGACAGCTTGTACTGGTTCTGTTTGCTGTCCTCAAAGGATGGAGCATCTAGCACAGACGTCTGCATGAAGTATGTGTACGCACACGACATTGTTCATTAACACAGCACTACCTGATACCATAAGCCTGTAGGTCACAAGTGACTGGAAGCTCTCACAAGGGCAGGTTTTCTCATAAATACAAGACCTCATGCTCCGTCATTCTCCCTCTTTCCTATCCAAATAACAGGTCCAAAAAAAAAAAAAAAAAAAGGACAGCAGAGTTTTAAACTTAGGATATCAGAACAGGTTCGGACCTTCCCCACTCAAGACAAAGCATGCTCATGAACTCTTAGGCACGTGCTCCACCAGTAACGGTTCTGCCCTCCGACTCTGCCGTCCTGGTCCTGCCAGATGCTGAGTCTGGGATGATGAGCAGGTCATCTTCCCAGCAGCTTGGTGTCAGCGTCTGTAGGATGGAGATAACAAGCTTCAAGCTTGTGTATTTTACAGAAAAAAATGTCTATGCAGCAAGCATTCCGTGTCGTACACCATCTGGTACTTCACACGCGTTCCACACTTAGTTGTTATTGATGTCCGAGTCCATGGGAGGGTGGTCCTGGGGACACAGTCAGAACTGCAAGGACCACAAAGTTGATGTTCTGAGTCTCCAAGCCAAACACAGCTGGGGCTTCTCAGTCAGCCGCATTCCTTCCACCCAGCTGCGGCCAGCTTGGACCTGGCCTTGCCACCGTTGTCCTGGTCCCTGGGATCCCAGGACCCCTGCCCAACAAGGCTGGAGGATTGGAGGAGAGTCCCCCTTGCCTCTGTGCACCCTGACACTTGTCCCCTGCTCGTGATCTTCACACATGGACGCTGGCCTGGGAGAGTCAACACCTGCCCACATATCAATTCTCATCTGAGGTGCGGCCACCCTAAGCCATGGAGCCCCCCGTGGTAAGCCCCCTACCGTACGTCCTGGCCTTGGGCCTGTGGAAGAGCAGATGAGCCCCAGGGTGTCTGGGTCTCCAGTGACTCAGAGGGAAGGAAGCCCTGAGCCTGGGCCTCTGACCCACTCCCCAGCACCAAGGGGGACGGGCTGGGCTGGGCGTTTGCTTCCCTCTGGTGGCGGGTGCTGGAGGGAGCAGGGACCAGGTGGCCTCCCTGGAGGGGCTCCGTGACTCTCCCCCGTCCCCCGGGTTCCTCCCATCCCAGTCTATCATGAACACTCTGTGCTGGGTGTCACCACGGCTCTTCCCCCAACTGTTCCCTCCCCTTCTTCATTCCCAGGGGTGCAGCATGACAAACACCCCAGCCCAAGCAGGTCCCACTGAGGGACCTCCTCAGTGGTCCTGGCCCTGCTCCCCGCGGCAGGGGTGTGAGCTGGCCCTCCCCCAGAGCATGCATCTGGGCTCTGACCTGCCCTCCTCCATCAGCCCTGACAATCAGTCAGCCTGGACAATCAGTCATCAGCTTGAAGAGCTGAATCTGAACATAGAGACGAAACTCCAGTTGGGACATGATCACCTACTTTGCCCTCGTGGCCTCCTCTCTGGCACTGTGTGAAGCTTTGTCCTAAAGCAAGGGTCCCCAACCTCTGGGGTCCAATGCCTGATGATCAGAGGTAGAGCTGATGTAGTAATAACTGCACAATAAATATAATACACGTGAATCATCCAGAAACCATCCCCTGCCCACACCATCCAGGGAAAAGTTGTCTTCCACGAAAGCAGTCCCTGGTGCCAGCAAGGTTGGGGACTGCTGTGCTAATAAAGGACAGCGCCTTCCAGCGATGCCCGCGGAGCACTGACCCCCTGAATCCTCGGGACGGAGCCCAGGGCAGCCCTTCTGGGCGCGTTCTCTGACGTGCGGTGCACCAGGAACCCCCAGGCTGAGGCTGCAGCGGGGTGACACGTGCCAGCATGGTGTCCCCAGGGCATCTGGAACCAAGCGCAGCCGTCTCATGCTGCTCCCTGCAGGATGCAGGACGTCTATGTGGAGCAAAGGCCAAAGAGAAGACCGTCTCCAGGAGGAAGCGTGTCTGCTCAGAAAGGGGGTGGCTGGAGGCTCTGAGAGTGGAAATCTGAAGTGTGATGGCCACCATGGGAAACTGCCTTCTCGCTCCATGGGACCTGGACCATAGCTGGTCTCAGCCACAGGCAGAAGGCAGAAAAACTGCAGGCGTCACTCCAGGACATCCTGTGCACTGGGCCTGACCCCGCTCAGGGTCTGCTTGGCGAGGCCGCATTAGGGCATCTGCTTTGAGCTTAGGGGCATTCAGCCTGTCTTGAAGGGGCTTTGGGATGCTCATTTCTCTGAGTGAACGTGGCGGGGGCGGGGGGGGGGGGTTCCAGCTGACAGTCCTGTGTGATGTCCGTGCTGTGGGCTGCACATTTGTGCGTCTGAGGTCCTTGCCATCACATGAGTTTTGCTCCCAAGGCCGCCTCAGAGAAAGGAAAGTGACGGGCACTGTGGGCCCGGGGCTGGAAGTCCTCTGAGGACAATAACCAATAACCTGGGCAGTAACTGGCTGGGCACTCAGCCCACAGAGGGGGCCACTGGCTCTGGGGCAGTCTCCAGGGAGGCCAGGGGTCCACGGCACAGTGTCAGGACACCCACTGGATCCTACCCAGCAGGGGGCCGAACACGCCACCAGCACAGCCCCCTCCACAGGGGAACCAGACCCCCGGTCGCACCCAGCCACTTGCGGCTGGGAGAGAGGGTCTATGCAGCCCATGCGTGGAGGCCTCGGCCCTGCTCACTTGGGGTTTCGGGGCTGTTCCCCAGGGTGGCCTCTTGCTCGCCCAGCAGCTCCAGAGCCACGCCGGCCTGAGGCGCACCTTCTCCACCAGGCCTGAACCCCCTGCCAGCGGTGCTCTGGCGGGCTGTGTCCCTCGGCCCGGGGGCCCCTGGAGAGTTGCTGAGGGCTTCCACGCACTCTTTCATTGCTCCCCGATACATTCCTCATGTTAAACTCCTATTTAACCTGCTATGTGCCTTCTACCTCCTCAGTTCAGTTCAGTTGCTCAGTCGCATCCAACTCTTTGCGACTCTATGGACTGCAGGACGCCAGACCCCCTGTCCTTCACCAACTCCCGGAGTTTACTCAAACCCATGTCCATTAAGTCAGTGATGCCATCCAACCATCTCATCCTCTGTCATCTACTTCTCCTGCCTTCAATCTTTTCCAGAATCAGGGTCTTTTCTAATGAGTCAGCTCTTCACATCAGATGGCCAAAGTATTGGAGTTTCAGCATCAGCATCAGTCCTTCCAATGAATATTCAGGAGTGATTTCCTTTAAGATGTACTGGTTGGATCTCCTTGCAGTCCAAGGGACTCTCAAGTCTTCTCCAACACCATAGTTCAAAAGCATCAATTCTTCGGCACTCAGCCTTCTTTATGGTCCAACTCTCCTGATAGCACCGGGACAGCTCCATTTCATGTTGCACATAAAGGCTTCGTGATCAATAACCCACATGGTCAGGAACTTCCATGAATTAGGGTGACTGATATTTTCCAGTCAAGTCGAGCCTTTCCACATCTTCAGAGGCTGTTCCAGAGACCCCTGGATTCACGCCCCATGATGCTGTCTGGTGCTTTCACGAAGCTCGTTCTCCACTACGGTGATTTTTCCTCACAGATACGTGTACAGAACCGTGTTTTCTTCTACCCTTGCTGTTTCTCCTTTCTGGAAGTAATGAGAATTTATGAAGAAAATATTCAGTTTAGTTCAGTTCAGTCACTCAGTCGTGTCCAACTCTTTGTGACCCCATGAATCGCAGCACACCAGGCCTCCCTGTCTATCACCATCTCCCGGAGTTCTCTCAAACTCACGTCCATCGAGTCGGTCATGCCATCCAGCCATCTCATCCTCTGTCGTCCCCTTCTCCTCCTGCCCCCAATCCCTCCCAGCATCAGAGTCTTAACTTCATTCTTGAGGACTTATCTGAAGAAAATTGTTTAAAAATCACCAAGTTACTTTTTTTTTAATGAAGAAAATTCTAAGTATTATTTGATGAAGCAAGTTTCACTGAATCACACTGACATAACGGCACAAACTGAGAGGAAAAATACATGGTGTTACTCATGGCCTAGAAACCTGCTCACTGTGAGTTGGAATCAGGTGAAGCAGGATTATGCAATCATTAAGAATGGGCTTCATGTTGATGTAGGAACAAACACAATATTGTAAAGCAATTATCCTTCAGTGAAAAAGAAATACATCAAAATAAAAAAAGATGAAGAAGAATGAGCTTCCCTGGTGGCTCAGACAGTAAAGAATCCGCCTACAATGCAGGAGGCCCAGGTTCAATCCCTGGGTCAGGAAGATCCCCTGGAGTAAAGGAATGGCACCCCACTCAAGTATTCTTGCCTGGAAAATTCCATGGACAGAGAATCCTGATGGGCTACAGTCCATGGGATTACAGCGAGTCAGACACAACTGAGTGACTAACACTTTTACTGTGTTGTTTTTTTTTTTACAAGAAGGGGCAGCTCCTAGGGCTGACAAGCCAGCTTGTCACATCCTATTTTGGCAGAAGTTGTGAGACTCTGGGCAAGACACAGGACGCTGTGACCCACAGCGAGAGCAGTGCGAGAGCTTATCCTTCTTTTGTGGTGGGTCCCCCTCCCCCTCCCCAAGGCCCTCCTGAGGATGCCTTCATCGGCAGAGGGTAGCTCTACAGAAGCAGAACCCTAGCTTATGCTTCCTAAACAGGGAAAAATGAGAAGTCACTGCATTTAGAGGAAGCCAAGGCGAGCCTGCTGTTTCCTGGACAGGGATGCTAGCACCTCCCTGGCAGCCGCCCACTGCAGACACGGCCCTGGGAAGCCCCTGGGTGAAGAGAAGGGACTCAAGTGCGGGGAACACTCAGCAGGCTCAGTGCCCTCGGGGCCTCGCCCTTCTCAACAGCAGAATGTAAAGTAGGCATGAAGCACGGAGACAGAAGGAAAAAGGCATGAAAAACTAGTTTTGTTGATGTGGTACTGTTTCCTTTGGCATTGTTCTGTGTGCAATGTGTACACGTGTGTGTAAGCATATTTGTGTATGAGGACTGGGCAACAACCACTGTCTGTCTGTTTTCAGAAAACCAAGCAAGAGAGCTCTTCCTGCCAGTGCCACCTCTGCCTCTCTCCTCTGCCAGAGGTGCACGCGGGTTGTCACTGTCCTCGCTGCCGGCCACCGGGAGGACACGTCATCTCCCCACGTCCCCTGTGGTGCACAGCTCTGCACCTCCCGGAGGCACCCTGTGAGCGCCAGCTCTGAGCTGCCCCCGCCCCCACCCGAGGCATCATTCATCATGGACAGGATGGCTTTGTTTCTTCTTTTCCAACTCTTGTCCACTTTCGCCTTCTTGTGTTTTTAGGGAAACTTCCTATACCATAGCTGGACATCCTTATCTTATTACTAATCTTAATGTGAATGCTTTTAAGGATTCACCATTAGTATGAAGAATCATTGATGAATTTCTCCATTATTTGAATAAATGTATTAAGGTAAGCATGTTTTAAACTTCAATCTGTTGACTCAGTAAATTTTAGTGATTGCTTTCCTGATTATAAACTAACCATGCTTTCTTGGGAAACCTACTTGGGCCATTGTGTATTATCTTTTTTATATCTCCATGAATTGTTTGCTAATAGAGGATTTTGCATTTATATTGATGAGTTAAGATTAGCCTGTAATTTTCTTTCCGCTTTCCTTGTCAGATTTTAATATGAAACTTAACCTCAAAAAATGAGTTGGGAGTGCAGCCTCTTTCTCTATATCCTGGATTAACTTGATTAAGAGTGAAATTGTTTGTTCCTTGAATGTTTGGTAGAACTGTCCTGTAGAACCATCTGGATGTGAAGTTCTGGCTTGATTTTATGGTCCTGAATTAGGTAAGAAAGGCACAGTCTTCTACCTAGTCTTTCCTGCTGAGTGCAGCCGTAAAGCCTGGAGAGATGCTTGAAGTGAAGTGAAGTCGCTCAGTCGTGTCCGACTCTTTGCAACCCCATGGACTGTAGCTCACCAGGCTCCTCCATCCATGGGATTCTCCAGGCAAGAATACTGGAGTGGGTTGCCATTTCCTTCTCCAGGGGATCTTCCTGACCCAGGAATCGAACCCAGGTCTCCGACATTGCAGGCAGATGCTTTAACCTCTGTGCCACCAGGGAGAGATGCTTAGAGAAGCTATTACAGGAGTGTAGCACGTGAAATTGCAGACAGATTGGGGATGGCCAGTGCTTGAAGTCCTACCAGCCTGGCAATGGGTTTGCCATTGTTTCCCTCCAGAATCCCCCTGAACTCAGCACAGCCCCAGACCCTGAAGTAGGTATAGGTTGAAGGACAGAACATCTCCAGGAGAAGCACTCTGGTTCTGGGTTGAATGGCAAGAATGAGAATTGCTCCTTTTCAGGGAAGTGTGAAATATTCCATTCTTTTTCTTTAGCAATCCAGCTTGCAAGTAATCCTGCCATGGCAATTAATGAAGCCTGGGATATCCCAAAGCCTTCCTCTCCAGTCAGTGACACCATGGCCCCAGGACGCTGGGATCAGATCCCATGACTCTTTCCATTTGTCTCCTCCCATCTCTTGACTCCAGACAGGGGTGCACTTAGTGGGGCATGTGTCAGAGTCTGTGAAAATTAAAGTCCCAGCTTTCTCTCTGCACGCTGGAAATAAGGTCCCATAGTACCACAGAGTACTGGGGAGACCATGGAGAGGCAGAGAGAGGGGCACAGGAAATTCATAGCCTCAAGTTGCCTGTGAACTCCTGGGCTCGCCTGCAAGCTACCACCATGTAGCTCTGACTCCCGTCCCCTGACCCAGGACTGAGAGCAGAGCACGGCTCAGGTTCCAGACTGGACACTAGGTGGCACACACGAGCTGGGTCAGAACAGCCCGGCCGAGGTTTTAAGACCTGCACCGCCTGGGAACCACAGCCCACTGATGGCCTCTGGGACTACCGGGCTGAACCTAACCAGGTTTAAAGGGAAAGTAAAAGTCACTCAGTCATGTCTGACTCTTTGCAACCCCATGGACTACACAGTCCACGGACTTCTCCAGGTGAGAATACTGGAGTGGGTAGCCTTTCCCTTCTCCAGGGGATCTTCCCAATCCAGGGGTCAAACCCAGGTCTCCCTCATTGCAGGTTGGTTACCTGCTTAAAAAAAAAAAAAAAAAAAAAAAAAAACCAACTAACAGAATTCTCCATGGGATTTCAGTAAGACCCAGGGTTTCATGACATAATATGAAACTTAGCTAGAACACAGTTCAAAACTAACTACTTGGAGTTCAAAGAACCAGGAAGATCTCAAATTGCATGGAAAAGAAAATCAAGAGATGCTAACACCAAGAGGACACAGATGTGAGGATGAGCTGACACAGAGACTTCACCTGGGGAAGAGCCCACACGCTGCAGGGCAACCAAACCCATGTGCCACAACTACTGAGCCTCTGCTCTGGAGCCTGGACGCCACAGCTCTGAAGCCCCCCAGCCCTAGAGCCTGTGCTCTGCAGCAAGAGAAGCCACCACAATGAGAAACCTGCGGACTGCAATGAAGAGTAGGCCCTGCTTGACAACTAGAGAAAGCCCGTGCAAAGCAAGAGACCCAGAACAGCCAAAAATAAATAAATACAGTAATAATTCATGGGTCAAAGAGGAAGTCTTGAGAGAAATTAGAAAATATTTTGAACTAAGTGAAAATGAAAATACAACATGAAAATTTGTGAGATGCAGCTAGAGAAGTGCCTAGAGAGAAATTTCAGAGACGGCAATGGCATCCCACTCCAGTACTCTTGCCTGGAAAATCCCATGGATGGAGGATCCTGGTGGGCTGCAGTCCATGGGGTCGCGAAAACTCAGGCACGACTGAGCGACTTCACTTTCACTTTTCACTTTCATTCATTGGAGAAGGAAATGGCAACCCACACCGGTATTCTTACCTGGAGAATCCCAGGGACGGAGGAGCCTGGTGGGCTGCCATCTATGGGGTCGCACAGAGTCGGACACGACTGAAGCGACTTAGCAGCAGTAGCAGCAGCAGAGAGAAATTTATAGCATTCAGTGCTTATATTAGAAAAGAAGGTCTTGAATCAATCTAAGCATCCACCTTAAGAAGTAAAAATAAAAAGAGCGACATACACCCAACAGAAACAAAAGGAAGGAAATAATAAAGAGTAGAAGTGACATTAAAAAAAAAAACAATGGAGAAAATCAATTAAATTCAAAGCTGGTTCTCTAAAACAATAGTGAGACTGATAAACCTCTAGAAAGACCGAGAAAGCAACAAAGGAAAAGACACAGATTATTGATATAATTATTAAAGACAGGATGTCACTACAAACCTGCAGACAATAAAAAAACTAAGATGCCAATAATACCATAAACATCTTTACACACATAAACTTTAGATGAAATGGACCAATTCCTTGAAAACTACAAACCACTAAAATGTGCCCAAGTTGCAATAGACAGAATTAATAGTCCTATGATTACTGAAGAAACTGAATTTATAACCTTTCAAAAACGAAGTCTCTAAGTCCATATAGTTTTGCTGGTGAGTTCTACCAACTATTTAAATGAGGAAAAAATCAATTCTACACAATCTGATCCAGAAAATAAAAGAATATTTCCCAACTCCTTTTACAAAGCTAACATTACCATAACAGCAATTAAGTAAATAAATAATAATTCTATCTCACTCTACCTGTGGCATATCACTATACCACTGTGTGTTTTTAACATAAAAGCAAAAATTGTCAGCAAAAAGTTTGCAAATCAGACCCAGTAACTTATCAGTTCAGTCTCTCAGTCATGTCCAACTCTTTGCGACCTCATGGACTGTAGCACACCAGGCTTCCCTGTCCATCACCAACTCCCGGAGCTTACTCAAATTCATGTCCATCGAGTCAGTGATGCCATCCAACCATCTCATCCTCTGTCATCCCCTTCTCCTCCTGCCTTCAATCTTTCCCAGCATCAGGGTCTTTTCAAATAAGTGAGCTCTTCGCATCAGGAAGCCAAAGTATTGGAGTTTCAGCTTCAGCATCAGTCCTTCCAATGAATATTCAAGATGGATTTCCTTTAGGATGGACTGGTTGGATCTCCTTGCAGTCCAAGGGACTCTCGAGAGTCTTCTCCAACACCACAGTTCAAAAGCATCAATTCTTCAGTGCTCAGCTTTTTTATAGTCCAACTCTCACATCCATACATGACTACTGGAAAAATCATAGCTTTGACTAGACTGACCTTTGTTAGCAAAGTAATGTATCTGCTTTTCAATATGCCGTCTAGGTTGGTCATAACTCTCCTTCCAAGGAGCAAGCGTCTTTTAATTTCCTGGCTGCATCGCCCTCTGCAGGGATTTTGGAGCCAAAAAATCAAGTCTGTCACTGTCACCATTGTTTCCACATTTATTTGCCATAAAGTGATGGGACCGGATGTCATGATCTTAGTTTTCTGAATGTTGAGTTTTAAGCCAACTTTTTCATTCTCCTCTTTCACGTTCATTAAGAGACTTCGTTCTTCTTTGCTTTCTGCCATAAGGGTGCTGTCATCTGCATATCTGCGGGCGTGCTTAGTCGCTTCAGTAGTGTCTGACTCTCTGTGACCCTATGGACCATGGCCTACCAGGCTCCTCTGCCCATGGGATTCTCTGGTAAGAATAATGGAGTGGCCATTTACTTCTCCCGGCATATCTGAGGTTATTGCTATTTCTCCCAGCAATCCTGATTCCAGCTTGTTTCATCCAGCCCAGTGTTTCTCATGATGTACTCTGCATATAAGTTAAATAAGCAGGGTGACAATATATAACCTTGACGTACTCCTTCTCCTATTTGGAACCAGTCTGTTGTTTCATGTCCAATTCTAACTGTTGCTTCCTGACCTGCATACAGATTTCTTAAGAGGCAGGTCAGGTGGTCTGGTATTCCCATCTCTTGAAGAATTTTCCAGTTTGTTGTGATCCACACAGTCAAAGGCTTTGACATAGTCAATAATGCAGAAGTTGATGTTTTTCTGGAACTCTTGCCTTTTCGATGACCCAATGGATGTTAGCAATTTGATCTCTGGTTCCTCTGCCTTTTCTAAATCCAGCTTGAACATCTGGAAGTTCACAGTTCACGACTGTTGAAGTCTGGCTTGGAGAATTTTGAGCATTACTTTGCTAGCATGTGAGATGAGTGCAGTTGTGTGATACTCTGAACATTCTTTAGCATTGCCTTTCTTTGGGATTTAAATGAAAACTGACCTTTTCCAGTCCTGTGGCCACTGCTGAGTTTTCCAAATTTGCTGGCATTGAGTGCAGCACTTTCACAGCATCATCTTTTAGGATTTGAAATAGCTCAACTGGAGTTCCATCACCTCCACTAGCTTTGTTGGTAGTGATGCTTCCTAAGGCCCAGTTGACTTCACATTCCAGGATGTCTGGCTCTAGGTGAGTGATCACACGATCATGGTTATCTGGGTCATGAAGATCTTTTTTGTATAGTTCTTCTGTGTATTCTTGCCACTTCTTAATATCTTCTGCTTCTATTAGGTCCATACCATTTCTGTCCTTTATTGTGTTCATCTTTGCATGAAATGTTCCCTTGGTATCTCTAATTTTCTTGAAGAGATTTCTAGTCTTTCCCATTCTATTGATTTCCTCTATTTCTTTGCATTGATGACTGAGGAAGGCTTTCTTATCTCTCCTTGGTATTCTTTGGAACTCTGCATTCAAATGGGTTTATTTTTCCTTTTCTCCTTTGCCTTTCGCATTTCTTTTCTCAGCTATTTGTAAGGCCTCCTTGGACAACCATTTCGCCTTTTTGCATTTCTTTTTCTTGGGGATGGTCTTGATCCCGGCCTCCTGTACAGTGTCACGAACCTCCATCCATAGTTCTTTGGGTACTCTGTTTATCAGATCTAATCCCGTGAATCTATTTGTCACTTCCATTGTATAATCATAAGGGATTTAATTTAGGTCATACCTGAATGGTCTAGTGGTTTTCCCTACTTTCTTCAATTTCAGTCTGAATTTGGCAATAAGGAGTTCATGATCTAAGCCACAGTCAGCTCCCGGTTTTGTTTTTGTTAATTGTATAGAGCTTCTCCACCTTTGGCTGCAAACAATATAATCAATCTGATTTTGGTATTGACCATCTGGTGATGTCCATGTGTAGTCTTCTCTTGTGTTGGAAGAGGGTGTTTGCTATGAGCAGTGCATTCTCTTTGCAAAACTCTGTTAGCCTTTGACCTGCTTCATTTTGTACTCCAAGGCCAAATTTATAAATGGCATGACAATGTGAGTATATATCTCAGGCATGCAAGGCAGTTCAGTAATTAAAAATCAATGCAATCCATTATACATTAATGGAGAAAAAGCAAATGATTACGTTAATTAGCACAGTAGAATCCTTCATGACAAACAAAAACAAAACTTTCTCAGCAAACGTGGATAGAAAGAAACATCCCTAAGCTGATACAGCAGAGAAGGCAATGGCACCCCACTCCAGTACTCTTGTCTGGAAAATCCCATGGACGGAGGAGCCTGGTGGGCTGCAGTCCATGGGGTCGCGAAGAGTCAGACATGACTGAGCAACTTCATTTTCACTCTTCACTTTCATGCACTGGAGAAGGAAATGGCAACCCACTCCAGTGTTCTTGCCTGGAGAATCCCAGGGATGGGGGAGCCTGGTGGGCTGCCATCTATAGGGTCGCACAGAGTTGGACAAGACTGAAGCGACTTAGCAGCAGCAGCAGCAAGCTGATACGGAGCATTCGGGAGACCTGGGTTCGATCCCTGGTTTGGGAAGATCCCCTGGAGAAGGGAAAGGCTACCCACTCCAGTATTCTGGCCTGGAGAACTCCATGGCCTGTATATGTATAGTCCATGGGGTCACAAAGAGGTGGACACGACTGGGTGACTTTCACTTTCACAAAAACCTACAGCTAATGTTAAACTTTTTCTGATAAAGACTAAGGCAAGGATGTCCACCCACCACTCCTTTTCCACATCACCCTGGAAGACCTAGTCAGGGCAACAAGGAAAAGACATGGAAGTTACACACACAGCAAAGGAAAAACTAAAACTGTCCCTGTTTGCAGATTATATGATTGCTTACATAAAAAAATTTGAGAATATACAAAAAAAACTTCTAGAACAAATTAGAGAGTTTAGTGAGGTCACAAGATACAATAGCAAGCTGTATTTCTATATAATAGCAATGTACAGTTGGAAACTGAAACTAAAATATTTATGAGAGAAAAATGAAATAATGTAACAAAACATGAACACTGTCTCTATGCTGAAAATTATACACTGATAACAAAAAATTAGAGTAGATCCTTAAATACAGAAACACACCATAATTGTGGATTGGAAGAATCAATAGTAAGTCAATTCTCCCCAGCCACCCCCCTTACACATTCCCTTATACATCCATTTAATACAGTTCCAGTCAAAATCCTAGAAGATTTTTGGTAAATACAGAGAAGTTGATGCTCAAATGTATAGAAAAAGGCAAAGAAGCTGGAATAGTTAAAACAGTTTTGAGAAAGCATACATTTGGATTCACACTGCCCAGCTTGAAGACTTACCCTAAAGCTGCAGTAATGAACACAAGATCAACTAAAGAGAAAGGGATACACCCACACAAGTACAGCCGACTGATCTTTTTTAGCATTTTAAAAAGTAATAGACCATTTTAAAGAACAGTTTAGATTTATAGACTAATTGAAAGATAGGGCAGAATTTCTGCATGCCCATGGATACAGTTTCCCCTTTATTCAGTTAAGTTCAGTTCAAAAAAAAAAAAAAGTTCAGTTCAGTAGCTCAGTCATGTCTGAATCTTTGCAACCCCATGAGTCGCAGCACGCCAGGCCTCCCTGTCCATCACAAACTCCCGGAGGTTACCCAAACTCATGTGCATTGAGTCGGTGATGCCATCCAGCCATCTCATCCTCTGTCATCGCCTTCTCATCCTGCCCCCAGTCCCTCCCAGCATCAGGGTCTTTTCCAATGAGTCAACTCTTCGCATGAGGTGGCCAAAGTACTGGAGTTTCAGCTTTAGCATCAGTCCTTCCAATGAACACGCAGGACTGATCTCCTTTAGGATGGACTGATTGGATCTCCTTGCAGTCCAAGGGACTCTCAAGAGTCTTCTCCAACACCACAGTTCAAAAGCATCAATTCTTCAGCACTCAGGTTTCTTCACAGTCCAACTCTCACATCCAAACATGACCACAGGAAAAACCATAGCCTTGACTAGACGGACATTTAAGTAATGTCTCTGCTTTTGAATATGCTATCTAGGTTGGTCATAACTTTCCTTCCAAGGAGTAAGCGTCTTTTAATTTCATGGCTGCAGTCACCATCTGCAGTGATTTTGGAGCCCCCCAAAATAAAGTCTGACACTGTTTCCATTGTTTCCCCATCTATTTCCATGAAGTGATGGGACCGGATGCCATGATCTTCGTTTTCTGAATATTCAGCTTTAAGCCAACTTTTTCACTCTCCTCTTTCACTTTCATCAAGAGGCTCTTTAGTTCTTCTTCACTTTGTGCCAGAAGGGTGGTGTCATCTGCATATCTGAGGTTATTGATATTTCTCCCAGCAATTTTGATTCAGCTTGTGCTTCTTCCAGCCCAGCGTTTCTCATGATGTACTCTGCATATAAGTTAAATAAGCAGGGTGACAATATACAGCCTTGATGTCCTCCTTTTCCTATTTGAGAACCAGTCTGTTGTTCCACGTCCAGTTCTGTTGCTTCCTGACCCGCACATAGTTTTCTCAAGAGGCAGATCAGACGGTCTGGTATTCCCATTTCTTTCAGAATTTTCCAGAGTTTATTGTGATCCACACAGTCAAAGGCTTTGACATAGTCAATAAAGCAGAAATAGATGTTTTTCTGGAACTCTCCTGCTTTTTCGATGATCCAGCGGATGTTGGCAGTTTGATCTCTGGTTCCTCTGCCTTTTCTAAAACCAGCTTGAACATCTGGAAGTTCACAGTTCATGTATTGCTGAAGCCTGGCTTGGAGAATTTTGAGCATTACTTTACTAGCGTGTGAGATGAATGCAATTGTGTGGTAGTTTGAGCATTCATTGGCATTGCCTTTCTTTGGGATTGGAATGAAAACTGGCCTTTTCCAGTCCTTGTGGCCACTGCCGAGTTTTCCAAATTTGCTGGCATATTGAATGCAGCACTTTTACAGCACCATTGTTCAGGATTTGAAATAGCTCAATTGGAATTCCATCACCTTCACTAGCTTTGTTCATAGTGATGCTTTCTAAGGCCCAGTTGACTTCACATTCCAGGATGTCTGGCTCTAGGTGAGTGATCACACCATTGTGATTATCTGGATCATGAAGCTCTTTTTTGTACAGTTCTTCTGTGTATTCTTGCCACCTCTTCTTAATATCTTCTGCTTCTATTAGGTCCATACCATTTCTGTCCTTTATCAAGCCCATCCTAGCATGAAATGTTCCCTTGGTATCTCTAAATTTCTTGAAGAGATCTCTAGTCTTTCCCATTCTATTGTTTTCCTTTATTTCTTTGCATTGATCACTGAGGAAGGCTTTCTTATCTCTCCTTGGTATTCTTTGGAACTCTGCATTCAAATGGGAATAGCTTTCCTTTTCTCCTTTGCTTTTCACTTCTCTTCTTTTCACAGCTATTTGTAAGGCCTCTCCAGACAGCCATTTTGCTGTTTTGCATTTTTTTTCCCATGGGGATGGTCTTGATCCCTGTCTCCTGTACAATGTCATGAACCTCCATCCATAGTTCATCAAACACTCTATCAGATCTAGTCCCTTAAATCTATTTCTCACTTCCACTGTATAATCATAAGGGATTTGATTTAGGTCATACCTGTATGGTATGGTTTTCCCTACTTTCTTCAATTTAAGTCTGAATTTGGCAATAAGGAGTTCATGATCTGAGCCACAGTCAGCTCCTGGTCTGGTTTTTGCTGACCACATAGAGCTTCTCCATCTTTGGCTGCAAAGAATATAATCAATCTGATTTCGGTGTTGACCATCTGGTGATGTCCATGTGTAGAATCTTCTCTTGTGTTGTTGGAAGAGGGTGTTTGCTATGACCAGTGCGTTCTCTTGGCAAAACTCTATTAGCCTTTGCCCTGCTTCATTCCATACTGCAAAGCCAAATTTGCCCATTACTCCAGGTGTTTTTTGACTTCCTACCTTTGCATTCCAGTCCCCTATAATGAAAAGGACATCTTTTTTGGGTGTTAGTTCTAAAAGGTCTTGTAGGTCTTCATAGAATCATTCAACTTCAGCTTCTTCAGTGTTATTGGTTGGGACATAGGCTTGGATTACCGTGAGATTGAATGGTTTGCCTTGGAACAGAGACCATTCTGTCATTTTTGAGATTGCAACCAAGTACTGCATTTCAGACTCTTTTGTTGACAGCGATGGCCACTCCATTTCTTCTAAGGGATTCCTGCCCACAGTAGTAGATATTATGGTCATCTGAATTAAATTCACCCATTCCAGTCCATTTTAGTTCACTAATTCCTAGTATGTCGACGTTCACTCTTGCCATCTCCTGTTTGACCACTTCCAATTTGCCCTGATTCATGGACCTAACATTCCAGGTTCCTATGCAATACTGCTCTTTACAGCATCAGACCTTGTTTCTATCACCAGTCACATCCACAACTGGGTATTGTTTTTGCTTTGGCTCCATCCCTTCATTCTTTCTGGAGTTATTTCTCCACTGATCTCCAGTAGCATATTGGGCACTTACCGACCTGGGGAGTTCCTCTTTCAGTATCCTATCATTTTGCCTTTTCATACTGTTCATGGGGTTCTCAAGGCAAGGATACCGAAATGGTTTGCCATTCCCTTCTCCAGTGGACCACATTCTGTCAGACCTCTCCACCATGACCCATCCGTCTTGGGTGGCCTCACATGGCATGACTTAGTTTCATTGAGTTAGACAAGGCTGTGTCCGTTTGATCAAACTGTCTAGTTTTCTGTGATTATGGTTTCAGTGTGTCTGCCCTCTGATGCCCTCAAAACACCTACCGTCTTACTTGGGTTTCTCTAACCCTGGACGTGGGGTAACTCTTCACGGCTGCTTCAGCTAAGCACAGCCACTGTTCCCTACCTAGGACAAGTCGCCCCTCCTGACCTTGAATGTGGAGTAGGTCCTCTCGGCCCTCCTGCGCCCGTGCTCCTTGGACATGGAGTTGCTCCTCTCAGCAGCCGTCCCTGACCTCGGACGTGGGGTTGCTCTTCTCAGCCATCGCCCCTGACCTCGGACGTGGGGTAGCTCCTCTTGGCTGCTGCCCCTGACCTCGGACGTGGGGTAGCTCCTCTTGGGCACCGCCCCTGACCTCAGACATGGGGTAGCTCCTCTTGGGCACTGCCCCTGACCTTGGACGTGGGATAGTTCCTCTCGGCAGCTCCTGCGCCATCGCAGCCTGGCGCTCTTGCCTTTATTATCTTACATTAATATGGCATGCTTGTTACAATTAATGAACTAACAGTGATACCTTATTATTTTTAAAAGTCCATAGTTTATCCAGATGATCTTGGTTTTTACCTAATGTCTCTTCTTCTGTTCGAGGGTTCCATTCATGATACCATGTTGTATTTAGTTGTCATGTCTTCTTAGGCTTCTTTTATCTGTGAGAATGCTGAGATTCTCACTTTCAATGACCTTAAAGGTTTTGAGGAATGTTGGTCAGCTGTATTGGATGTCCCTCTAATCAAATGTGCATGATTTTTTTTTTTTTTCTCGTCACTAGGCTGGAGTTATGGTTTGAGGAAGATCAGAGGGAGAATGCCATTTTCATCTCATCATGTCGAGGGTACCTACTCAGAATAGGATTTATGATGACTAGGATTTATTGAACCTGATCTGATCAGCTGGCTGAAGCCATTGTATTCTGTATGCCACCTTTCCATGGTGTGTGCTTTGGAAAGAAGTCACCTTGTGGATGACACACTTAAAGAGTGGGAGTCATGCTCCCCCTTTGCTAGCCTAGGGGGCTAAAGTATGTAAATACAGTAAGTTTGTAAATAATTTATTTGGAATTTATAATTTATAGTTATAAATACATTTATAATTTATTTGGAATTCTTCTGCATAGGAGGTTTATTTCTTCCCTATTTATTTATTTAGTAATTTATCTGTATCAGTATGCATTCATGGATGTTATTTTCTACTTTAGGTTATAATCCAATGCTACTTTAAAAAAAATAATTTTATTTATTTACTTATTTTTGGCTGCTGGATTTTCGTTGCCGTGCGGGCTTTTCTCTGGCTGTAGAGAGCAGGGGTACTCTCTGTTGCAGTGCACGGGCTTCTCCTTGTGGTGGCTCCTCTTGTTGTGGAGCACAGACTGTAGGGAGTGTGGGCTTCAGTAGTTGCTGCTCCCAGGCTGCCAAGCCCAGACTCAGTAGTTGTGAAGCACAGGCTGGGTTGCTCCTTGGCATGTGGAATCTTCCCCAACAAGGGATGGAACCCATGTCCCTGCATTGGCAGGTGGGTTCTTTACAACTGAGCTACCAGGGAAGCTCCGACACAACTTTTAAGTTATCTTGCTCAATGTCTTCCAGCTTTGGCCACTGAGAACCGTTTTGGAAACAAGTTCTGGTCACTGGGTCTGCTGGTTGCTCTTTCAGGCTCCCTCAGCTGGCAGAGTAAAGAAATGTGTGTGCAGCCAACGTATGTGTATGTCTGTAAGTATTTCTCTGTGCAGCCATCTGTATCCACATTAAGTTCTTACCATCGTCTACTCTGTCCCTTCCATGTGGATTATTCTAGCTGCCCCCTCTTTCTTATCTGTAAATTCTCTGATAAGAAAACTGGCTCCAACCATCCACCATCCATCTGCTCAATTGTTCAGGCCCAGCAAACATGTATAATGGCATCAGAACTGTGAAATTGGTGCACCGCGGGAACTGACTTTATCAACTGAAGTGCTGACTTGTGTGAACTGGTGCACCATGGGAACTGACTTTATCCCCTGAAGTACTGTCCTGTGTGAACCGGTGGACTGTGGGAACCGACTTTATCCACTGAATGGCTGTCCTGTGTGCACCAGTACATCGTGGGAACTGACTTTATCCCCTGAAGCGCTGTCCTGTGTGAACCGGTGCACCGTCGGAACAGACTTGATCCACTGAAGGGCTGTCCTGTGTGCACCGGTGCATCGTGGGAACTGACTTTATCCACTGAAGGGCTGTCCTGTGTGAACCGGTGCACCGTGGTAACCGACTTTATCCCCTGAAGCGCTGTCCTGTGTGAACCGGTACACCGTGGGAACTGACTTTATCCCCTGAAGCGCTGTCCTGTGTGAACCGGTACACCGTGGGAACTGACTTTATCCCCTGAAACGCTGTCCTGTGTGAACAGGTGCACCATGGGAACTGACTTTCTCCACTGAAGGGCTGTCCTGTGTGAACCGGTACACCGTGGGAACTGACTTTGTCCCTGAAGCGCTGTCCTGTGTGCACTGGTGCATCATGGGAACTGACTTTATCCACTGAAGGGCTGTCCTGTGTGAACAAGTGCACCATGGAAACCCAACTTTATCCACTGAAGGGCTGTCCTGTGTGAACCGGTACACCATGGGAACTGACTTTGTCCCTGAAGCGCTGTCCTATGTGCACTGGTGCATCATGGGAACTGACTTTATCCACTGAAGGGCTGTCCTGTGTGCACCAGTACATCGTGGTAACCAACTGTGTCCCCTGAAGTGCTGTCCTGTATGAACTGGTGCACAGTAGGAACCGACTTTGTCCCCTGAAGCGCTGTCCTGTGTGCACCGGTGCATCGTGGGAACTGACTTTATCCACCGAAGGGCTGTCCTGTGTGAACCGGTGCACCGTGGTAACCAACTTTATCCCCTGAAGCGCTGTCCTGTGTGAACCGGTACACCGTGGGAACTGACTTTATCCCCTGAAGCGCTGTCCTGTGTGAACAGGTGCACCATGGGAACTGACTTTCTCCACTGAAGGGCTGTCCTGTGTGAACCGGTACACCGTGGGAACTGACTTTGTCCCTGAAGCGCTGTCCTGTGTGCACTGGTGCATCATGGGAACTGACTTTATCCACTGAAGGGCTGTCCTGTGTGAACAAGTGCACCATGGAAACCCAACTTTATCCACTGAAGGGCTGTCCTGTGTGAACCGGTACACCGTGGGAACTGACTTTGTCCCTGAAGCGCTGTCCTATGTGCACTGGTGCATCATGGGAACTGACTTTATCCACTGAAGGGCTGTCCTGTGTGAACCGGTGCACCGTGGTAACCAACTGTGTCCCCTGAAGTGCTGTCCTGTATGAACTGGTGCACAGTAGGAACCCACTTTGTCCCCTGAAGCGCTGTCCTGTGTGCACCGGTGCATCATGGGAACTGACTTTATCCACTGAAGGGCTGTCCTGTGTGAACCGGTGCACCGTGGTAACCAACTTTGTCCCCTGAAGGACTGTTCTGTGTGAACTGGTGCACCGTTGGAACTGACTTTATCCCCTGAAGCGCTGTCCTGTGTGCAGTTCCTTCTGCTTTAGTCTTAGGGACTCCTCTCCTTTCCACAGAGACTGAGATCAGCACTTCCCCACCCCCAGCTCTCCTTGGTGTGGTCGTTTTGAACTTTTGTGATAGTTAGGCTCTCTTGTCACAGTCTACCTTTTTTTTTTTTGAATCTCCAGACCTCTTAAATTATTAGGAGCATAAAGTTCATTCTTGGTGTAGTCAAGTTCTGTGCGTTTTGACGTCTGATCTTATGTACTCATCATGACAGTGTCATATAGAATAGTTTCACTTGACTGAAATTCCCTGTGCTTCACCTGTTCATTCCTCCCCTTCCATGCCCACACTTCTGGCAACCACTGATTTTTTTTTTTTTTAACCACTGATCTTTTTATTGCATGTATAGTTTGCCTTTTCCAAAATGTCATAGAATGGAAGCAAACAGTATGTGGCCTTTTCAGACTGGCCTTTTACTGAGAAATAGTCACTTAAGCTTCATCCATGTGTTTCTGTGGCTTGATAGCCCACTTCTCCCTATTGCTGAATAGTCCATTGCATGGATGTACCATAGTTTATCCTTCACCTATTAAAGGACATCTTGGTTGCTTCCAGTTTGGGGAAATTATGAATAAAGCTGCTATAAACATCTGTTTTCAGGCTTTTGTGTAGACTTGACTTTTCAATTCATTTAGGTAAACAAGGAAGGAGTATAATTGATGCTAAGACCGTGTTTAGCTTTTTAAGAAACTGCCAAACTTTTTCCACAGGAGCTGTACCATTTTACATTTCCAGCAGCGATGAAAAAGTTACTTATTTTCCATATGCTCTTCAGTAACTGGTATTGTTACATTTTATGGCTTTAATTTTAGCCATTCTAAAAGGCGCATAGTGATGGCTATAATAAACAGCTCATGCTGCTTTCATTCCTTTATGACAAAGGATACTAAGCACCTTTTCATATTTTTTTTGCCAGGTCCAGATTTTCTCAGTGGGCTTTCCAGATATTTTGCACATTTTTAATATGGTAGTTTGATTTTGTACTGTTGAGTTTTAAGAGTTTTTAAAGAATATTTGAATAGAAATCCTCTATCAGATACATGCTTTGCAAATATTTTCTCACAATATGTAAAACCTCTTCATTTTCTTAATAGTCTGTTTCCAGAGCAGAAGTTTTTCATTTTAAGAAAGTCTAATTTATCAATTTCTCTATCATAGGTCATGTTTTTGGTATTATTCTAAAAATTCATTGCCAAACCCAGGGTCACCTAGATTTCCTGTTTTCTCTAGAAGTTTTATAGTTTTGCATTTCAAATGTATGACTGTGGTTGTTTAGTTTTGTGAAAGGAATAAGGTCTGTGTTTACATTTTGGGGGGAATATCATTCTAATTATTCCAAGACCATTTGTTGAAAAGAGTATCATTTCTCTATGGAATTACCTTTGCTTCATTGTCAAAGATTAGTTGACTATATATGGGTGGGTCTTTTCCTGGGTGTTCTATTCTGTTCCAGTGATGTATGTGTGTTTTCTTTGATCAGCACAATACTGTCCTGACCTTTGTACCTCTGTGGAGTTTTGAGGTCGGGTGATGTCTGTCCTCCAACTTTATTCTCCTTCTACAGTATTGTGTTGGCTATTCTGAGGTATTCTGCATTTTAATAACATAGTTTTCATACAGAATTAGTCAATTTCAACAGAATAACTTCCTAGGCTTTTGTTGGTACTACATTAACTCTGTAGATCAGGTAGAACTGACATTTTAAGAATATTTATTCTTCCAATCCATGAATTTGAAATATCTTTCCATTTATTTATATCTTTGATTTCATTCATCAGAATTTTGTCATTTTCCATGTTCAAACTTTATCCGTATTTTCTTAGATTTATACCTATTTCATTCTTTGATGCTAATATAAATGATATTAAGTTTCAGTTGTTCATTCTTTTTCTTGTCCTACTGCACTTGCTAAGACTTGCAGTACAATGTTGACTAGGAGTGGTGAGAGGAAACTTGCCCTGCTTTTGTTCTTAGGGGAAAAGCATCCAGTTTCTTACAATTAAATATGATGTTATCTGAAGATTTTGTGTGTGTGTGTTTAGTTGCTTCTGTTGTGTCCAACTCTTTGCAACCCTATGGACTGCAGCCCACCAGGTTCCTCTGTCCATGTCAAGTTAAGGAAGTTCTTCTGTATCCATAGTTTGCTGAGACTTTATCATGATTGGGTGTTAGATTTTCTCAAATGCTATCCTGCATCAATTGATATATCGTTTTTCTTCTTTAGCTTATGGATGTGATAGATTACTTAATTGATTTTCTAATTTGAATAACCCATGCATGGCTGGAATAAATTCCAATTGATCATGATGTATAATTTTTTGTATACATTTTTGGATTGAGAGTTGCAAATATTTTTTTGAGTTACTTTGTATTTATGTTTAAAAGATAGTTTTTTCTTGTAATGTCTTCAGCTGATTTTGGTGTTAGGGTAATGCTGACATCTTAAAATGATAAGAAGTAATCTCTTTGCTTCTGTTTTCTGGAGATTATGGAGAATTAATATATGCCTACTCAGATTATTTAAATTTTTGTTTCGATAGTTTTTCAAGAAATTGGTCCATGTCATCTGAGTGATTAAGTTTGCAGGCATAGGGTTTTTTAGTCTTTGTTTACTGCACTTTTCGATGGACGTGAGTTTGAGCAAGCTCCAGGAGTTGGTGATGGACAGGGAAGCCTGGCGTGCTGCGGTCCATGCAGTCACAAAGAGTTGGACGCGACTGAGCGACTGAACTGATCTACTAGACTTTTCACACACACAGAATCAGTTGTGATAACCTCTTGTTGAATTCTGAAATTAATTTGTGATTTCTCTTTTTTCCCCCTTGGTTGGTGGTTTACTGATTAATGATCTTTTCAAAGGACAACTTTTGATTTCATTGATTTTATCTGATTTTTTATTTCAATGTCATTAGGTTTACCTCTAATTTTTATTATTTCTCTTTTTCTTCTATCTTTAGGTTAACATTGCTTGATCCTTCCTCATGTGCATTTATAACTAAATGGAATGACCCAACCAAAGGCAGTTTAGAATACCAATGGCCATTATGGGGAATTTTTGAAGTCCCCAAACTTAATTTACTTAATTCCACAACAGTAGTTCAAAAATTTCCAAAACAGAATGCTTGTTTTGATTGGTATTTTGAGACTTCCAAACATTATCAGGAGCCTAAAATTGTCTCTCTGCAAAATAAGATTTTAACTGAGGCAGGCAATTAAAAGAAAGACAAAATAGTTCCCAACACCTCAAGTTCTTCCTTGGCTTCTTTGTATCAGACTCAACCCCTGGCACCATCTTGTCTTTCTCCTTCTGCTCCTCCTGCCCAGGGCCTACCACCAGTACCATCTTCCTCCTTCCCTTCTATGCCACCTTCATCTTCTCCATACTCTCAGCTTCCCCATACTAATTCTCTCACCAAACTTCCCCTTTTCTTCTGAACTTATCACAACCTGTCCCTTAAAAATTAAGCCTCTGTGGATCCAGAGACTAAACTCTTAATTTCCTATAGTCCATGGACTAAAGCTGAACTGTAAGCCATAATCAAGGATTTTCCTAAAGTAACTTAAGACCCTCACATATTTGCTGAAGAAATTTCGTACAGACACTCAAACCTATTAACTTGGTTTAGGGTTAGCTCTGGCTTATACCAACTAGTTCATATGCTTGTCAGTGAAGCCAGGCCCAGCACTGGGTTTACCACTAACTGGCAAAATCCTGAAGGGTACCTAGGATTACTACTGCAACACTTGGCCAGTCCCTGGAGGAGGACATGGCAAACCACTCCGGTATTCTTGCCTGTAGAATCCCCATGGACAAAGGAGCCTGGTGGGATACTGTCCATAGAGTTGCAAAGAGTTGGACACAATTGAGGCAAGTTAGAACAGAACAGCACCTGACCACTAACTTATATGATCAGGCTTTGGCAGTCACTCAGTGACTTAACCAGCCAATTTCTGGTGCTTTTCCAAAGCCTGTTGATTAGAACAAAATTCACACTTTCACACAAAAATCTGATGAACCAGTTCATGACTATTAGAATCCACTCTAGATTATTTTTAAAGAAAATTCTAATCTTTCTGCAGATGTTGATTCCATTGAGGTAGCTTTTAACTCTGTTTATCAATGGGCAGAACTGGAATCTGTCCCTTCTATTAAAAAGGACCACAAGAGACTAGAAAACTGTATCCACTCCAGATCTAGTTAACTCTTCTGTCTCACACTCTAGATGAGGCACGACAAAGGCAGACTACCAGATTTCTTACCTTCAACTGCAGTAATGGAAGGCTCCTGCTGCTGCTAAGTCGCTTGAGTCATGTCCGAATCTGTGCAACCCCATAAGACTGCAGCCCACCAGGCTCTCTCATCCCTGGGATTCTCCAGGCAAGAACACTGGAGCAGGTTGCCATTGCCTTCTCCGTGGAAGGCTCCTAAATAAAACCAAAACCCTCCTAGTTTCTGCCAATCTTGCAAACAGTCAAGTTGTTAGAAAACAGGTTATTACAACTTCAAATGCTTTAGGTACCTTCAGCGTGCTAACCTAAGATTGCTGGGAGAAATATCAATAACCTCAGATATGCAGATGACACCACCCTTATGGCAGAAAGCAAAGAACTAAAGAGCGTCTTGAAGAAAGTGAAAGAGGAGAGTGAAAAAGCTGGTTTAAAACAACATTCAGAAAACTAAGATCATGGCATCTGGTCCCATCACTTCATGGCAAATAGATGGGGAAACAATGGAAACAGTGACAGACTTTATTTTGGGGGCTCCAAAATCACTGCAGATGTGACTGCAGCCATGAAGTTAAAAAACACTTGCTCCTTGGAAGAAAAGCTATGGACCAACGTAGACATCATATTAAAAAGCAGAGACATTACTTTGCCAACAAAGGTCCATCTAGTCAAAGCTATGGTTTTTCCAATGGTCATGCAGGGATCTGAGAGTTGGACTATAAAGAAAGCTGAGCGCCAAAGAATTGTTTTTGAACTATGGTGTTGGAGAAGACTCTTCAGAGTCCTTTGGACTGCAAGGAGATCCAGCTAGTCAATCCTAAAGGAAATCAGTCCTGAATATTCACTGGAAGGACTGATGCTGAAGCTGAAACTCCAATACTCTGACCACCTGATGCGAAGAACTGACTCACTGGAAAAGAACCCAATGCTTGGAAAGATTGAAGACAGCAGGAGAAAGGGACGACAGAGGTTGAGATGGTTGGATAGCATCACTGAATCAACGGACACGAGTTAGAGCAAGCTCTAGGAGTTGGTGATGGACAGGGAAACCTGGCATGCTGCAGTTCATGGGGTCACAAAGAGTTGGACACGAATGAACTGAGCCTTCTAACCTGCCTTTCTAGTGTCCACACCATCTTCAGTGATATTTTTAACTGCCTAATGAACTATTCCAGTTCTTGCAAAAAGAACTTCTTCCTTCTCAAGGATGTATTTTGTTTATGGTCTGCATGTTTTCTCACTGGACTGAAACTTTCCCTTGCAGAGAGGCTACTACCCCATTTTGTGGTAAAAGTTCTTTTGGAAAACATTATTCCTATCTGGGAAACAATTCTCAAATGTCAAAGTGATCAAGGAGCCCATTTTACTGGTGAGGTACTTCCAGCAAGTGTGCACTGTATGGCCAGTTTTACTCTTTCACTGCACTTACCACCCTCAATCCTTTGGTTAAGCTGAAAGCATTGATGGCGCTATTAAGGCTCCATTAGGGAAATTTGCAGAGGCCCTCCACATACTTTGGTTAAGAGCACTGTCATTGGTCCTTCTGAATCTTAGATCCATCCCTTATTATTTCTTTTGACTACACCATGGCCTGCAGGATCTTAGTTCCCCTGACAAGGGATCAAACCTAGGCCCTCAGAAATGAAAGCATTAAGTCCTGACCACTGGACTTCCAGTGAATTACTGATCTATTCCTTTTAAAATTCATAAATTTTCCTTTGAGACAGTCACAAGACACTCAATGAACTTAGCTCCCGTCTCTTTTGATCCAGAAGTGATAAAAGGAGATGTTCCAATATTGTAAAGGCCTAATCATAATTACTTAAAAATAAGTTATGACCAACCTAGATAGCCTATTACAAAGTAGAGTCATTACTTTGCCAACAAATGTCCGTCTAGTCAAGGCTATGGTTTTTCCAGTGGTCACGTATGGATGTGAGAGTTGGACTGTGAAGAAAGCTGAGCACTGAAGAATTGATGCTTTTGAACCGTGGTGTTGGAGAAGACTCTCAAGAGTCCCTTGGACTGCAAGGAGATCCAATCAGTCCATCCTAAAGGAGATCAGTCCTGGGTGTTCATTGGAAGGACTGATGCTAAAGCTGAAACTCCAATACTCTGGCCACCTCATGCGAAGAGTTGACTCATTGGAAAAGACCCTGATGCTGGGAGGGATTGGGGGCAGGAGAAGGGGACGACAGAGTATGAGATGGCTGGATGGCATCACCAACTCAATGGATATGAGTTTGAGTGAACTCTGGGAGTTGGTGATGGACAGGGAGGCCTGGCGTGCTGTGATTCATGGGATCGCAAAGATTCAGACACGACTGAGAGACTGAACTGAACTGTGTTTTGGTAGAGCAGTCTTTTCAGTGTTTTTTCAGTATCTCTCAGAAAATGAAGACCTAAAGCATCACACCTTGCAACCTGGAGATTTTATCTACTAGAATAGATACCTCCAGAAAAACTCTCTTCAGCCTTTCTGCAAAGGCCCCTATTAAGTATTCCTAACCAACTCTTGTGACACCAGATTCTAAGGAACTGACTCTTGGATTCACATGACACACTTAAAGAGAGCGCCACACGCTGACTAGACCTGCACATCATCTTTATTTTCAGGTGACCTGAAAGTAAAGACTTCTCAGAATTGAAGCAGATGGCTTCTAATGAGACAGTTTTCCCAAAATATTCAGAACAGGCCTGTTGGAGTTTGTCACCACACCTTTGATGAAGACACTTCAGATGATCGCCACTGTCTATTATCCTGGAAATGTATGCACTTTAGGCAAAAAGTGTTTCACAGTTCTGCTACTCCTTGTTATTCAAATGTAACCTCAGTAGGTTTGCAATCCACACTTTCCCTCGGATGTTAAATTGTACAAAGGAAAGGTCCTCCCTGGCACTGAGATACAAAGTCACTGACACACACACACACAAATCTCACACTTGGATCAGCACTGCTTTCTGAGAGATTCTGATCAAAAGGGGGAAATGTAAAAAACAAACCCACAAAAAACAAATCTCAAAGAGTCAGGAGATCAGAAAGGCTGGAGAATCTTTTCTAGCAGAAATCTCCCCCCCTCCCCCCCTCCCCCGCAACAATTCAGCCAATGAAAAGCAATGGACTTTTAAAACATCTCTCCAACTTCCTTTTCCCCCATAACGGTGTCCCCTCCATTTTTGTTGGGAACTTGCAAGTTCCCAGGGTGGCAGACCTCAAATTGCAATTCTTTTCATAATAAACTTGTTTACGTTAGAGAAATAGTTGGCAGTCAATTTATTTTTGGCAGACAATATGTGGTGGCATCTCAGTGGTTTTTCAAAGTTAGAGTTTCCTAATATCCTATAATATTGAGCATCTTTTCATATACTTACTTGTCATTTGTATGGTGAGGTGTCTGTTGAGATCTTTTGCCCATTCTCAATTGCATTTTTCCTTCTCTTGCATTTTTAGTATATTTTGGATAACAATATTTTATCAGCTATGCTTTCTGCAAATATTTTCTTAGTTTGTGGCATCTCATTATCTCCAGATATCTTTTTATAGTATGTAATCATGCTATATATATGATTAACTTCTCATAACACTATAGCAACCATTTCCCATTTTTGCTTCCGACTTCCCAACCATCCTCGTACGCTGCGGCTTCCTCCGCAGCCCCACAGAAGAGATTATCCCCACTTTGCAGGTGAAGGAGATAAATGCCTGGGAGCTTGCTGCCTAGGGTTCCCGCGCTGCTGACCTGAAAAGCTCAGAATCCCCCGGGGAAGCAGCCCATCGCCTCCGTCCCTGCCTGCCGCGCCCGGCAGGTTTCTGGGAGTGGTTTCTGTGACTCGGCATTTCTTCTGTCCTCTCTGCCTCCCAAACCGCTCAGAGAGCACGATCCTCAGTCTGAGCGCGTCCCGGGGTTTCAGAACCGGCCTGGAGGCCTCTCCAGCCGCTGGGCGGGCGCTCTCCCCACCCTCCTCCCGGGCAGGAGAGGAGGCGGAGCGAGCAGTCCACGCCCTCCGCCGGCCGGGCTCCCTCAGTCGAAGCGCGGGCGGCGCGGACACCATATCGGTGTCCCGGAGCGCCGACCCCGGAGCGCGGGGCCCCAGCGGGCCCACTCCGCGAGGAGCCCGAGCGCGCCGACCAGTGGACAACACGCGACGGACGGCTAGCCCGCGGAGCCGGGCGCGGTGTGGACAGGGCGGGGCGGTCTCCGCCCGCCTCCCAGCCGACGGCTCCGCCCCGGAGACCCCTTATCGGGCCCGGCGTGCCACCCGGGCCTGCGCCGGCCAGGTACTGCCGGGCGTCGGAGCAACTCTAGGCTGCCCCGCCGCCTCCTTCCTCACCCGGCTTGGGGCCTCAGGAAGTCTCCCGCGAAAGCGAAAGTGAATCTCTCGGTGCGTTAGCGCGGGACCTCCGGGCCCACAACAGTCTCTCGGGCTGGCTTTCGGCAGGGGGCGGGGCTTCTGCTTCCGGTGGGTGGGGGGCGGGCGACGCGGCTCCTGGAGTTCGGGCGGTGGGCGTGGCCCGCGGCGTTCCTAGAAGTCGGGCAGTGGGCCCAGTAGGGTGGTGGGGCGTGGCCCACGAGTTCCCGGAAGTCAGACGGTGGGCCAGTAGGGTGGTGGGCGTGGCCCGCGAGTTCCCGGAAGTGGGGCGCCCAATTGCCAGCCGTCGGCTATTCCTGAGGCGTCTCGTCTCGCCGGGAGTTTGGGTCCGGCGGGACCGGGCGGAGATTTGGTTCCGGCGTGATAACTGCGTGACGTGGAGACGGCCCGTCACGTGGTCTGCGCTGTGGTGTCGGGGGAGGTGGCGGGTCTTCCCTGCGTGTCGTTAGGAGCTTTCGCCGCCCCGGGTCATGCGGGCGCCCTGGGGCAGGGCCTCTGACGGGGGCGCCGGGGCCGCCGCAGCTCGCGACGCCGTCAGACGCCTTCCCGCGCCGTCTTCGAGGAGAGCTGGGAAAGAAGGATCGACGGGCACGGCGGGGAGGGCGTCGTCACCCGGTGGCGCGTGCGTTTTCGAAGTGACTGAGCGCACACACGCTCTCGTAGCCTCTTCAGAGTTTTGAAGAGGGTCAGCGCCACCCTTCTTTCCTCACACTGGACAGCCTCCCACAGAGGCGGGGTTGGCTGTTCATTACGTTGTCTCTCGCTGTTCCTTCGGCTCTTCCTTGCTCGGAGCTCTTGTGTGTCCTGGACAAAGCCCGAGGCCCGTTACACTCAAGCGACTTTGCCATAGAACCGCTATTACTTCTCCCTCCATTCACACATGAAGAAGGCAAGGCAGGAGTGACTTCTTACTTGATCTACATTTTGTAACCATCAGGTACGTAGGTGCAAGAGTGGGGAGGAAATTGTAGTCAATTATAAATTTGGGCAACTGCACCCTTCTAAACACAAAAGGTAAAGAGGAAGCTTGTTTAAAACATTTGAGGTATCTCATCATTGTAATTATTATTACTGATAAAACAACTATAATGATTAACTGTAATTTGCATGTTTCTCTCACTGAGCTGTATTGAGCACCACAGATATATTGCACTTTCAGGATTGTGAATATTCACGAGAATAAAGAAAAATGCCTAAATAACAGTTTCCAAAATTGAAAACTTCTCTTGGATGCTTATTAATCGGCAACATGGTAATACCACCAGTATGAGCTGGGAATTTGAAAAAGCACAGCTTCCCATGCTATGGTTGGATGTTATACTTCGGCAAAAATGATCGTGTTAACCTAGTAGAATATTGATTTTGAACCACATGTTTTCATATGTTTTTAAAATTTAGCCTGTACTTTCCCTATGTTTCTGAATGTAGCATACTTATTTAGTATAGGTGAGCAGAATTGTAAGATCAGGTCTTTGCATCTGATTTTAACAAAGACAAATTATTGTTTGCTCTCTGGAGAAGTAGCATGTGTTAGTGAACTGATAGTGGAAATTTGAGTGAAGACATTAAGGCTCAATTCTGGGATCTGTTACTCTAGGTGAATCATTAAACTCCAAATTTTAGTTTCTTAATTTGTAACTTGAAGCCGATGTATTAATAAGTTGGTACTTCAGAGGGTCATCATGTGCAGGATAATACTGGGTTGAACTCTTGCAGTCTTCTCTCTTGCTCAGAGCTCTTGTTTATCTGAAGCAAAGCATCAAGCAGTTAAAATCAAAGAACCTTGAGAAATTCCCATTGGATGCCTGAGTAAAAACAGAGTTCCATCTGCAGAGGAAAAGGGGGGCATAATAGTTGGGTAGCCAGTATTTTCTGTCAGACTCATCATGTATGGTCCTCACTGAAACATTGAAAAAAATTGCCCTCAACCACTTAAAGGTAAATATGAAATTTTTTTAACTTAAAAAAAATTATTTATTGCAATACACAGAAAAGAACACACATCATAACTGTTTGACTCTCTTAAGTGTCCTGAAGTGAACATTAAGAAGAAACAAGTATTGCCGTCACTCCCCCACACTTCCTTTCCTTCCCTGCCTCCTGCTTCCACCTCGTAGTAACTACTACCCTGACTGTTAATTTTGTAGATTAATTTTGTCTGGCTTTTTGATGTTATATATTGTTAGTAATTTGTATTTTTCCCCAGTTTTACTGAAGTATAGTTGACAAAATTGAATGTAGATATGAATTTTTTTTATATAGACTTACAGATAATTTGTGAAGTTTCTTGGAATTTTCAATTAATTTCAGTGGATTTTGCTTCCTTAAATCCCTGAATTAAGTACACTTATGCAAAAAACATTTTGAAAACCATTAAAATAGACCGTTATATTCTCTATTGAAGGTACTTGATCATAAGATGATATGACAGGTTAGTGTGTGTTCATTAATTACTCTGTAACATGACTTTACAGTGTGACTTTCTACTTGGCTACTTTCAGAGTTTCTGTGACTCTTGGGCATCTAAACCACTCACCAGTCCCTCCTAAGATATTCAGTACTTATAGAGTTGAATCATTCATGGGGGAATGGCCGGGGGAGGGGGGGAGTAATAAAAACAAAAGAAGTCATTGGAAACCATGCAAAAGGTGCGTAAGGTGAAGTAAGACCAGGCTAAACCAGCAAACCACAGACGAGGAGAGCCAGCTGGGGTCAGAAGCCAGCCTCACAGAGCGCTGCAGGCCCACCTGGAGGCCCCTCTCCCTGGAGCTGCATCGCTCCTGCAGGAGGCAAGGCAGGTCCTAGTTGGTCTTGGCAGCTCTGAAGAGAGGAGACCTGGCCGAAGGATAGAGAGCAGGTAGAAGTCCTCATCTAGCTGAATCTTTATACCCTATGGTCATAGTTCAGGGCATGGTTATAACTCCTTCCTGTTTCTGTACTGTCTGGGAGCCTTTTTTAATGTTACTAAACATTCATGCTGTGCTTAGTTGCCCAGTTGTGTCCAACTCTTTGCAACCCCATGGATTCTAGCCCACCAGGCTCCTCTGTCCATGGGATTCTCCAGGCAAGAATACTGGAGTGGGTTGCCATGCCCTCCTCCAGGGGCTCTTCCTGACCCAGGGATTGAACCTAGGTTTCCCACATTGCAGGCAGATTTTTTACCTGCTAAGTCACCAGGAAAGCCTAAGAATACTGGAGTGGGTAGCCTATCCCTTCTCCAGGTGAACTTCCTGACTCAGGAATCGAACCAGGGTCTGCTGCATTGCAGGCAGATTCTTTACCAGCTGAGCTACTGGGGAAGCCCACTAAACATTCACATATAACATCATTTTTTAAAACTGCTAGATGACTTTCATAATGTGAATGAGCCATAACTTACTCTCCCGTGTTATGTATATGTCAGTTGTATTATGTGCTTTTGCTGTTCTCTCATGTTACTGGGAATATCCTTGTACATAATCTATATCAGTGTCTCTGATTTGATTCCTTAGGATAAAGAATTACTGAGTGAGGAACTTAACTCCCTTTTAAAAAAGAAATTTTATTATAAAGGTAATTTGTATAAAAATTACAAAATCTAATAAATGTGTAAAGAAGAAATAAAAGTCACCTGACCATCCAGATATCCTTGCTAACATTTAGGTGTCTTTCACTGTGTCTTTTTTTCCTGTACATATAGCTATATGTGTACCTAGCCATCCACCTGTTAATGTATTGACTATATAATACTACATTTTATGAATGTGCTATAATTCACTTAACTTTATTTTTGGATGATTAAATAGTTCTCTTTTTTAAAAAAAATTATGCATTTAATGACCAACTGCCTTATGCCAGGTTATGTGCTGGGGACTATAAATAGTGCCTAAGATAGTTTCCTGCCTTCTGTGAGCTTAATTGAAATAACTCCCAAATTATAGCTGTCTAACTGATTCAAGGTACTGGGTGCTGTGAAAATGTCTAATAAGAAGACATAGGATGGCTTCCCTGAAGAAATGATGTCTCTGAGACCTCAAGGGGGAGCAATTTTTAGCCAGGAGAAGAATGTGCACTCAGAAGCTTGTAGGGGAGAGTGGACACCCCCACCCTGCTTCACAAGGACTGGTCCATAGAGAGCTACTGTGAAGAGTGGATCCCAGCTGCACACCCCCATTCTCACAGCCTGGGAAACAGTGTGAACGTGACGAGTAGGGGTAGACGGGTGGGCCAGTCATAGCCAGAACGACAAAGCAGGCACCAATGTGTGTTCAGATGTTTCTTCTCATACACTGCTTACCAGTCTGTGAGGCAGTCATTATTATTTCCTTTTGCAAATGAGGAAATTGAGGCTCATGTAAGTTACCCAAGGACTGATAAATTAGAGCTAGAGTTCATATGGGAGAAAAGCCTGTGTGCTCTTCACCGTCGTGACAGCTTCTAGTAGCTCACCTTCAGGCCCTGCCTCCCCCGCCCCCACCATGGTCATGCCCTTTACTGGGCAGCCTCCCCACACCCCGTGTCACTGCCCCAAAAATGTGCTTCTTTCCAGAGGGCACTTCCTCTTACTTGGAAATGTCTCATGTTACAGGAAAATGGCTCATAGTGTAATCTGCCATGCTGCTATGTGAGCTTTGTTGGAGTAGCAGGGCCCACCAAAGACTTTGTGCAGGATGTAGAAGTTTGGTTACCTGAGCCAGACTACAGCAGGCCACTGACAGGACTGCTCTCAGCTTAGGCATTTTCAGAAACCCCTTCAGCCACTTAAAAAAGCTTCCCATCCCAACATTTTATTAAAAATTTCAAAGTGCAAAGTTAGGTTTTACACCCGCAGCTAACATCATACTAACAATGAAAAACTGAAAGCGTCTTAAGATCAGGAATAAAAGGGGAATTCCTTGGTGGCCCAGTGGTTAGGACTCTGTGCTCCCACTGTTGAGGGCCTGAGTAGAATCCCTGGTCCAGGAACTAAGATCCCACAAACCACATATGTGGTGCTGCCAAACAAAACAACAAATCAGGAGCAAGACCAGGGTGCCCACTCTTGCCTCTTTTATTCAACACAGTATTAGAAGTTCTAGCCAGATTCACTAGGCAAGAAAAGGCATGTGAATGGGAAAGGAAGAAATAAAGCTGTCAGTATTTGCAGATCATGTGAGATACATAGACAACTCTCAAACACTCCATCAAAAAACTGTTAGAACTAAGGAACGATTTCAGCAATGTTGTAGGATACAAAGTCACTAAGTAAGTAAATGTTAGTCGCTTAGTCTTATCTGTCTCTTTGCAACCCCATCGGCTGTAGCCTGCCAGGATCCTCTGTCCATGGGATTCTCCAGGCAAGAATACTGGAGTGGGTAGCCATTCCCTTATCCAGGGGATCTTCCCAACCCAGGGATTAAACCTTGGTTTCCCACATTGCAGACAGGTTTTTTTGGTGTTTTTTTTTTTTACCATATAAGCCACCAGGGAAATCAGTATACAAAAGTATTTTGCATTTCTATATACTAATAAAGCTAGTGGAGGTGATGGAATTCCAGTTGAGCTATTCCAAATCCTGAAAGATGATGCTGTGAAAGTGCTGCACTCAATATGCCAGCAAATTTGGAAAACTCAGCAGTGGCCACAGGACTGGAAAAGGTCAGTTTTCATTCCAATCCCAAAGAAAGGCAATGCCAGAGAATGCTCAAACTACTGCACAGTTGCACTCATCTCACACGCTAGTAAAGTAACGCTCAAAATTCTCCAAGCCAGGCTTCAGCAATACGTGAACCGTGAACTTCCAGATGTTCAAGCTGGTTTTAGAAAAGGCAGAGGAACCAGAGACCAAATTGCCAACATCTGCTGGATCATTGAAAAAGCAAGAGAGTTCCAGAAAAACATCTATTTCTGCTTTATTGACTATGCCAAAGCCTTTGACTGTGTGGATCACAATAAACTCTGGAAAATTCTTCAAGAGATGGGAATACCAGACCATCTGACCTGCCTCTTGAGAAACCTATATGCAGGTCAGGAAGCAACAGTTAGAACTGGACATGGAACAACAGACTGGTTCTCAAATAGGAAAAGGAGTACGTCAAGGCTGTATATTGTCACCCTGCTTATTTAACTTCTATGCAGAGTACATCATGAGAAACGCTGGGCTGGAAGAAACACAAGCTGCAATCAAGATTGCCAGGATAAATATCAATAACCTCACATATGCAGATGACACCACCCTTATGGCAGAAAGTGAAGAGGAACTCAAAAGCCTCTTGATGAAAGTGAAAGTGAAGAGTGAAAAAGTTGGCTTAAAGCTCAACATTCAGAAAACTAAGATCATGGCATCTGGTCCCATCACTTCATGGGAAATAGATGGGGTGACAGTGGAAACAGTGTCAGACTTTATTTTTCTGGGCTCCAAAATCACTTCAGATGGTGACTGCAGCCATGAAATTAAAAGACGCTTACTTCTTGGAAGGAAAGTTATGACCAACCTAGATAGCATATTGAAAAGCAGAGACATTACTTTGCCAACAAAGGTCCATCTAGTCAAGGCTTTTTGCATCCGACCACTGGGTTTTCCAGTGGTCATGTATGGATGTGAGAGTTGGACTGTGAAGAAAGCTGAGCACCGAAGAATTGATGCTTTTGACCTGTGGTGTTGGAGAAGACTCTTGAGAGTCCCTTGGACTGCAAGGAGATCCAACCAGTCCATTCTGAAGGACATCAGCCCTGGGATTTCTTTGGAAGGAATGATGCCAAAGCTGAAACTCCAGTACTTTGGCCACCTCATGTGAAGAGTTGACTCAGTGGAAAAGACTCTGATGCTGGGAGGGATTGGAGGCAGGAGGAGAAGGGGACGACAGAGGATGAGATGGCTGGATGGCATCACTGACTCGATGGACATGAGTCTGAGTGAACTCTGGGAATTGGTGATGGACAGGGAGACCTGGCGTGCTGCGATTCATGGGGTCGCAAAGAGTCGGACACGACTGAGCGACTGAACTGAACTGATCTTCCATGTTTGTAGAAATGAAAGTCTAAGGAAGAAAGATTGTGGTTTTCTGTGATTCCTGGAAATAGGAAAAACATTCATCTTAGAGACTATAAATCTATCTTCAAAAAATAAAGGCACACCAAGCGTGTGGTGGAGCATTTATACAGTTTGTGTGACGACTTGTCTGTACTGACGTGTCCTCTTTTCTTCACAGGGTTGTGTGTTTTCGGGGCATTCTGGCCCTTCAGAAGGAAAGCAGCCATGTCCTTGGACGACATTAAGATGAGCTCTACAGACTTCCTGGAGCAGGCAGACCTGGACAGTGGGGGCTTCGGGAAGGTGTGTCTGTGTTTACACAGATCCCACGGACTGGTGATCCTGAAGAAGGTGTACACGGGCCCCAAGCGCACCGAGTGAGTCAGGGGCAGTGTTGGGCAGGCCACATGCTGTGCCAGGGTGGTGGAATCGGGTGGCACAGCCTTTATGAGACAGAACTGGGTGCAAGGGTCAGCCTTGAGGCTTCATATCGGATGGCCCTGCAGGGCGGTCATTGACATCCCTGACTCACAAGGATTCAGACGCCGGCTAGGGGAGAGCTCCAAGCTGGTAAATAACAGAAGAAAACTGAAGAGGAAACAGAGAGGAGGCGGCCCAGGGCAGTGCAGGGGCGCTGGGAAGAGGATGGGAGGAGCAGGCGGGAGCGGGCGAAGGCTCTGCTCCATGGTGGGTGAGGACCAGCCCCGAGCATGGGCACGAAGCCCTGGTTCGTGAGTCACAGCATCCAGGACCCTCTCTCTGAGGCAGTGGGGAAGCTGTTTTATTTCCCTCTGCTCTCGCCGGAGTGGCTGTGAGAGAGGCCGTGGGTTTAGTCCACTGTCCAGCGCGGTCTTTGTTTCCCGGCCGCATTTCCTTGCTGCTCTTCACCAGCTTTGCGTTGATTGGTCATTGGGTTAACGCTTCCTGTGCACTGGCCATGGTCCCCGGGGAGGAGGCACCCAGGGTGGAGGGGCAGCCCCGGGGACGCTTGGGGGCATTCCCAGGGGCGGGAGAGGAGCAGGCTGCCCCTGACCATCTGACCCCTGCCCCCGGCCCCCAGGTACAACGAGGCCCTCCTGGAGGAGGGCAGGATGATGCATCGGCTGCGGCACCATCGTGTGGTCAAGCTGCTGGGCGTCATCATGGAGGAGGGCAGCTACTCACTGGTGATGGAGTACATGGAGCAGGGCGACCTCATGCGCGTGCTCAAGGCCCAGGTACGCCTCGCCCGGCCTGCCAGCCCCTGTGCCTCGGACTCCTGTGCGAATGGCTGGTGGTTTGGATTTTCTCAAGAATAACAACACTGGATGAGGAAGGTTTCCAACAGCAAGATTCATCCTGTTTACCAAAGCCAAATAATTTTAATGCATTTTTAAAAGTGTAGGTACCTGGACTTTCTCGGTAGTCCAGTGGTTGAGACTCCCTGCTTCCACTTCCAGGGGGCACGGGTTTGATGCCCGTTCGGGAAACTAAGATCCCTGCCTGCCCTGTGGGGTAGTCAAAACGCAAGTGTGTGTACCTGTTAAGAGCAAGGCCAGTGCTGTTTGTTCAGGAAGCAATAGCAAGTGTGACAGAGGTAACAGGGCACAGGTCGGGATGTGAATGTCTGGTGTGGTGGTGTGTTGACAGACACGCCCACAGAGAGCTGTGGGAACACAGCGGAGGGGCCCTCACCCTACAAGGTGGTCAGGACGCATCTTCGGGGCCTGCGGGAAAGGAAGCTGCTGGCTCTGTCCTCAGGTCCGGATCCACTGCTCTTGAAGGAAGCCGGTGCTTTGGCCCCTTTAAGTCCCTTTCCGTCTCCCGGACAGACTGCCACTCGTTTCAGGTCAGCATCCCCCTGTCCGTGAAAGGGAGGATCATTATGGAGACCATCGAAGGAATGCGCTACCTCCACGGAGAAGGGGTGATACACAAGGACCTCAAGCCAGAAAACATCCTCGTTGACAGTGACTTCCACATCAAGGTATCCACAGTCAGGGCTCCTGGGGGTCGGCGCGGTTCTGATCCTCAGCGTAAGTCCCTTTTCCGGACATGATGTGTGCCAAGAGCAGAGCTCGCCCAACTCCTCCCTGGTGACGGCGGTGCCAGAAAGCTCTGCCAAGGAATGAAAAGAGGGAGACTTGGTGGAGGTAGTGATCTTTATTTATTCCTTTACTTACATCAGGAGAAGGCAATGGCACCCCACTCCAGTGCTCTTGCCTGGAAAATCCCATGGACGGAGGAGCCTGGTGGGCTGCAGTCCATGGGGACACTAAGAGTCGGACATGACTAAGCGACTTCACTTTCACTTTACTTACATCTCCTTTTTAAAAATCCGTTTCCTTTTGAAAACTCTGTCCACTGTAGTCAA
Source organism: Bubalus bubalis (assembly GCF_019923935.1). Lineage (NCBI taxonomy): Eukaryota > Metazoa > Chordata > Mammalia > Artiodactyla > Bovidae > Bubalus > Bubalus bubalis. The sequence continues at coordinate 1,780,868 of NC_059158.1, forward strand.
AGGAAAAAGAGGGAGGGTTTTCTTTTCTCCTCTAGGTGGACCATCATGTCAAGTTGGCTTTGGCAGCAGGAATCCCAGCCGAGCACAAGGGTCTGAAAGGGGAAGTGGAATTGCGGGGAGGATGCAGGAACTGCTTACCCAGGCATCCCTTTACCAGAAGATTCTGCTTCTAGCGCTCTGTTCCAGCCCTGGACAGGGTTTTGTTTTTTTTTTTCCTGTGTCTTTAAAAGAAGGTTCTTTACATTAATAACTTACCTCTTATGATCTGGGTTAGAATTTGAAGATTCTAGACAATCACATGCCAGAAATCATCCCCACAAGTTCAGATTCCCTGAAGCAAAAGTGGAACTGCCGCCTCTGGTGTCTTCACTGTATAGCTCTGTCATTCTGCCCTGCCGCCTCCCTCTGTGCTCTGTGTCTGACCTTGGTATTTTTTTCTTTGCCTTTTTGTCTGTCTTTCCCCTCTTCCGCATCCCATCTTCTCTCAGGTTCAGGCTCCCAACTCAGCACCAGCAGCTACACTCCTGTCCTCCGTGTGTCTTTAGGATCCTTGGAAATTCACATCCATGGGCTTCTGGACACCCTTTGGGAAAACAGAAGGTGCAGTACCATGTGCTACACAAACCTGCTGAAAAGAAAGTGCCTGTTTTCCCTAGCCTCAGAACCAACAGAAAACATGCAGAATAAATGAGGAGTTAGAGTAAACATGTCTAGTTGTTGTTCTTCTCGGGAATATCTTCTGCTTTTCTCCCCATCAACCACCACCCCCCACCCCCAGATATTGCGTAAGAATCGAGACACCAGAATTTCACACAGACTTTTCTTATGGGAGATTTTCCAGACAGCTGAGGACATATGTTTTCTACTAGTTTGTTCAGAGGTAGCTGTTTTAAACCTGTCCGGGGCAGCCGTTTCTGCAAATGTTAGAGTCCCTTCATCTACTGGATAAGCCCCCAATTTAAAGACAGCTCTGATTTGCTTGCTGCCGTCACAGGAGCATCCCGTTGGTTTGCTCTCCTGCAGATAGCTGACCTCGGCGTCGCTTCCTTCAAGACGTGGAGCAAGCTGACGAAGGAGGAGCACAATGAGCAGCGGAAGGCGGGCGGCAGTGCCGGGAAGAGCGGTGGCACGCTGCACTACATGGCCCCCGAGCACCTGAACGACGTCAACTCCAGGCCCTCGGAGAAGTCCGACGTGTTCAGCTTTGCCATCGTGCTCTGGGCGATCTTCGCCAACAAGGAGCCGTACGAGAGTAAGGCATCGATAGAGGAGGGGGCCTGGGGGCCGATGGGAGTTGTCAGTGGGGTAACAGAGTGCAGTGAGGTCGTGGAGGTTTATCACTGTTTGTTCAATGTCTGTCTCACCCACCGGACTGTGAGCTCCACGAAGGCCGGGACCGCATCTCATCCATTCACTGCTCTTCCCCCGGTATCTACACACGGAATGTAGTAGGTACTCGGCAAGCGTTTGTGGAATGGATAGTAATCTCAATTTAGGAATCGGGGGCCATAGGACAGATCGGAGCTTGGGTAGTGCATCTCAGCTTGCAGGGCACTCAACAATCCAGGCTTCCTCCCGGACAGGAAGGCTTGCTCGGTCCTTGTGAGGACTTTCAGGGCACACACTCCATACTTTCATCCATCCACTCACCCCTTCGTTCAGGAATTGTTTCTTTTCAGTACTTACTATGGGCTCTTTACTGGGAACTGAGTCTATAAAGATGAGAAAGACAGGGTTTGTGCAGGAGAACAGGTATATAAGTAGCTGTTCTTCACTGTGTTAAAGTGAAGTCGCTCAGTCGTGTCCAACCCTTTGCGACCCCATGGACTGTAGCCTGCCAGGCTGCTCCGTCCATGGGGTTTTCCAGGCAAGATACTGGAGTGGGGTGCCATTTCATTCTCCAGGTCAGTGTGTTAAGAACCTGGACTAATGGCCCTTCTCCTGCCTGCTCTTCCTGGGTGACTGTCAGCTCCCAGGAGGACATCCTCCTAGCTGTTAGATCCAGTCCACGTACCAGAGGACCCCCCATAGCAGTATCCCCCAAAACTAACCCATGTTCTCCATGCTGCCCGAGTGGCTCACTCAGCTCTGCTCTTACATCCAGAAAATGGTGTTACCATCCACCAACCAAGCTGCCCAACCAAGAACCTCAGTCTCCAGACTCAGCCTTGCCCTCCCACATCCAATCAGACATCAAAACCTGTGAATTTGGGAATCCCTGGTGGTCCAGTGGTTGGAACTCACACTTCCATTGCTGAGGGCTGGGATTCAGTCCCTGGTCAGGGAACTAAGATCCTACAGGCTGCACAGCATGGCCAGAAACTGTGACCTCCGGGTATATCAGATTCAAGATGCATCCGCATCTCTCTGTCTCCAGAGGACCCTGTCCAGTTTACACCCTCTGTGGCAGGCTCCTCGTGCCGCCACCGCTCACACTGCCATCAAACAGGCCAATCAGGCCTCTCAATCATCTGTTTAAAATCCTTCCAAGATACCCTTGACATTCAGGATCAAGTTCAAACCTCTCAGTATGGAGCACAGGGCCCTCTCTGATTTGGCCAAGCTGTTCCTTCCCTCCCTTGCCTCAGCCAACATGCCCAGTTACACTGAGCTGGTCATAATTTCCAGATACATCTTGATTTATGCAACTCCCAACCTATTCAGATCCTGCTTTGTTGGCCTGGAATCTTCCTCTCTGAATCTTCCTTCCCAGTTCTTTACCTGGATAACCCGTTTATTCCTTTGGACTCAACAAAGCCTTTTCTGACCTTCCAGTAGTGGTCCTGTCACCAGAACCCTTTGTGCTTACTTCCTGAATAGCCAGTATCGCTCTGAATTTTAAGTCACTCTTATTAATGAGTTCCTTCAACGCAACCGCTGTCTGCTATTTGTCTCTGTATTAAAATCTGGAGTGTGGCACTGGCTTTATTTACATATTCAGTCATCTGCCAGGAGACAGCTTTGCCAATAATCTGTCTTTCCTCTCTTTGATCGTCTCTGCAGAGGAACAGGTCCGCTTATCGTCCCAGGGCATTCTGCCCCTCCCTGGTATAACCGTGAGAGATCAGTGGCCTGGTCCAGGTTCTGTCACCTCCCTGCCTGAGAGGAGTGGGACTTGAACGTCTCAGCTCACCTTCCCGTTTGCTCTGTAGACGCCATCTGTGAGCAGCAGCTGATACTGTGCATCAAGTCTGGGAACAGGCCGGACGTGGAGGACATCATTGAGTTCTGCCCGCGGGAGGTTATCGACATCATGAGGCAGTGCTGGGAGGGGAACCCGGACAACCGGCCCACGTTCGCGGGTGAGTCCCCTCCGTGCCGGCGCCGCCTCCCTCCCACGTCTTCCTAGTGAGAGGCTGACAGGCAGTACTTGGAGTTTTTAGGAAACCGAGTTCCACTCCTGATTTCAAACTGATTTTCTAGATTCCAAAGGCTTTGTTCAAAGAAAAGTTGCCATCCCTCTCCCAAGCATGAAGGCATACAAGGTCCTTTTGTTTCTTGGTGGTATTTTCCCCCATAGTTAAATTTGCTTAATTGTATTAAAATATACGTGACACACAATTTACCACTGTAATCATTTTTAGGTGTTCAGTTCAGTTCAGTTCTGTCTGACTCTTTGCAACCCCACAGACTGCAGCACTCCAGGCTTCACTGTCCATCAGCAGCTCCCAGAGCTTGCTCAAACTCATGTCCATCAAGTCGGTGATGCCATCCAACCATCTCACCCTCTGTCGTCCTCTTCTCCTCCTGCCTTCAGTCTTTCCCAGAATCAGGGCCTTTTCCAATGAGCCAGTTCTTCGCATCAGGTGCCAAAGTACTGGAGCTTCAGCCTCAGCGTCAGTCCTTCCAATGAATATTCAGGACTGATTTCCTTTAGGATTGACTGGTTGGATCTCCTTGCAGCCCAAGGGACTCTCAAGAGTCTCCTCCAGCACCGAAGTTCAGTGGCATTTAGCACATTCACAGCGTCTTCACCTTCCCCACCTGAAACCGCACCCGTTCACACTGACTCCCCACCCGCTCCCGGCCCCTGGCAGCCGCCACCCTCCTGTCTGTCTCTGTGAACTTGGCTTCGCGGGGCCCCCCGTGTAGGCGGAATCCTATAGTGTTGTGCTGTCATGACTGGCTGGTTCACTGAGCACAGTGTCTAGGGTTCCTCCAGGTCATATCCTGTCAGGATCTCCTCCCTATTTCCTGCTGAGCAGTGTTCCGCAGTGTGAGGACCGCACCGTGTCTGTCCAGTCACCTGCTGCCGGATGCTGGGGTGCTTCCCGGCCGTCTGATTTCTTAGCTTCTTTGATCTCGGTTCCTCCCTGTGTGGCTGGCATCTCTGGAAGTGTTATTTGCCATCTGCATCAGGCTGAGAGCAAGAGGAGAAGGAAAGGGACTGGAGTTTGTCACATCTGTGTACCTCTTCTCATCCCCCCGTGTCACCTAGGACCTTACTAAGGTCCTGGAGGCAGAGGGAAAGAGAAAATTGGGTCAGGAAGAAATAAAGAGCAGGAAGGAACTTAGGAGCCTGCAGGGGGTTCTGCACTCGTATTTCTGCTTTGAGGAAACCGATTTGAAACCCAACCAGCCACTCCCATGAGAGGGTTATGGGGTGATTCAGTTGCTTTCTTACTCAGCCTGAATCTTGTCCTGGCTTGGTTTCTTCTCATGCCTTTTTCACCTTTTTAAACTAAAATTCTGCTTCTGAGATCATTGTAGACCTATATGCAGTTGTAAGAAATAATGCAGACATCCCGTGTATCCTTTACCTGGCTTCCTCCAAGGATCACATCTGGCCAGACTCAGTACACACCACAGCTGGAATACTGACCCTGACACAGTCAGATTCAACACACCACCATCTCCACAAGCGTCCCTCCTGCTGCCATTCACAGGAGTAAAGCTGCTGGGGATACTCACGTTACAGGTGTTTGTGTGAATGTAAATATTTCTCTAGTGTAAGTACCCAGGAGTTAAATAAGTAAGTCATAGGTAGTTTCATGTTTAGTTTTTTTTTTTAAAGAAACTGCCAGTCTGGGTATTCCCTGGCTGTCCAGTGGTTAGGACTCTATGCCGTCACTGCCGGAGACCCAGGTTCAATCCCTGGCTGGGGAGCTAAGTAAGATCCCAAAAGCTGTGCAGCATGGCCAAAAAAACCCCCAAAACCCTGCCACACTGTTTTCCAGAGAGGCTGTACCATTTTACAGTCTCACCAGCCACGTACAAGTGATCCAACCTCTCTGCACCCTTACCAGCACTTGGTGGCGCTGCCCCTCTGTCAGGTAGCCGCTCTGATAGGAACGTACTGATAGCTCAGTGCGGCTCTGGCTTCATCTGCCCAGCGCCCGATGACGGTGGCATCTTCTCGCGGGTGTCTCTGCCGTCTGTGTCTCTTCCACGGCGCAGTGTCGCTCTGTGTCTTTTGCCCACTTTCTAATTGGATTTTGTCTTTTCACTGTTGAATGTAGAGTGTTCTCTGTATGTGCCATATAGTGTTCCTTTCCTGGACGTGTGCTTTTCAGTTAGCTTCTCCCAGTCTGGAGCTTGGTATTTTTTTTTTCCATTCTCTTCTCAGGATCTTTCATAGACTGAAAGTTTTTATTTTGATGAAGTCTTATTCATTAATCTCTCCTGTTGTGGATGATAATTTTGGTGTCAAGTCTGAGGACACTGTCAGGATTAGATCCAAAATACTTTCTTCCCTTTTTTTTTTCTGAAAATCTTAAGAGTTTTACATTTAAGTCTGTGTTAAGTTCTTTTTTTTTAATGATTGTCAAGGAAAATTCATTATTGCCAGTGAAGGAATGACAGCACAGAACTAAATATTTGGTTTCTTTCTTGCCATTTATTTAATGTCTTATTGGGAAAATAACATGATCCATGTCAAGTTAATTTGTGTATGAGGTGTGAGGTTTAGGCTGAATTTTGTTTTTTCCTTTTTTCCCTGTTCCACCGCCATTTGCTGAACAGCTGTCTCTCCTCCGTTACCTTGTTTCTCTGACTCTTTACACCAGATCCCTACCCTGCGTGTTCCATCCTGGATCACCTCTGATGCCAGAGGGACAAACAAGGAGCCTACCCTTCCTTTTTCATCTGGATGTTGGCCTCTTAGGCAGGGCCTTGTGCTGCAGCAGAGCAACTACCTAAAGCTGCCTTCTGTTGGGCAGGAGCCCTGGTTTCTTTCCAGTGGTGTCCCAGCCTTCGTTCTGTCTGCATAGAAATTAGTCTTGTCTATTTATGAAAGTGATTTAAAGTTTTATTCTGTTGCTTTGCCCACAGATTAAGGCACGTAATTCAAATTTAACAGACTCTTAATATCTAAATTTTTAGAAAATACTTAAGAGATTTTAAAGTGCTTTTTTTTTTTTTTAACGTATAGGCATTGAAGAAAAATTTAGGCATTTTTATTCAAATCAATTGGAAGACTATGTAGAAGAGGATGTGAAGAGTTTAAAGGTGGGTGACATACCAGCTGCATTAAAGCAAATACCGTATCAGTCATGAAAACCAAAGCATTACACTTTACTACTGAGATTCGAGCTAAGCAGCTGGGGAACTGGGAAGTTCCCCTGTAGGGGGGCATGGCAACCCACTTCAGTACTTTTACCTGGAGAATCCTCATGGACAGAGGTGCCTGGTGGGCTACAGTCCATGAGGTTCCAGAGTCGGACATGACTGAGTGACTAAGCACAACACACAGCACAGCTTGGTAACCACAAAAAAACAAAATTAGCAGTTTTATGCAGATATCATCAAGTTAGCATTACTGGACCCATTCCTCTGTCAAAACAAATGAAGTGAGAGGGAAATATATCTAGCAATATGGAAAAAGATAAGCACAGCATCACTGGAATAGGGTGGAAAGTAACCATAGGTGGGTCAGTCATTTTTGAAGAATTCTTGAAAGATTAAAAAGCCAACAGAATTATCTTTTGAGACATATAATGGGAAAAAAGTTTTAAAAGGCCAACTCAAACATAATACTCAAGAAGTCCTGGAGGAGGAAGTCTTGGGTCAGCATATAGAAGAACAGATCTCACCTGGCACGTTGGCGGGCACTGTCACCCGGAAGCCATGCTTGTGTTTGTTTCAGAAGTTGGCTCTTCCCCCCAACCCGTCCATGCTGAGCAGCAGATGGGAGCAGACCCTTCCTGGGATCACAGAGGTTTGTCAGAGACTGTAGCCAGCTAACCAGCTAAGAGGAGCAGAGACCTCCTCCACTCACATGCTCGGGAAACAAGCTATTGTCCTAAGTCTTAACATATTGCTCTAATCATGGGAGAGAAACTGCGCTAAATAAAACAGGCAGGAAACAGAGGTTTTAAAATACATACAGACACACACACGCAATCAGACAGTCACGAGCTGCCACTTTTGAGGGACACCTACACTGTAACAGCGGCTCCAGGGCAAACCGAGGAAGCGGCCACAAGGGCAGCGAGGGGCACGGCGGCCGAAGCAGAAGGGCGCGAGCGCAGCGCTCAGGGATATCTCACGATGGTAAAAGCTTCATCTCACCAGAAACATGATAGCCTGCAGTCTGTTGGCCTTTGAACAACACAGATTTGAACTGCATAGGTCCACTTATACTCAGATTTTTCTCAATAAATACATACTACGTGATCGTCACTTGGTCGAATTTGTGACATGGAACGACAAATACCGAGGGCCGGCTATAAAGATGTATTTGGATTTCCGGCTGTGAGAGAGGTGAGTGCCCCGATTCCTCTGTTCAAGGATCAGCTGTGTAATTTAGAGAAACCGGCTCAAGTAGAGACAGAAAACCTGAATATTCCTATAACTATTAAAAGAGAGTTAAGCAGTCTTAGAAGAAAATTCCACAACCACATAACTTAATCAGCAATTTCAGTCAAATATTCAGTGAAGAAGTTACCCCGATGTTATACAACTTGTCTGGATAACAGAAGAGGGAACTCTTCTAAGCTCATTTTATGAGATGAGCATAACCTTGATTCCCAAACCTGAAAGGCAGATACAAGAAAGGAAAACTACACAATGATTTTGCTTAACAATGTGGTTTTGAAAATCCTGAATAAAATGTAAACAAGTTGAATCCACCAATGGACGATAAAGATTGCAAAAGATATGTGGTTTCACGAACAGAAAAGCAAAGTGAATTCATGATAATTTTTCATCCATTAGATCAACAAGAGTTTTGAAAGACTGATACATCAAGTGTTGGTGAAAATGCAAAGTAACACACTTTCATGCAGCATTAGTAACAGTGTAGGTTGGTGAAGTTTATTGAAATGTGAAGCATCTATCAGACTTTTAAGCATGAACTTTTGCTGCAGCTCTACTTAGTAATCTATCCTGTTCATGTGTATGCTCAAAGATTTAGCTTCAGATGTTTGCACCTTTGTGAGACTTAAAATTTGGAAATATATAAATTTGGAAATCACCCAAATACTTCTAAGTAGATGTACTAAGTTATGGTTCAGTTCACTTCAGTCGCTCAGTCATGTCTGACTCTTTGGGACGCCATGAACCACAGCACGCCAGGCCTCTGTGTCCATCACCAACTCCCGGAGTCCACCCAAACCCATGTCGGTGATGTCATCCAACTCTCATCCTCTGTCGTCCCCTTCTCCTCCTGCCCTCAATCTTTCCCAGCATCATGGTCTTTTCAAATGAGTCAGCTCTCCACATTAGGTGGCCAAAGTATTGGAGTTTCAGCTTCAGCATCAGCCCCTCCAATGAACACCCAGGACTAATCTTCTTTAGGACGGACTGGTTGGATCTCTTTGCAGTCCAAGGGACTCTCAAGAGTCTTCCCCAACACCACAGTTGAAAAGCATCAATTCTTCGGCGCTCAGCCTTTATAGTCCAACTCTCACATCCATACATGACTACTGGAAAAACCATAGCCTTGACTAGATGGACCTTTGTTGGTAATGTCTCTGCTTTTTAATACGCTGTCTAGGTTGGTCATAACTTTCCTTCCAAGGAGCAAGTGTCTTTTAATTTCATGGCTACAGTCACCATCTGCAGTGATTTTGGAGCCCAAAAAAATAAAGTCAGCCACTGTCTCCCCATCTATCTGCCATGAAGTGATGGGACCAGATGCCATGATCTTAGTTTTCTGAATGTTGAGCTTTAAGCCAACTTTTTCACTCTCCTCTTTCACTTTCATCAAGAGGCTCTTTAGTTCTTCTTCACTTTCTGCCACAAGGGTGGTGTCATATGCATATCTGAGGTTATTGATATTTATCCTGGCAATCTTGATTCCAGCTTGTGCTTCTTCCAGCCCAGCATTTCTCATGATGTACTCTGCATATAAGTTAAATAAGAGGGGTGACAATATACAGCCTTGACATACTCCTTTTCCTATTTGGAACCAGTCTGTTGTTCCATGTCCAGTTGTAACTGTTGCTTCCTGACCTGCATATAGGTTTCTCAAGAGGCAGGTCAGGTGGTCTGGTATTCCCATCTCTTGAAGAATTTTCCAGAGTTTATTGTGATCCACACAGTCAAAGGCTTTAGCATAGTCAATAAAGCAGAAATAGATGTTTTTCTGGAACTCTCTTGCTTTTTCAATGATCCAGAGGATGTTGGCAATTTGATCTCTGGTTCCTCTGCCTTTTCTAAAACTAGCTTGAACATCTGGAAGTTCACGGTTCACGTATTGCTGAAGCCTGGCTTGGAGAATTTTGAGCGTTACTTTACTAGCGTGTGAGATGAGTGCAATTGTGCAGTAGTTTGAGCATTCTTTGGCATTGCCTTTCTTTGGGATTGGAATGAAAACTGACCTTTTCCAGTCCTGTGGCCACTGCTGAGTTTTCCAAATTTGCTGACATATTGAGTGCAACACTTTCACAGCATCATCTTTTAGAATTTGAAATAGCTCAACTGGAATTCCATCACCTCCACTAGCTTTATTCATAGTGATGCTTCCGAAGGCCCACTTGACTTCACATTCCAGGATGTCCGGCTCTAGGTGAGTGTGAATGATCACATCTTAGTGATTATCTGGGTCGTGAAGATCTTTGTTTTACAGTTCTTCTGTGTATTCCTGCCACTTCTTCTTAGTATCTTCTGCTTCTGTTAGGTCCATGCCATTTCTGTCCTTTACTGAGCCCATATTTGCATGAAGTTATGGTTAGTAAACAGTGTCAGACTTTACTTTTCTGGGCTCCAAAATCACTACAGATGGTGACTGCAGCCATGAAATTAAAAGATGCTTACTCCTTGGAAGGAAAGTTATGACCAACCTAGATAGCATATTCAAAAGCAGAGACATTACTTTGCCAACAAAGGTTCGTCTAGTCAAGGCTATGGTTTTTCCTGTGGTCATGTATGGATGTGAGAGTTGGACTGTGAAGAAGGCTGAGCACCGAAGAATTGATGCTTTTGAACTGTGGTGTTGGAGAAGACTCCTGAGAGTCCCTTGGACTGCAAGGAGATCCAACCAGTCCATTCTGAAGAAGATCGGCCCTGGAATTTCTTTGAAAGGAATGATGCTAAAGCTGAAACTCCAGTACTTTGGCCACCTCATGTGAAGAGTTGACTCATTGGAAAAGACTCTGATGCTGGGAGGGGTTGGGGGCAGGAGGAGAAGGGGACGACAGAGGATGAGATGGCTGGATGGCATCACTGACTCGATGGATGTGAGTCTCAGTGAACTCCCGGAGTTGGTGATGGACAGGGAGGCCTAACGTGCTGTGATTCATGGGGTCGCAAAGAGTCGGACACAACTGAGCGACTGATCTGATCTGATAGTAACTATATAATCATTTAGGAGTGGTGGAAACTAACAAATGAAATGGAAAGATCTTCAAGACTTATTGTAAGTGAAAAAATAAATCACAAAACCAGAGCGTGACTCTGTGCATGTGAGCACTCAGTTGCTCAGTCGTGATAAATAATAATAATAAAAATTTTTTTCATCAATTGGCTTTATATGCAAGGGTTTATTTTGGTTTCATTATATTCATTGGTCTACATGTCTTTCCTTAGTCCAATACCACACTGTTTGATTACTGTAGCCATGTAGTGAGTTTTGAAATCAGGAATCTTTTTTAAGATTGTTGTGGCTATTTAGGAAAAAAAGTTCATTTACTTTTTTTAATATTCACTGCTTGTAAGAACTATGTGATATTTCTACCTTCTGAAAAATTCATTCTTGTAACGATTTTTTGGAACTATTTTCTGCTGTTTACCTAAAGTGTGTTTTTATGCTCTTAATTTTAGAAAGAGTTTCCAGGCCAAAATGAAATTGTAAAGAGAATGAAGTCTCTCCAAATTGACTGTGTGGCAATAGCTCCAAGCAGGTCAAATTCAGGTAACTTATATTGTGATTGAAAATCTATTTATTTACTTGTTTGCTCGTTCACTCACACAACTGTGTAAAATGTTATTTACAATTGTATGAGAAAAAGAAGCTGTAAAATTTAACGCCTATCTTAAAAGAATTAATAGTATATTTGGAGTTAAGATACATATCTTATGTACATAAGATACATATGGGCTTCCCTGATAGCTCAGTTGGTAAAGAATCCACCTGCAGTGCAGGAGACCCTGGTTCGATTCCTGGGTTGGGAAGATCCCCTGGAGAAGGGAAAGGCTACCCACTGCAGTATTCTGGCCTGGAGAATTCCATGGACTGTATAGTCTATGGGGTCGGAAAGAGTCAGACACGACTAAGCAACATTCACTTTCAAGATACATGTATTTGAAATACTAGGTAACAACAGGTTCACCAAAATCATAAAGTATCCTGAACACATACTCTGATAGGGACACATAATATATCTGATAGGGAGGAGGTGACAGTTCATGAAAAAGAAAGGAATACGGGCAGGAGCAAAGTCCTCGAGAAGGTCCGGGACGGGCACATCCAGAGGACGTGCAGAGAGGCTGGCCTCAGGGTCAAGCAGGGGTGCTTTTCTCATTGTCACAAAAGGGAGAGCAGAGTCTCAGAAATTAAAGCCACTCACCAGTTGTCTGTTCTGGGGCAAACTACTCAACTTCTTGTGAGCCTCATCCATCATTATGGTAATAATTGCTCCTGGTCTTTTGTGCTAAGTCACTTCAGTCGTGTCTGACTCTTTGCAGCCCTTTCGACTATAGTCTGCCAGGCTCCTCTGTCCATGGGATTCTCCAGGCAGGTATACTAGAGTGGGTTGCCATTTCCTCTTCCAGGGGATCTTCCTGACCCAGGGATCGAACCCATGTCTCTTGCATCTCCCGCACTGGCAGGTGGGTTCTTTACCACCAGCACCACCCAGGAAGCCCACTCCTAGTCTTACAGGGCTTTTAAAGAATAAAAGAACCCACAGAAATGCTTAGCCCAGAGCTGCTGCCGTTCTCATTTTTCCAGCCCTCATGACACCAAGGAGACACTTTCTCTGCTCCAACACAAGTCCCTTTCTTCCTTTGTCATTCCTACAACACCTGCTTTTCTGCTGCTTGATTGTAACTTTTCTTGTGCTCTCTCACCACCAGCAGGACAACCACTCACTACCTATGCAACTAGGAGGAAGACCAACTAGTAAATGCTCTTTATTTGTTCTCAGAGTTTTCAGTCTCTTGTCCAAGGTGCAGATTCCCGATGGTGCTCGGGATCTGTTTTACTTCTTAGTGTTCCATGATGCTCTTTCCGATGCTGGTCATTTCTTTCCAGCCACAGAACAGCCCAGTTCACTGCACAGCTCACAGGGCTTCGGGATGGGTCCCGTGGAGGAGTCCTGGTTTGCTCCCGCCCCAGATCACCAGCCGGAGGAGAATGACTTCCTGCTGCACAGTAAACTCCAGGAAGAGGCCAACTACCACCTTTATGGCAGCCGCATGGACAGGCGTACAAAAGAGCAGCCCAGACCGAACATGGCTTACAGCAGTGAGGAGGAGAGGAAGCGCAGGGTCTCCCATGACCCTTTTGCACAACAGAGACCTTATGAGAATGCTCAGAGCCCAGGGATAAAAGGCCTCGCTTACCCTGGTGTGATGAGTCACACCAGTGCAGCCCAGCAGCCAGCGGGGCTAAGCAGCCAACCCCAGTCACCATACTGGAGAAATGGATCATTTCATCCGCTTGGAGTGAGACCGCTGGACCTGGGGACCATGAGTCCACGAGTTTGGTATGGGCCAAACCCAGGCCACATGCCAAGCCTATATAAAACTCCGGTGCCTGAGACCAACCTCCTGGGGAACACACCCACCATTCCATTCACCTCCTTGCCATCAAGAGGTAAATGGGCTTGGAGTCACACTGTTCTTTTAAATTTTCCTGAAAATAAAGCCAGCCACTACTCTGTCATAAACTAGAAGGTAACAAAGGTCAAGCCGTTTGGAGTCTTCGGCCGCCAGATGCACCTTGCCACCCCGGAATAGTCTCATCAGACCCCTCAGCCTAGGCTGTCTGTTCAGGTGGGCTTCAGGCAGCTACCCACACGTGCAGGGTGACAGAGCCTGGCCTCCAGGAGGCGTCCTCCGCTCTAAGCCGAATCTCAGTAGTCCACTGTGTCCAGGCTCTGATGTAAGGGGAAGTAAGTGCCTGTATTCTTTCACTTGCTTGCTGTTTTCTGAAGGTAAGAAGTAAGTCTCAGACACGTTCATCCTTTATCTCGTCTAGACCAGAGACTACCATTTGTGATGAAAACCGCATTGTTGGGCAACCATCCCCTCCAGAACTCTTCCTTCTTCCCAAACTGAACCTGTCCCCATTAGACACTAACCCCCCTTTCTCCCTCCTTCCCAGCCCCAGGCAGTCAACCTTCCGCTTTCTGTCTCTACAAATTTGATGACTCTAGGGACCTCATATAAGTAGAGTTGTATGGCATTTGTCCTTTTGTGACTGGCTTACTTCACTGAAGAGTGTCCTCAAGGTTCATCCATGCTACATCATGTGCCATTATTCCCTTATTTTAAGGCTAAATAGTAATGCATTATTATTATGTGGTCCATCCAGAATGGACCACATTTTGTTTATCTGTTCATCTGTTGACGGACACTTGGTAGCTTCCACTTTTTGGCTGTTAGGAATAATGCTACGAACAAGCGTGTATAGATATCGGATTAAGACCCTGCTTTCAGTTCTTTGGGGCATATACAAGTAGAATCTCTGCATCGTCTGGCAGTTTTTTTACCTTTTTGAGGAACCACCACTGGTTGCCACGGTGGCTGCATCTTTTTACATTCCCAGTCGCCGCACAAAGAGGTTCGTTTCCCCACACCCTTGCTGACACTGGTGGCCTCTGTGTTTTTGATGGTTTCCAACCTAATGCATGTGAGACGATTCAGCCCACTTTTAAAGAAGAAAATTTCAAGTGGTGGCGTAGGATAAATACTTTAACTTAAGTATTTGGAGTAGAGTCCTGCCCCTTTACCAGGCTGTACTTTTTTCTCTTCCTTTCAGTCTAGATATACTACTAATCTCTGTGTGTTTCTTTCTAATTAGATGAGTCTTCAAAATATACCATACACAGCAGTTCTGGCATTCAGATTGGTGACAGTAATTACATGGAGATTGGTGGAATGAGTTCATCGGTGCTCGACAGCACGTACATGAACTTGAAAGAAGAGCCGGCTTCTAAGTACCAAGCTATCTTTGGTAAGATGCCCTTGAAGGACTCATCCTACAGCAACCTTGAACCTTCTCACCTAATTATTTCTCTGATTACTCTCCCTGAAGATGCCCTATTGCTCTTCATGTAATTTCCATAGAAGTGCTTTGTAACTTATTTATGTGTACCGAGGACATAATTAGAATATCTAGTTCACGGGGTTTGCTGTGAAAGTAAAATGAGTCAATGCAAATAAAGCGCTTATGCACTGTCTGGCCCATAGTAAGATCTAGAAAAGTGTTAAACACATCATCATCACCAATATGACCACCCAGAACCAGGAGCTCATCAGGTCCTCATCAAAAGGGATTCCGTAAAAGACAGAAGACTATGCCCTCAGCTGCACTTGCATAATAAAAATTAGAGGGCTTTCGCTCATGGGGTTCCACTATACAGCCTCATAACATTAATCCCAAAACACGACCTGGGAAAAACGGTGTGATTTAAGAACCCAGCTTCCTAATTAACCCCAGGATTGGCGTCCTTTTTTTAATCAAGGGCCAGAGAGTAAATGTTTTCAGCTTCGCTGGCCCTGCCATCTCTGTTGTAGCTCCTCAGTTGACACCACTTCCATGTGGGCCTCCCTGGTGGCTCAGGTGATAAAGAACCCGCCTGCAGTGTGGGAGACCTGGGCCAGGTCCCTGGGTCGGGAAGATCCCCTGGAGGAGGGCATGGCAACCCACTCCAGTCTTCTTCCCCGGAGAATCCCCATGGACAGAGGAGCCTGGTGGGCTGCAGTCCTGGGGCCGCAGAGCCAGACAGGACTGAGCAACTGAGCAGAGCACACAGCATAGCTGACCCCGCAGCACACCAGTAGCCTCAGGCAGTAGGTGCACGGATGGGTATGGCCACATTCTAATAAAACTTTGTTTAAGACAAGCAGTGGGCCACATGTGGCTCACAGGCCATAGTTGGCCAAAGTGAAAGTGAAGTCGCTCAGTCGTGTGCGACTCTGCGACCCCATGGACTATAGCCTGCCAGGCTCCTCCGTCCATGGGATTTTCCAGGCAAGAATACTGGAGTGGGTTGCCCCATCTAACCCTTTCAAAGCCAGTCTTTAATGCACTAGAGCAGAGGTTCCTAAGGTTTGGGGTGACAGGGTACCTTTGAGAACCTGCTGGAGCCCAGGGTCCCTCTCCTGGTGAAGCACTGAGACTCTGGCCGGGAGGCTGACACCTGGCAGTGATGGTCAGAGCTGCAGTGCGGGAGCCGAGGAAAGAATGGGTGTTCTGCGGGGGGATGAGGTGTCTATTATTCCGCTTACTGAACATCACGGAATATGGCTTGTTTGTGGTGGTGTGGTGGTTATATACTTCTGTTTGCTTCATTTTATTCTTTTTACGAAGGCCTGAGAGGAAGGAACCAGTAGGGAGGGAGAGGTTACGGCTCTAGGAGAAAGGAGGACTGAGTGGGGCAGGGGAATGATGAGCCCAGAAATATTGCACCTGTGAAAAGACAGTACAATCAAAGAGTTTCCATACGGTGGTCTCAGTGTCCTGGACCAAGTAAGAGGAAGGCACACTGCTGGGGGAAGGTATCCTGAGTTGAGTGACCTTAACTCTGGCCAGATGTAACCAGAAAAGGCCCAAAAGGAACACAAATGGTGTTTTCCCCCTTGACGTCAGGAAAGTGTAAACAGGAGCTGTGGCTCAGCTGGTACGGAACAGCCTAGCAGCCAAGGGGGCCACTTCCAGGAGAAAGCAGGTCCTCGCGTGGGCTGGTGGACAGCTGAGGGTCATCCAGGGAGCCGACAGCCAGAGCGCGGGGAAGTTAACCTTTCTTACTGACTCCGGGTACTCTCTGCTTTACACAGGTGTTTGAAGCCAGATGTTCACCTGGCCACAGCTCAATGCCTTCTCCTCTTTTCTGTTCGGCAGATAATACCACTAGTCTGACTGATAAACACCTGGACCCGGTCAGGGAGAATCTGGGGAGACACTGGAAAAACTGCGCCCGTAAGCTGGGTTTCTCTGAATCTCAGATCGATGAAATTGACCACGACTATGAGCGAGATGGACTGAAAGAAAAGGTTTACCAGATGCTCCAAAAGTGGCTGATGCGGGCAGGCAGCAAGGGGGCCACCGTGGGAAAGCTGGCCTATGCGCTCTACCTGTGCTCACGGATAGACCTGGTCAACTGCTTGATCCGCATCAGCCAGAGCTAAGCCCGCAGGGGCCACCTCCTCCCTGGTGAAAGCCTGCTGCCTGCAGCAGGGGCCACCTCCTCCCCGGTGAAAGCCTGCTGCCTGGGCGGGGGCCACCTCCTCCCCGGTGAAAGCCTGCTGCCTGCAGCAACTGGGACTTCTTTTCTCCCTGACACAGGGGGTGCTGTGTCTGTGTAAAAATCACTTCCTGCCTTTCACAGCTGGAGGATGGAAAAGAGAACCGACAGCAAACCACCCACTACACAGGACGACCTATTCATGGCCAAGGCCCAACCGAACAAGAAGCCTAACTGGGCTCTGAAAAGAAGAGAGAGTTGAGAAAGATCATTTTTTTCTTTCATATTATCCCATAATCTTCATGCTATTCATTCTGGTTTCTGGGAGTTTTGTTTGAGCAAGGAAAAAAAAAAAAAAATTCGGAGAACATAACCTAAATCAGCTTTCTAATTTTACACTGTCTTCTCCACGTAGGCGCCTATTATAACCAAAGTAAAAAAAAAACTTCTCATCCAGTCGGATAGCGGAAAACTGGAGAGGGAGACGGTCCTGAGCTGTGGGAGGGGGCGGGGTGATTCCTTTCCCAGATGGATCCCTTGTGACCACTGTTCTCTAAATTCCAAACAGGTTAACTAATCAGTGTCAGAGGCAAAATGCAGACAATGTTTTAATGGACTAATTAAAATAAAATTTTGTACCTCAAATAGAAGCCACTGAAATGATGTGTTTGTTTAAACGAAATAGTGTGAGATTCTCCATGGTGACTTTACCACGTGGGTCGGCATTTCCTTTTCACCTGGCTACCGGCAGGAGAGGAGAAGCTGGGGAGAAAAGAGGAGCTTTCCTGACGGTGCATTTTGACTTTCAAAATGAAACACCCACGGGCCCGAGAGTCTAAGCACCCCGGCTCAGGGGCCTTTCCTTCAGCCCCCACTGTCTAAACACTGGGCCGAAGAGGGCTAAGTTTACACCTGAAGAGTTTGGACACTAGGCCCAAACGCCACAAAAACACTCGTCTTGGGCAGGAATCAACGAAGTGGGACGACACTGACTACAATACGAGGAAGAAGGCAACCTGTTCTTGGCTCCGAAAAACGTATCCAGACCCTGAGGTTGATACTCGTAAGGGACACCCACTCCCAGGCCACAGACCCTGCTCAGCAGAGTCCCCGCTTGTCGCTGTCGTGATAATCTTTGCTGTGGTTCAACACGATGAAGTTAGATCTTCAGCAACATGAAAAGGAGTTATTTCTCACAAGACATTTTAAATAGTTTAAAAAGCTTTTCTAATTACAGTAATCATGTAAATAGGATAGGTCTGTATACGGTCAAGGTGTTAGAAGCAACTGATTACAAAGAAATCACTGAAGGACTAGTTGTATGGTATAATCCAGACACAGGCCTCTGAAATCAAGCAGGCATTAGTTCCACTCTGGCTGTGCACCTGGGGCCTGCTTCCTGACCTTTCCCAGCCTCAGTTTATCTATAAATAGGGTGCTAGAACATAAGGTAGGTGTGAGGATTAAAATTAAGATGATGCATCTCATTTTAGGTGCCTGGCGCAAAAAGTTATTTAAGATGTTTTTTGATGTAGACCATGTTTAAAGTCTATTGAATTTGTTACAATATTGCTTCTGTTTTTATGTTTTGGTGTAAAGGCATGTGGGATCCTATCTCCCCAATCAGGGGTTGAACCCACACCCCTTTGCATTGTAAGGCAAAGTCTTAACCACCAGGGAAGTCCTTAAAAATATTATTTTTAAAATTAGTTTTTATTGGAGTATGCCGGAGTCCAGCTCCAGCAGCCAGGGATTCAACCTGAAGAGATGGACGGTGTCGGCGATCATGATGTAGCCTCTGACTCATAGTACAGAGTTACATGTTTATTTCAAGCTTCAGGTTCTCTTTTATACTTTGACAAAAGCATTAGGTCAAAGGTTTCCCCCATCCAGATTTACTGTACTTAATTTGGGATTACATTGTAACTCATGCTACATTCCTCAGTTTATTTCTTACCTTTCTAAATCCTGTTTGCCCCTAGCATCTTAAGATCATTATCTCCTAAAAAGGCTTCTAGCTATTCTTAATTAATCCTAAACCCAGCAAACTCCTTTTGCCATAAACATTCCCCTCACAAACAGGTCTCAGATAATAATCCTTCCCATGGCCTCAAGCTGCAGCCTACGTGCTCATCCTGGGACATTCTTTGTAAAGATCCTTGAACAAATGTCAATGGTTATTTTATAGATTATTTTCTGGGCACAACTGTAGAAGGCTTTGTGCTTTCTCATGCTTCTCTCAAACACCTTAACATTCTTTCCAGCCAGCTCAACCAAAGAAAGGAAAGAACAAGTCAGAATCACAAGGCCTAACTCCTTCATCCTGGGGCCGTGCCTGCGAGATAAGGAGAGGGGGCTGGGGCCGTGCCTCCATTTTGTCGGTAATGCCTGACGCGGCTCCCAACAGGAGTATAGTTGATTTATAATGCTTTGTTAGTTTCAGATGTACAGCAAAGTGAATGTTAAACATATATCCACTCTTTTTTAGATTCTTTTATAGATTCTTTAGGTCCTTATAGACTATTGAGTTCTCTGTTATACAGGTTTTTATCAGTTGACATCAATAGTCTTAGCCTAAGACCTCAGCACTGCCATTTTTGCTGACCAGTAGGATAACTAGTGTTAAAATTGTAGAATTAAAAAAAAAAAAAAATTGTAGAATTATTTTTAACCCTCATCATCTCTGACAAGAAATCCCAATCAACATTTCATAAAAAAAAATAAGGAAATGTTGACCCCACCCAAGATTCTGAAAGTCAAACAATAGTAGCTGGAACATTATATATATCTCTTTCCTTCTGTGCAGGAAATTGATGTGGCAGCTTTATGTTTAAAAAACATTTTATCATAGTCTGTATTTAAATCAAACCTCCCTTTACTGCCAAGAAACTCCCATGGGTCAGGGAGGACACTGAGGGTAATACAACGTCCCAGGGCTGTAACACCAGGAAGCACTGTGCAATCCACTCCATTGTTACAATGTAAGGGTGTCCAGGAGGAGAAGTAATATAAAATGCAAGGAAGCTGCTGTTATCTCCATATCAAGACAAGGCTAAACAGCAGCCACCGATATGCAGTTGTTTTCTGTTAAAGGAGAGAGTGAAGTGAAGTGAAGTTGGTCGGTCGTGTCCGACTCTTTGCAACCCCATGGACTGTAGCCTATCAGGCTCTTCCGTCCATGGGATTTTCCAGGCAAGAGTGCTGGAGTGGATTGCCATTTCCTTCTCCAGGGGGATCTTCCCAACCCAGGAATTGAACCCGGGTCTCCTGCATTGCAGGCAGACGCTGGAGAGAGTAGCCACAATCAAAAGGTATTGTTTTTTATTTTCCCTATGTAAGCTTCAGCTGCAAATACTGTTTATAATCTTTAAAGACTGAACTGGTCGTAAGAAGCACACACAACCAACAGTGGTGAAATACACATAAAATTTGCCATGTTAACCGTCTTTAAGTGTACAGCCCTAGCACATTCACATTGTTTGCCGCCACGTTCCTGCAAAACTGAGGCTCTGCCTCCATTAGACACTAACCCTGCCCCCGGCCCAGACCGACACCCACCTGCTTCCCACGTGGGCCGCAGGAGCCTCACTGATCTGGACTCACACGCGACTCCATTTACAACCCAGACTGCCGTCCTCGCCGCTCCCCCGCCCCGGAGGCGGCCAGGGACCCCACGCGGACACAACCCCCATCCTCCGCACCTGGCGCCCCGCTCTGCTCCCGCCACAGCGCCGAGAAGCGGGAGCCCCGGCCTGTCGGCGGGATTCATCGGAGGCTCCGGCTTAGCTCTCGAGGCCCGGCCCCTCGCCCGCACCGCTCTCCAGCCGCCGCTGGCCCTCCCTAATCTCCAGGATCCCCGAGAGCAGGGGCCCTAGCGGGTGTGGGCCGGTGTAAAAACGCACAAAACAAACCCCAGTCCCCTCCAGCTGTCACGCTGGCGGCCCTGAGCCCACCCCTCCGCGAGGGCGAGACGCCGGTCACCGTTAGGCTAGAGCTGACACCCAGGGCAGACGCTCTGTGCCGGTGTCCCCGGGAACCGCGAGCACAGGTGCCGCGAGGGATCGCCTAGAAATCCCTGGTCTCCAGCTCAGCGCCCACGCCGCCCGGCGCATGCGTGCTCGGGGCGGAAGGGGGCGAGCTCCGGGCGGCCGACGGCCGGGCGCATGCGTGCTCGGGGCGGCGGGCGCTCGAGGCTGCCGGGAGACCCGGCGCGTGCGCACTCCCCGGGCCGTCATATGCACTCATCATGGCGGCAGCGCTGGGCAGTGGGGCCGCGCGGCGGCTGAGGCACCTCCTCTCAGCGCTGAAGCCCCGCATCCAAATCCCCCGGGCCGGACCCGCGGCCGCGTTCGGGTAATGGCGCCGCTCCCCTCCAGGGGCCCCCATATCCTCGTCCGCGCGCTCGGGGCGGCGGGAAGGGGGCAGGGGCCAGCGGCCGGGCCGGGGCCGTGAGTGGTCGCCGCCTGGTCGACCCCTTGCCCGTCAAGCCGTGACCTGGGCGCGGCCGAGGGGGCGCTGCGCTCGGCCTCGGTGGGGCGTCCGTGAGGACGGAGGCCAGGGAGGAGGCGCGTTTG
Organism: Bubalus bubalis; assembly: GCF_019923935.1. NCBI lineage: Eukaryota > Metazoa > Chordata > Mammalia > Artiodactyla > Bovidae > Bubalus > Bubalus bubalis. The sequence goes on from NC_059158.1 coordinate 1,802,235, forward strand.
AACCCCGGACCTTGGCTCCAGGGCCAGCCTGCGGTGTCCGCGCCGCGTCAGCTCACGGAGCCGCGGGCTGGACCTCGAGCTGGGACGTGCGGGAGACCCACCCGGGGGACCGGAAGATGCGGGTTCCTGGGCCCGGCTCCCCGAGGGGTGCAGGAGACGCCCGAGAGTCTGCCTTTCTTTACCACCCCCACATACCTTGAGAGTAGACAGCTCCTGGATTAACCTCTGACCCCCAGTCCCAAAGTGGGCGCCCCTGGTCCCAGGTGATGGTGGCCTGTCATGGGGCGCCCGCGGGGTGGTCGCTGCTCACTGCCGGCGGGTCAGTTCCGCTCTTGACGTGGAAGGTGTCTGCGCACAAGCCCGGCGGGTACCTGGCCCTCAGAGCTTCACTGTACTTGATGGGGAAGCGTCCATTCCGAAGGCGTAAGGAGAGGTCTGACCAGCTTTACGCTTTCATATTGTGATTCATTGGGTCTTGAGTTTAGGATTTGATGATGTTACCATTTTATATCTGTTAGATTTTCAAAACTGTTTCCATACAGATGGGAAAATAATGTCAGTGTCTGCAGTCTCTGTAAGTCCACTGAAAAATGCCCATCTATCCCATTTCCTGTTTACAGAAAGGGATTGAAATGAGATTCCTGTGATTGCACCAGTGTCTGTTACTGTTGGTTAGTGGCTGCAGGAAGGCTTCATCCACTTAGCAGTGCAGATCATTCGCCCTCAAATATCCCTGGGAAACAGGTTTCTCTGGATTTTGAACCGCCATTTTGTAAATGCAATTGAAATTGATCTGACCAAGGAAATGGCAACCCACTCCATTATTCTTGCCTGGAGAATCCCATGGACGGAGAAGCCTGGTAGGCTGCAGTCCATGGGGTTGCAAAGAGTCAGGACTGAGCGACTTCACTTTCACTTTCACTGATGGGCCAAACAAGCAGGGTGTTGATTAATCCTGAAACAAGAATGCAGCTTGTGTAAGTAGGTGAGAGCACTCCTGTAAGACATGGCTTCAGAACCACGGGTGCCCTGACCCACAATTGAGTTGTGTTCCAGAAGCTCCTCTGTACATCTGCCCTCTTCCACCCCAAGCGTCTTCTACCTGAAGTTGTATGTTATGTGCAGTTACAGTATTAATAACTTAGGAAGCATAACAGCCCACCTGAAGACAGGTGTTTTCTGGTTCAATCTGGGGATGCTCTGCCTGAGGGGAAGAGACGCACCTGCCCCTGCCTCTGTCCAGCAGTCAGGGTGACTGCTGGCCTGGTGTCCAGTCCTGAAGGGGACTCTATTTGGCAGTGCGGTTACAGAAAAAGCATGTACACAATCAAGTTATATAACCTCTCTGAGCCTCACGCCTTGCAGAATTGTCCTAAAGATTTGAGACAGTGAATTTTAAAGGCCTGGGCACCCAGTCATGCCCAGCTCTTTGCAACCCCGTGGACTGCAGCCCTCCAGGCTCCTCTGTCCTTAGGATTCCCCAGGCAAGAATACTGGAGTGGGTTGCCATTTCCTGCTCCAGGGAATCTTCCCAACCCGGGGATCAAACCTGCGTCTCTTTCATCTCCTCCACTGGCAGGCGGATTCTTTACCTCTGTGCCACCTGGGAAGCCCCCATACTAAGTAATTAGCAGTTACAATTAATAATACAAATATGAATATCTAGATAATAATACAATGTATGAAAGATGTAAAAATAAGTCATCAAAATTTATGTTTATGCAAGCTAATACTTTGATGTTGCTAATACTTCATTGGAAAAGGTCAGTTTTCATTCCAATCCCAAAAAAAGGCAATGCCAAAGAATGCTCAAACTACCACACAATTGCACTCATATCAGACGCTAGTAAAGTAATGCTCAAAATTCTCCAAGCCAGGCTTCAGCAATATGTGAACCGTGAACTTCCAGATGTTCAAGCTGGTTTTAGAAAAGGCAGAGGAACCAGAGACCAAATTGCCAACGTCCGCTGTATCATCAAAAAAGTAAGAGAGTTCCAGGAAAACATCTATTTCTGCTTTATTGACTATGCTAAAGCCTTTGACTGTGTGGATCACAATAAACTCTGGAAAATTCTGAAAGAGATGGGAATACCAGACCATCTGACCTGCCTCTTGAGAAATCTGTATGCAGGTCAGGAAGCAACAGTTAGAACTGGACATGGAACAATAGACTGGTTCCAAATAGGAAAAGGAGTACGTCAAAGCTGTATATTGTCACCCTGCTTATTTAACTTATATGCAGAGTACATCATGAGAAACGCTGGGCTGGAAGAAGCACAAGCTGGAATCAAGATTGCCAGGATAAATATCAATAACCTCGGATATGCAGATGATACCACCCTTCTGGCAGAAAGTGAAGAGGAGCTAAAAAGCCTCTTGATGAAAGTGAAAGAGGAGAGTGAAAAAGTTGGCTTAAAACTCAACATTTAGAAAACAAAGATCATGGCATCTGGTCCCATCACTTCATGGGAAATAGATGGGGAAGCAGTGGAAACAGTATCAGACTTTATTTTTCTGGGCTCCAAAATCACTGCAGATGGTGACTGTAGCCATGAAATTAAAAGATGCTTACTCCTTGGAAGAAAAGTTAGGACCAACCTAGATAGCATATTCAAAAGCAGAGACATTACTTTGCCAACAAAGGTCCGTCTAGTCAAGGCTATGGTTTTTCCTGTGGTCATGTATGGATGTGAGAGTTGGACTGTGAAGAAGGCTGAGCGCCGAAGAATTGATGCTTTTGAACTGTGGTGTTGGAGAAGACTCTTGAGAGTCCCTTGGACTGCAAGGAGATCCAACCAGTCCATTCTGAAGGAGGTCAGCCCTGGGATTTCTTTGGAAGGAATGATGCTAAAGCTGAAACTCCAGTACTTTGGCCACCTCATGCGAATAATTGACTCATTGGAAAAGACTGATCCTGGGAGGGATTGGGGGCAGGAGGAGAAGGGGACGACAGAGGAAGAGATATGAGATGGCTGGATGGCATCACTGACTCGATGGACGTGAGTCTGAGTGAACTCTGGGAGCTGGTGATGGACAGGGAGGCCTGGCGTGCTGCGATTCATGGGGTCGAAAAGAGTCGGACACGACTGAGGGACTGAACTGAACTGAACTGACTGATGCAGCCTTTACGGAGAAGGCAATGGCACCCCACTCCAGTACTCTTGCCTGGAAAATCCCATGGACGGAGGAGCCTGGTAGGCTGCAGTCCATGGGGTTGCTAAGAGTCGGACACGACTGAGCGACTGAACTGAACTGAACTGAATGCTTCATTGTAGCTAACAGTCCTTTTAGAAAAAAATATACAACCCATGGCTGATTCATGTCAATGTATGGCAAAAAACACTACAATATTATAATTAGCCTCCAATTAAAATAATTTTTAAAAATAAATAGAAAAAAATATACAAAAGAAATAGCTGAACATACAAGGTACAGAGAATATGTTGGACTTTCAAAATGAGGATGTATCTGATGAGGTGACTCCCGTTTTTATTTCTGAGCCGAGTGTGACATTCAGGTGCTCGCTTCGACTTTGCAAATTGCAAGCAGGGTGACTGGGGCCCGTTACCTGAACTCTTAGCACTCAGCTTCCTCGCTGGTAAATTTAGTCAAAGTCTAATGTTCATCATCAGAGGACATTATCTAGTTTAATAATTAAAATGACCAGTTAGTTCTCCTGTAGTTGTCTGCCCCAAACGGTTCTCTTCTTGCCGGCCCTGTGATCATCTTTCCCTCACTGGGGTGTTTGCTGCTCTATTGCTCCTGCCCCCCAACCCTCGCCGCTCACACACAGACTTGTCCATCCAGCCTCCCAGAAGGAGAGACAGGACAGACATGATACAGATGGTTTCCCAGACTGTGTTTAAAAAGGAAGCTGAATTTTTCTCTCCTCCGAAATGAATTCAGTATAACCTTTCTTATCCTTGGTTGTCTATTGGATTCTCTTGGGGAATTTAAAAAATGCAGATGCCTTGATCCCATCCCAGAGATTTTCATTTAGTGTAGCCTGGGCATCTGGAGATTTAAAGGTTTGCCAGGAGATTAAAATTAAGCTTGCAACCCCCGCTCCCCACCCCCGGGTATCGTGGGGGGTGGAAGTGATCTCATATACAAGGGGGCTGAGTGGGCAGGTGTGTTAGGGTGTGGAAAGCATGAACCTGTGTCTGCTGTGTGCACCCCAGGGTCTCCTGTTTCTGCAGCTTCTGTCAGAATATCAGTAGTTGGCAGACTGGTCTTCTCTGCCAACCCTTAGGCAACATGGGGTGCCCAGCACAAAGTAGGGGTTCCGGATGTACATGAATGGGCGAATAATACAGCAGTGTTTCAGAAACCACAAGCCAGGGCTGTACCCCAGAGTGACCAGTGGGTCTCCCAGGATTGTCCTGGGCAGCTGTATCTTTAACTCCTCAGGTGATTCTAATGAACACCCCTGCTTAAGAACACCTAGGTTAGAGAAACAATTAATAGGAAGGAGAAAGTGGTGGAGGAGTAAAGCCCAAGAGAAGAAGGTTCATTTTTGTTCTTTTAAGTTTTCTAACTTTTTCTGGGGCCTGACCGCCATCCAAGAGCCCTTTGATATGCTGGAGGGAGAATACAACACTCATTTCAAGTGTACTGATGTGGAAAGTTATTCAATAAATATTTTCTAAAAGGAAACTTTTTTCTTACATTTAAGTTGATTTGCTATTGTCCAGTTTTCTGTCCTCTGTTTCTCCAGCCTGGAGGTGGAGGCAAGGTTCTGGGAGCCTCTGATGCCCCGGGGCCCGGCTGCCGTGACAAGGGCAGGGCCCGGCAGTGAGTGACAAAGCCCCAGGCGTGCTCCCTGCCCTGACAGCCCAGCCGCACACCCGTCGCCCTCTAGCCTGACCTTTGCTCCTCTGTGCCCACACTCTTGCAGGCCTGACCTCACCTGCCTTGCTCCACGTGTGTCCCTGACTCCTGGGCCCTGAGCGCACCAGTTCTAGAAGCACACTCCCTACCCCATTTTCTCTCCAGCATTTTGCCCATCTTGGAAGTTCATCTCAAAAGCCACTTCTCCACCCTTCCCCAGCTGCCTCTCTCCAACCCCCACAGGGCCTCTCATCTCTGAAGCCACCTTCAAAGTCCTCTGCCTTAGCAACCCTCCCCTGACACTGAGCGCCCACCTGCCCTGATCTAGATGGCCTGGTTTTATCCCCGTGTGCTTAGGCATTGGGGAATCTACATGGATAGGGCAAAACACAGGGAAGTGAGAGGCTTTTGGCAGCGGAGACGTTGGACAGACCACAAAAGGGAAGTCATGTGAGCCAGGCCCCAGGCTGCTCCCAGGCCTGAGAGCCCGCAACTCCGGGTGGTGAAAGCCCCGGGGCTCAGAGATCGCGAGAGATGGCGGGGCCGCGTCATATGTGACACCTTCCCTGTGCAGAACACCGTTACAAGACATCCTTCATGCTGCAAGGCAGGGGCCCTGGAGAACGTTGCGGGCTCGACGAGTAGCAGGAGCAGTCCCTAAGCTGAGCAAGCACTGAGTGTCTGTCTGGGGAGCAGCCTCGTTCCTGTGCTGGACAGGAGTCTGACCGCTTCTCTCCCATCACGACTCTTCTCTCCCATCATGACCCTCCCCTCCCTGAGGGTGTGCAGATGCTGCTCTGCAGGTGGCCGGGGGCAAAGGAAATGTCAATAAACCGTTGTTTCCCAAGATGACTCGGAGTAGAGCGTTAGGCGATTTTATCTGGTTCTGGAGCTGTCCAAGGAGCAGGATTTTAATAACGAGTAACAGCAGGGTCTGTGAGACTCAACCCGGCTCAAGGGTCCTGTGACATTTCTGTGGATCGTGAGCCTGTAGTTGGTCAGTCTCACTACCACCCAGGGCTGTGTGCTCTTCGACTCACTGCACCTGCCAGCATCTGTCCTGGTGTGCCTTCATGGCCCTCCCGCGTGTCACCGGCCATCTGGGGAGCTGCTGGGAGGCTCTTAGAGCCTGAGGCCGGGCCGTGTGTGCGCTGTTCCTGGATGTCCCAGTGCAGTGGTCCTGGAGCTTCTGGGACAGTCACTGAGGGGGTTGTCCTGCGCAGAGCCCCCAGAACAACACATGGTTAGATGCTGCAGCGTGGCAGTTTTGGGCCAAGGAGGGGGCGGGGTGCAGGACTCTAGACACGGACCATCTACTTAACAGTTAATGCAGAGACATCTCAGCATCTTACAGACCGGTCTGGCCACATCCGAGCAAACAGGCATTCTTGACCAGGGCGGCTGCCTAGAGAACAGAGAGGCCAGAAGGTCAGCCTGTGGACCCCAAGACCAGCATCACCCTTGGGATCGCTGCCTGTGCAGCTGAGGGTCCGGGTGGCTGCTCTGGACCTGCCGGGGCCTCGACGAGGGGCTCCAGGCTCAGTGCCAGCGCCCCGCCCACCTCGCCTCCCACCTCGGGGCCCTGCCTCCAGCTGTGGGGCTGTGGGCCCGTTGATGTCAGCAGGCCTGTCAGCACTCCCGTGGGTGGGCCCGGAGCTGGTGCTGCAGTGACCTGCCCTTTCTGGATTTGGGAAACTGAGGCGCAGAGCCGGATGACCAGGGGGCGGGGAGGGTGCTGGGGCTGGCTGGCGTGCAAGCTCAGTCGCCCTCTGGGGTCGGGGCTTCTGTCTTGCAGCTCCTCCGTGACCTCTGCCAAGGCGGCGGTGAATGGCGTCCACCTGCACTACCTGCGGACCGGAGGCGGAGAGCACGCCGTCCTGCTGCTCCCGGGGATGCTGGGTGCGCAGGTTTCCGTGGCGTGCCAGGCACGCTGTCCTCTGAGCTCGGCCCCCAGTCCCAGATGCCCGGGCTTGATACGCAGCCTTAGTGCTTTGCTGAGATGCTTTCTGTAATATTTGCCGCAATCAACTTTAGGTGATCCAGAAAGCTACCTTTCTTGTGAAATTTTACTTACTTCTGGCTCTGCTGGGTCTTCATTGCCGTGGGGCTTTTCTCTAATGCGGTGAGCAATGGCTAGTCTCTAGTTGTGGTGCTTGGGCTTCTTGTGGCCGCTTCTCTTGTTGCCGAGCACAGGCTGGGGTTGTGGGTCACAAGCTTAGCTGCTCCACAGCATGTGGGATCTTTCCGGCTCAGGGATCGAACCCATGTCTTCTGCATTAGCAGGTAGACTTTACCACTGAGCCACCAGGGAAGCCCTGAAGATACCTTTCTACTTTATGCAATTTTCATTCCTTTAAATACCCACTTTTCTCCATGGAAGTCCAACACTGTGTAGTTTCCTGCAGCCTGAAAGTGAAAGTCGCTCAGTCATGTCTGACTCTGTGAGACCCCATGGACTATTACAGTCCATGGAATTCTCCAGGCCAGAATACTGGAGTGAGTAGCCTTTCCCTTCTCCAGGGGAATCTTCCCAATCCAGGAATCAAACCCAGGTCTCCCGCATCGCAGGTGGATTTTTTACCACCTGAGCCACCAGGGAAGCCCCTTCCTACAGCCTGGGGATGACAAGTCAAGGAAGGGGTGGGGAAGGCAGGCAATGAGTAGGTGACCAGCTGGCCCAGTTTGCCTGGAATTGAGGGGTTCCAGGATGTGAGACTTAGGCTGCTAAAAGTTGGACTGATCTCCCTGCTGTGCGTGACTGTGTGTTCAGTTACTGCTAAGTCACTTCAGTTGTGTCTGACTCTGTGCAGTCCCATAGACAGCAGCCCACCAGGCTCCCCCGTCCCTGGGATTCTCCAGGCAAGAACATGGGAGTGGGTTGCCATTTCCTTCTGCAATGCATGAAAGTGAAAAGTGAAAGTGAAGTTGCTCAGTAGTGTCCGACTCCTAGCGACCCCATAGACTGCAGCCCACCAGGCTCCTCCGTCCGTGGGATTTTCCAAGCAAGAGCACTGGAGTGGGGTGCCATTGCCTTCTCTGGTGTGTTCAGTTAAGGTAAGAGCAAAGAACAAAGCTGGGCTTTCACAGCCTTTCTGAAGGTCAGAATTAGTTTGGCATGAACAGAGCGTGGTAAAGCTAGATGGATCACCATCGCCTCCTGCAGGTAAGAAGTTTAGGTGTAGAAAGTTCAGGAGGGGAGTTTCCAGTGATCCCAGAGCATCTCAAATTTGATTTTAAGGTAAGGTTTCTGTTACTGTTTTCGGAGAAGGCAATGGCACCCTACTCCAGTACTCTTGCCTGGAAAATCCTATGGACAGAGGAGCCTGGTGGGCTGCAGTCCATGGGGTCGCGAAGAGTCAGACACGACTGGGCGACTTCACTTTCACTTTTCATGCATTGGCGAAGGAGATGGCAACCCACTCCAGTGTTCTTGCCTAGAGAATCCCAGGGACGGGGGAGCCTGGTGGGCTGCCGTCTCTGGGGTCGCACAGAGCCGGACACTACTGAAACGACTTAGCAGCAGGGTTACTGTTTTATTTTTTATTTAGCTAAGTGATCCCATCATATACTTATTTCCTTATGATTTGCTTCTTAACCCTAAAAGCGAAGTGGTAGCATTCCTCAGGCACACGATGGTTGCAGCTGACGTGGCCTCAGCTGGTCGCTGCAGCTATCGAGGCACCAATGGCCAGCGCTCAGTGTCTTCCCGTCGGGCGAGTGTGATAGAGGCGGCCCTTTCCTCCAGTGGGTGATCCCGAGCTGAAGCGATGCGGCTTGCCAGCGTAGATGGCCATTGGTTCAATATTGCTGTCATTATCCTGGTATGAAAAGCTTTTGGCAGTTTTAATTTTTGCTTGTGTAAAACATTAACCTGATTCAAAAATCAATCAGCAAGTTTCTCCCCTGAACTGCTGTCCCCCAGCACCAGTTCCCCTCCCAGCAGGCAGCCTGTGTTGATGTGCTTCCTTCTGAGGTATCATATTAAAGTAATTTTTTAAGGTTTTAGTGTTCTTTGCACTGGTCTTCAGATGTGTGCCAGAAAGTGTGTGTCTTGTTTCTGAAAGTGTTGTTGAGCTCCACTGCTGCCTTTTCCCACCTTCTGCCCCTCCTGCAGGGCGGTTCCCTGGAGGTCCCTCCAGTTCAGGGATCATGAGAGCAGCCTCAGATGTCAGAGCAGGAGGCTTGCTCTGAAATCCAGTTTGTTCTTGGCTTGGGTTTTCTGGATGGCTTACCTGCTGTTGAGAAGGTACATTTTGTCAGGGAGAGTGACGGTCCTTGATGATGTTAAATGATCCTGCAGTATCTTGAAAGACATTTTCTAATCATCACCAGTTTGTGAAGCAAGGTGTGGCCAGAGTTGTGAGTCCTTAGAAACCAAGCAGAGCTTAGAAATGAGATGCTGACCTGCCCCTGGACTGGGCTCCCTGGGAGTCTGGCCTTCCCACCATGTGGACCTCACTGGGCAACGCTGCGTGCCAGTCAGGTCCACCACCGGCTTGAGAACACAGTTCTACTTGCTAATACTCACATACTGTTGTCGTGGAACACACTGATTTATCCCCTCCGTGTCCTGCCCTCCATCATTTCCGAGTTTTAGTTTAATTTTCTGGTTTCTAGTTACGACCAGAAAATAAAATCTCCTGGGCTATTCTCGTTAGCTTTGTAAAAAACGTCTGGGATTTTAGAATTTGGCTTTGAATAATTTGGATCAAATGTCATTAATGTGTCTACAGATACTATTAAGATCTCTCTCATTTGTAACAGTCATTTTAAAAAAAGAAAAAATAACCCAGAAGTACGTTGTTGCAGTAGGTTTATTTCTAGGCAGTTTCATGAGTCTTTTTTTTTTTTTTAAACAGGACAGTTAAACTGAAAAGCTATCAAGCGTGCTGGATTATTAATGATACAGGACCAAGGGGAGAACTGCGTCGCCCTCTGAGTAGCCGCTCGGGGGAGGCGGGGGCAGGTCTGAGCTCCCGCGGGAGAAGAAGCCCGGGTTCTCTGCCAGTCTGCTTTGCTGGTTACAGATTTGCTGCTAATTTGACTGGAAGCCAGTTACATTGTCCCCCTGTTTCTTTTTGCTGTAGTGTGTTTGAAGCAATGACAGCATTTCTTGGAGTGTAACCAGATGACCACTTTTATTGATAGGCAGTGGAGAGACAGATTTTGGACCTCAGATTGAGAACCTGAATAAGAAGCTCTTCACAGTGGTTGCCTGGGACCCCCGAGGATACGGACACTCCCGCCCACCCGATCGGGATTTCCCAGTGGACTTCTTTGAGCGAGACGCAAAAGATGCCATTGATTTGATGAAGGTGGGTCTCGGGGAAGAATCGGGAGGCTGGGCATCTTCATTTAGTTTGTTTCTGTGTGTGGTTTCTTCAAGACTGACTCCTGTAGACATTCAAAGGGTTCAAAGAGATACAAAGAGGAAAGATTTTAGAGCTACTGCTCCCATGGCTTTGAGGCTCTTCTTTTCTGGGCAGTCTTATTACATATGTAAATACACAGTTTGTATTGATGGCATCCTTCTATACCTAATGGTTTTCCAGCTTACTGTTTCATTGGACAGTTTATCATGGAGATACTTCCATGTTAATAAATACAGATACACTTCAGTTTATAGTAGGCACTTCGTATTCATCCCATTGTGTGGACACACTGTGTCTTAATTCCCTTCTTCTGATGGGAGATACATTATTTCTAAGCTGGTGTGTGTGTGTGTGTGTGTGTGTGTGTGTGTGTGTGAGATTATACAGGAAGTGCAGGGAGCACTCGTGCGTGGACACTGTGGCCCTTACTCACTGCTGTAAATAGTGCCGGTGTGGCCTTTGGGGGCCTGCCCTGGTGCGTGTGTGTGAATTCCGTGCACAATTAGGAGATGACTTGCTGCGTGATGGAAGATACAGGGTGGAGCCAGAGTATTCCCCACAGGAGTCACACCAGTTTACAGTCCCGTCGACAGATGTCTCGGACTGATACTTGTCAATTTACTTTCCCAGTCATTCAGTTTTTAACTGCTCGGGAGCCTCTCTCAGGTGTAACCTCTGTCCATGTACCCCATCAAGCGCATTCTTGGAGCCTGGCTGACTCACCCAAAGGTTCAGCAGCACCCCCCACCCTCACCGCTGTGTCTCCTCTGTCCCAGGATTCCTCCTGGGGCCAGTTCTTCCCAAAGCTACAGTCAGTGACTTCACCAGATGCAGTGGCTCCAGCCCTCCAGCAGCTCTCAGGAGGCCCTCTCTGATCTGCAGACTTGTCCTCAGCGTCTTCACTCAGGCCTGTGTGGACGCACACACGTTGTCATGACCAACTAGAGCTGATTTCCGCTGTGTCCTTTTCTGGGAGATATGCACCCTGAAGACATAGCTCCCTCCCGATTCAGAACAGTACTGGATGCTGTATGCGTGCTTAGGCATCTGTGACAGCGGTCTTCTCACCACAGCAGACCGAGAGGAGACGTTCATGTCACAGATCTTGGGCTCCGGGGTATCCCTCTGACGACCAGCGGACATGCCACAGCTGTCTCAACCCCAGGCATGATCGATCTCGGGTTCTCCCCACAGCTAGGAAGCTATGTCGACCCCAGGCATTATCGATCTCGGGTTCTCTAGGAGCCCTCACCATGCTGTTTTGCTGTGTTTGCCACAGACGCTGAAGTTTAAGAAGGTCTCTTTGCTGGGGTGGAGCGATGGGGGGATAACAGCCCTCATCGCGGCTGCACGGTACCCCTCGTATGTCAGCAAGATGGTGATCTGGGGGGCCAACGCCTACGTGACTGAGCAGGACACGGAGATTTACCAGGGTAGGTCCCTCCGCCCCGCCCTGCTTAGACGTGTGTTGACAGGTCATGGAGAGATGAAGCGTTCTCAGCAAAGTCCTGCACTTTAGTCTGCGTTTTAAAGTTTCCTATTTCCAGAAGTGACGCCCAGGAAAAGGCTGATAAGTCAGTACTTACATTTCCTGCCGTGCTAGTGGCCTTCTGGGAAGGAGGGGGGTTGACACGAAGTGTGAGGTGCAGCCTCATTCAGGTTCCCTGAGTGTGGAGGGGAACAGTGTACTCCGGTGGGAAACCTTAGTTTTGATGAACTCTTGTGCTGTTCACACTTTCTAAGGTTGTCCTTCAGGCTTATCTGTGAGGACTTTTAGAGACACAGAGCTGGGGCTGGCAGATGCAGCCCGCCAGCCCAGCCACCGCCTGTCTGCGTCCAGCTGAGGCTCCAGTGCAGGCAGCCGGCACTGTGGGTGCCAGGGACCAGCTGGGGTCCCTGCCCAGGCCCGGTGCAGGCAGCTGGCTCGCCCACCAGGCCCCCGGTCAGGACGTCCAGCTGCCAGCTTGGGAGCTGCTAAGCCCCCAGCAGCAGAACCTGCCCCCGGGACTCCAGCCCCACCCCATGGCTGCCCCTCCTCTCCCAAACCATTTCCCCAGTTTGTCAGAGTTTAACAAAACACAAAAAACCCTCCTTGCGGGGGATCTCCTCACTGAGTGGGTGTCCACCACTTAATTCTGCTCCTCCTCCTCCTCCTTCCCCAGCCTCCTCCCTCTCCCCTCCCCTTCCCCCTCCTCCCCCTCCCCTCCCCTCCCCTTCCTCTTCCCTCCCCCCAACCCTTTCAGGGACTGATTGAACTTTGTAGACTGAGTCTCCACTTCCCTGTTTTTGTTCATCTCCATCTCAGCGTTGCTGTGTATAGGGCTCTGCATAATTTCTTAAGCTTTTTCTTCCAATTTTCTAGTTGTTTCACTAGCTTTATAAAGATTCTGATTGCTTTGTGGTTTTTTGATTCAGTTCAGTTCAGTTCAGTAGCTCAGTCATGTCCGACTCTTTGCAACCCCATGACCTGCAGCATGCCAGGCCTCCCTGTCCGTCACCAACTCCCGCAGCCCACCCAAACCCATGTCCATTGAGTCAGTGATGCCATCCAACCATCTCATCCTCTGTCGTCCCCTTCTCCTCCTGCCCTCAATCTTTCCCAGCATCACAGTCTTTTCAAATGAGTCAGCTCCTCACATCAGGTAGCCGAAATATTGGAGTTTCAGCTTCAGCATCAGTCCTACCAATGAACACCCAGGACCGATCTCCTTTAGGATGGACTGGTTGGATCTCCTTGCAGTCCAAGGGACTCTCAAGGGTCTTCTCCAATACCACAGTTCAAAAGCATCAATTCTTTAGCACTCAGCTTTCTTCATAGTCCAACTCTCATCCATACATGACTACTGGAAAAACCATAGCCTTGACCAGATGGTTTTTTGATTAGCAGCAAGTAATTGCTTACCCTTAATCTGAAAACAAACAAAATAAATGGTGAGCATAAATCGAGAATGCTTTCCTTCAGAGCTGTCCACTTGCTGCCCCTGGGAACCACTGGATGGTGCCAGGTGAGGCCCAGTTTCATCCCCGGTTCAGCCGTGTCCACCCTCCCCCAGTGAACAGTCGCCCTCCCTCGAGGCAGCCCTGCATTAGAGTCATTACACCAGTCTGCTGTGTTTTCAGGGTTCCTGCCTTTTACGCGCACACACACTCACTCATACTCGTTTTCATCAATTACTGCAGACTTCAGCGATGCAGCAGAAATTATATGTTATGAAAGAGCTCCTTGTTCATGGCAAGAGGGCCTGCAGCGGGTGTGGTCCACTCCGTGGCCAAGGGCAGAGCCACTGGTCCCGAGCTGGCCGCCCGCTCTCCCCTGCCCTTCCCACACTGCCCGAGCTCCTCTCCTTGTCCTCCACCGCCCGCTGTCCCCTCCCCGTCCCCCACCACCGCCTGCTCTCCTCTCCCCTCCCCGTCCCCCACCACCGCCCGCTCTCCTCTCGCCTCCCCATCTCCCACCACCACCCACTCTACTCTCCCCTCCCAGTCCTCCACCACCCTTTCTCCCCTCCTCGTCCTCCACTGCCACACGTGCTCCCCTCCCCACTCCTCATCCTCCTCCTCCGCTCTCCACTCTCCGTCCTCCTCCGCAGCCCTCTCTCCCCTTCCCATCCTCCTCCTCCACTCTTCCCCCTCCGCCCACTCTCCCCTGCCTGTCCCACACCCGCGCTGCCCTCTCCGTCCTCCTGCACCACACACGCTCCTCCCTCCGGACCTCGTTCCGCCTCTACTTTTCAGGCTGCTTCTCTACATCTCCCCCTCCCATCCAAAGTCTCCTCACTTCCGCCCAGAGCAGTTCAGTGTCCTCAGCCTCTGGAGTCAACCCCGGTGCACATCTGCAGGGTAGGGGAGCAGGAGGAGAACAGCAGGCGCTCTCTGCCGAGTCACCTGCCCCGGGCAGCAGTTTGCGCAGCCCACTCACCCCGAGCATGCTGGGCCCCTAGGTGCCCGGCCCAGTCCCGGTCACCACACGGGCCACGTGAGCCCCTGCCGTCCTGTCTTCAGGACGGGTCATGCAGACAGAGCTCTGTACCTGAGGGGCTCGGTGGGCACTGTTCACTGTCCTCAGGAGCATCAGACTTTCCACAGAGTCACCGTGTTTTAAAGAAAAATGGAAAAACTGGGCTAAGGGATTGAATTTGCTTATCCATTCTGAAGCCATCATTTCCTTTCTGATCAGAGTCATCTGTGAGACAGCTTGTAGTTAGTAGTTACAATTTCTCTAGTGGTAGAACTTGGAGCAAATGATGTTTATGCATTTCTCAGTGTATGTAAATACAATTCAGAAAAACTCTGTTATAAGTAATCTCATTTTTACTCTGCTGACCCCAGTTAGGGGAATACTGCTTCTGTCTTATACCTTTAATGGAAGCCATTACTTTAGATCTGATTTCATTCCCTCGGTCAGAATCTGCTGGTGCCCAAGGGCCGCCGTGGGGGACAGAACACGGCAGAACCCTGACACAGCACTCAGCGTTCACCGTGGATGCAGCAGCCAGTGGGGGTGGCGGTACTGGGCAGTGACGGGGGGGCTGGGTGGAAACAGAAGCCAGTGGGGGTAGCGGTGCTGGGCAGTGACGGGGGGCTGGGGAAGGCCTGGCCGGCCGGGGTGAAGCCTGGCGAGCCGCATGGCGCTGGCTGCTGTGCTCTGTGGGCGAGGATGGGTTTAGTCTCAGACCCATCCGTGCCCACACGTCTGTCTGTCTTCCAGGCATCCGGGATGTTTCTAAGTGGAGTGAGAAGACGAGAAAGCCTCTGGAAGCCCTCTATGGGTTCGACTACTTTGCCAGAACCTGTGAAAAGTGGGTGGATGGCATAGAGCAATTTAAGCATCTTCCAGACGGTAGGTCACATGAGCCACTTAACGGTCCCTTTGCTGGTTAGAGAGGCTGAGTGAGTTCCCCTGATGCTTGAGAATTCCTTGGGGATTGACACGCTCGCCCACCATCCTTCCACACTGATGCATGAGCAGAGGGTGATCGTGTACAAAGGCAAGTTCTTGTGCCGCACACCCTCCTGGCATCAGAGACAGACGTGTGTACAGAGTTCATGTTGTTGAGTCTCTCATAGCACGCTGGTCTTTTCCCCTTTGTCTCCAGAAGTCTCATGTGCTCTTCTAACTCCAGGATGGTCACTCAGAAACAAACAGTGGCCACGCAGACGTCCCCCTTTTCATGTCTAGAGGCATCAGCCCATTGCCGCCTCTCTTACCCGCCAGGAGAGGAGGGGTTTCTGTCATGACCCTTGGCCCCCGTGGAGTCAGGACAAGGAAAAGGGTATTCAGCCCTTTCCCATCTTCAGAGCGACGTTGTGTCACTTCGGCTGTGACAGGTGTGTTCCAATAACAAGAACTGGCACCCTTGAATTAAATTAAGCTCTGAATTAAAGTCTGTTCTTAGAGCTGTTTTCATTTGTAATCTCTCATTTTTCTAATTGCCAAAAGAATAGAGAGTAGGTGGGATCTGACCTTGAAACACATCAGTTACCAAACAGTTATGATTCAGGGCCCAGTTTTGTCTCCTCAGTAGTCATTTCCAGAATGAGTCATCTGTCAGAACTTTCATAATGAGAAGGACGTTTGGAAATGTTACTTTTTTGCTGTAAGTTCAAAACAAGTATATCCTGTTCAGATGCGGTATCCACCCATAGAAACAGGGCCTTGAAATATGTTTCAGGAGGCTGGAAAGACAAGCCACAGACAGGAGTGACTGTTTCCCAAAGGACGGGGGTCCAGGGCTTGTGGGGTCTTCGTTCCCCAACCTGGGATGGAACTCCCCTGCAGTGGAGGCACGGAGTCCTAACCTCTGGACCGTCAGGGAAGTCCCTGCAAAAAACTCTTAAAACTGAACAGTAAGAAAACAGCCTCATTAAAATACAGACAAACAGTGAGATCCCACTACCTCTTAGAACAGCCACACAGGGGAATTTTAGGGCAGTGAGAGCACTCTGTGTAGTATCATAGTGCCGTGTCCGTATCATCCTGTGGTTGTCCAAACCCACAGCGTGAGAACCGCAGATGCGGGGTGGTGATGACGTGTCTGCTGTAACAGATGTCTGATGGGGGTGTTGGTGATGGGGAGGCGAGGAGACGGGGTGTGTGCCCGTGCCTGCCTTGCAATTCTGCTGTAAACCTGAAACTCTAAAAAATTAGGTCTACTGCAAAAGAGAAAGGGAGGGAGAAAGTGTCACGGAGAATCTGGCACCACCTGAATCAGCTTACGGCAAGGCTGTCAGTAAACGACCTCTCTCCCTGCAGGGCTGGTTCCAGGCATTGGGGCCCTTGTCCAGTCCTCGGGGTTGCGGCCACTCAGCGTAGCGTAGGGACATGTCGCGGGTTTGGCGTCAGACAGGCCCGGGTGTGTGCTCTTGCTTTGCCATGTGGCTGCTGTCCGAGTGGATTCAGGGAAACGGCAGGTCGGGACGCAGAGCCCGGCCTGTGCCTTGCTGCCCAGGAATGCTCGTCCCTCGGGGCAGGGCCTGTGGTCTCCCCAGGGTGGGTGGGGGACAGGCGGGGTGGAAGGCAGCTTCTGTCCTGCTGAAGCTGTGGCTTCGCTGTGAGGAGCACAGACTTGGAGGGCCGGTGGGGTCCCCTGTACTTCAAGGGAGAAGCTTTTCAGATGGCCCATGTAATATGAAGACGTGCAGGTTTTTTTGTTCAACTGCTGTTTTATATGAATTGTGAACTTAATCAGCCAGGACTCCTTGCTCACTAGTAGAGCTTAAAGGAAAAAGGCCAGGAGAGACACAGAAAAGGAAACCTGCAGACTGTCGGAGCTGGAAGCACTCAGGCCATCTGATCCAGGCCAGACGCTGGCGGGGGTGGGGTCCGCCCCCCACCCCAGGAGGGCCTCAGGAGAACAGTCTTGTGTCTTGCAGGGAGCATCTGTCGGGACCTGCTCCCCCTGGTCCAGTGCCCCACCTTAATCGTGCACGGCGAGAAGGACCCCCTGGTCCCACGTTTCCATGCCGACTTCTTACACAGACATGTGAGAGGGTCACGGTGAGTCCAGCTGCAGCCAGCACTCTGCCCCAGGGCCTTGGGAGGCAAGCGGGAGGCGCTGCAGGAGGCGAAGGCTGAGGGCTGGGCTTTCAGGGTGTACCCCACCCCATTTGGGAAAGAGGGGCCCAGGTGCCCTGGGTTTTGGCAGCGGGATCAGGGGCTCCTGCCCTGGTGGCACCGACCCAAATAGCCATCTGTCCCTTGGGAGCTCTCACTGTAAAAGCACAACCTGCCCAGCAAGTCTATAGAATCAAAACAAGGAAGCAGATCGCATGTTACTTGCCATCCACGTAAATACTTCTGTTATTAGCACTTTTGTGTGTTCCTCCTTTCCTAGTATTTTTTTAACATAAATACAATCGTATTTTGTCTTCAACTTTGATTCCTGCTTTTTTCCTGCTTAAAGTTATGTTATACACTTTCACGTTAAGCCTTAAACATATACACCTCAGAGAAGAACCTGTTCCTCAGAACCACAGGAGAGCAGGGTCTGCCCGCCGGTCCCGGGCACACTGGAGGGCCTAACGAGCCGTGTCAGCAGAGTCTGGTCTTCAGTCTCATTCATTTCTGTATGGAACAGAAGTTTATCGTTTAAATACTCGGGCTGCCGTGAGAGGCAGCTTCTGCTGGTACTTACTTCAGGATGAAAATTCCATGTTGAATAAACCTGATGTTTCCCTGATAACACAGTGAGGCACATCGCGAAGGAGAAAGTAAGGTCTGGCCAGGAGGTCACGGCTCACAATAAACACCCAGGGAGCCCTGACCCGTTGAGAGCCTGAGTATTCACCCCAGAGATGCTGTCATTACCCGGGACATCTTTGGAATTGTATAGAAGTCTTTTGAAATTGGCCTCATTCTAAGTGACCTAAGAACATCCTCTTCCTCCCTGACCTGAGTCACTTCCAGTGCCCACTGCAGGCCAGCCTGCCTGGACCGCCCCTGAGCTGGGAGTAGACTCAGACACAGTCCCTCCACTTCCTAATTGTGCTCTTTATTCCACAAGAGATTTTAACAAACAGATTTCTTGGACAGTTTATAAATGTGGGAAACATGCTTCTTATTCTGCAATAAAATATCACTAGTATAAACTTGTATAATTTCTGCTTCCAAACAGCATTTCATATTTCAGAAGGCATCTTATTTTACTACAACATCTAATTGTACTTTACAGCAAAATCATGGAAAAAAATACTGTCCCCATTTTACAGATGGGGTAAAATCAAGGCTGAGACATGTTAAGTCATCTTCCAAGGTTGCATAGCTAGTAAATGACAAGTCCTGGATCTTTTTTTTTCCTTGTAATACAGTGCTTCCCTCCCCCAACACAGCTGCCTCTCATACTCTTATTTTAATATGATGGTGAGAGGCCTGAATCACCTACTTTCTGACCTGGTTAAGTGTCTTCTGTCTTCAGAAATGACAAGTTTTTGAACACTGACGCTCATGATAAATGACGTGTGTTCTCTTAGAGAGCCAGGTTCAATAAAAGTCTGCAAGAAAGTTTAATTTAGGAATTCTGTTCCAGACCCATCTCCTAGCAACTGAATACATCAATATGGGAGAAAAATATTCCCTTACCGTTCAGATGTTAATGGTTTCAGTACATTCGTTTATGGAAGGTCGTTTTCTCAGAGTAGGATTCTTTGGAACAGTTGAGTCAAGAGGAAAGTGTGCTGCGATGATTGTCTGAAACTGGCCGGCATATTACGCTCTCGCCCTTCCTCTGCCGGGAGAGCCCTGTAGGTTGGCCAAGAAGCTAAAAACGGTTAATTTTGGACCCACAGAAGGAACGTTGATTCCTTGAGCACCAAGGTCCTCCTTCAACTGTGCTCACAGGCCTTCTGACCCCTAGGGAGCCACTTAAGTGCAGGGTGCTTCCCATGAACTTGGGGCTTCATTTCCTTGCCAGAAACAATTAAAGACACAAAGATTTTACCTGCAAATAGGTATCAGGTACGAAACAAATGCCTTTGTCTCCTAGAGCTGCTCCCAGAAACAGTCGTGTGTATTTCTGTGTCCGTTTCCCAGGTGGGCCCAGTGAAGTCTGCCACCCCTCCCTGCTATCTTCTTGTGGGATGAAGGGGGGCGTATGTGTACACCTGAGATGGACAGGGACTCAGGACAGAGTAGCCGCCTCTGCGGACGGGACGCTGGCGTGGCGTCAGTGGTCAGGGCCTGAGACAGCCACGGGGAGCACGGCGGTCGGTCAGTGGCGCCCTCGGGCCTGCTGGTGGTCTTTGCTGAGACTGAGCTCGCTACCGGGGGAGCACAGACCACACCGCACCTGAGTGGATGGGATTCGTAGCTGGTGTCGGTGCTTCCTGCTTGGGGATCTCCACAAAGCACGGAAGAGGGCTGGCCCCCTCAAAGCGGGGCTCCGCATCAAGGTCTAGCTCGGTCCACGCTGGGAGGCCTGGGGCGGCCCAGTGCCCCCTTGCCTGCCAGCATCCTCGGCAGCTAGCTCTTTCTGTCCCTTGAGGACAGAGGCCGTGAGCGTCCTGCGAGCCCCGTCCCTCTAGAGGGCCGCTCGCCCTTCTCTTCTGAGCAGCACTGACCTTGACTGGGGAAGGCCTGGGCTACTGCTGATGGCATTACTAACCTTCCCCAGGGGCTCAGAAAGATACCAACCACAGATCCTCCCGTCAAGCTGGTGATCTTAACAGCCTGGATACCCCTCACCCCCCTGCCCGACGTGGTCAGTTGCCAGAGACCCGGCATCGCCCAGGGACAGCTCTGTTCCGAGCTTCCCCCCTGCTCGTTCACCAAGGTCCTGGAGCTCCCAGCCCCCTGCTGTGGAAAGCAGAGAAGCAGGCGATGTGGTAACTGGCATTCTGCCAGAACACAGTGCTTTTAACATCAGTGACAGTGGACAGAGCAAGTCAGACCTGCACGTGTATCCTGGAACCTTTGTTTAAAACTCTGTGTCTGCACTGTTATAGGCAGTAATGCGGTTTAGAACTCAGAGAAGCCTGCCTTTATTAAAGAAATTGCAGACCATCCACATCTGACGAGCCCCATTGAAAGGAAGCACCTTCCGAGGAGGGCGGGGTGTCCTGAGGGCCGCAGATCCGGGCGGGGCCGGCACCCCCGGCCTCAGGGAGGCACTGCCCCGCGTGGGGCCGGCCGTGTGCAGACTTACCCAGTCCTCCAGCACCCAGGGCGGCCTGGGGGCTTCAGCAGCAGGCTCGGGCGGTGCCTTCTGACGGGTTTTCCCACTACGCAGATACTCCAGGAAGCTCCAGTCCAGTGGATTCTGGACACTTCGTGTTTTTACCATCTTTCCAATCCTCTCTTAAAACCAGTCTTACTAAAATGCTTTTTCCCTTAGGTACCCACCAGGTTGCACGTCCTCCTCTCAGTCAGGTTTCCAATCAAACCCCGCCTTACCTGGTTCAGCTCCCAGTGCAGCGGAGCACTCCTTGGCTGTTGCGGCAGCCTCGGGCTCTGGCTCCCGAGTCTCTGTTCTGGGGCCACCCCTTAAGATGGACTCACCCTTTCTCCTGATGGAGGTCGCAGGGAGAGAAAACAGGGCGGTTGCCCGGGGAGGTTTCCGTGAGGCGCCAGGGAGGGGCGGGTTTTCTGACGATGCGCCACTCACCGTCAGCCTTTCCTTCAGGTTACATCTGATGCCGGAGGGCAAGCACAACCTGCACTTACGCTTCGCAGACGAATTCAACGAGTTAGCGGAAGACTTCCTCCGGTGACCGTGTCCCAGGACGTGTGGTCTGGTGAGGTCTGGGCCCGCGGGCCAGCCCTCTGCTCACCTGCCTGCCAGGCTCCCTGTGCCTCCCCACAGACTGCTCCTAATCCAGTACCGCTGAGGACATAGCATCCTCTTTCATAGCTGCAGAGCTTGAATCTGACCTTTTCGTACTGGGATTTTCTTTCATTGCCTTAAATAAATTCCTGTCGTGATTTACTTTCAGGTAAGGTTAAGCACGTGTAGTGTCCACGACTGCTGCTCTTAAGGTGAGCTGGATGTACGTGCTGCCTTCTGTTGGGGGTGCAGGCGTGCACTGGCCTCTGGAGTCATCACATTGTCCACAGAGAGGTGGGGAAGCTGAAAGCAGCCCCCGCCCAGGGCGCTGGATTCCATGTGCTCACGGGGCTGCTGGGATCACGCAAACTGGGGAAGAAGGCCAGCATGGTGCCCTGCTCTCTCCTCTCCCTACACACTCCTGGCTGCTAGTCCCTGAATGCTTTGGGCCAGTGGAGATAAATTTGCTTGCTTGCCTCTCCCTGGTGTCTCAGATGGTTAAGAATTCACCTGCAATGCAGGAGAGACCCAAGTTAAATCTCTGGTTTGGGAAGATCCCCTGGAGAAGGGAATGGCAACCTACTCCAGTATTCTTGCCTGGGAAATCCCGAGAACTGAGGAGCCTGGTGGGCTACAGTCCGTGGAGTCGCAGACAGTCAGACATGACTGAGTGACTTATAACACTTTCAGTACTTGCCTCTCTCTACTAAAAGAGCAGAAAGGCTATTAATTAAAAATATGAAAATAAAAATCCTATTAACAGTTACTAAACCCAGAAACATACTTGGAAAGGAACCATTCAGTGAAAGAATAAAAATTATTTGCAATAAAGAGAGACCACAGGTTTTGGACACATGCTTTATTAGTATAGATATCTTAGACAATACTGCAATTTCCAGAGGAGTTCCACATTATTACATCAACAGTGAATTTCTGACAGAGGCAAAACTGAGCACCATAGTATACGAATAGAAAGACCATGCTTGATTGAGGACAACAGAAGTCACTAAAGGATGCACGATTTATCTGACAAAGTTCTCAGGCCTCGTCCTCGCCCTCCTCCTCCTCGAACTCGCCCTGCTCGTCGGCCGTGGCGTCCTGGTACTGCTGGTACTCGGACACCAGGTCGTTCATGTTGCTCTCGGCCTCGGTGAACTCCATCTCGTCCATGCCCTCGCCCGTGTACCAGTGCAGGAAGGCCTTGCGCCGGAACATGGCCGTGAACTGCTCCGAGATGCGCTTGAACAGCTCCTGGATGGCCGTGCTGTTGCCGATGAACGTGGCCGACATCTTCAGGCCGCGGGGCGGGATGTCGCACACCGCCGTCTTCACGTTGTTGGGGATCCACTCCACGAAGTAGCTGCTGTTCTTGTTCTGCACGTTGAGCATCTGCTCGTCCACCTCCTTCATGGACATGCGGCCCCGGAAGATGGCGGCCACGGTCAGGTAGCGGCCGTGGCGCGGGTCGCACGCGGCCATCATGTTCTTGGAGTCGAACATCTGCTGGGTCAGCTCGGGCACCGTCAGCGCCCGGTACTGCTGGCTGCCCCGGCTGGTGAGCGGCGCGAAGCCGGGCATGAAGAAGTGCAGGCGCGGGAAGGGCACCATGTTCACGGCCAGCTTGCGCAGGTCGGCGTTGAGCTGGCCCGGGAAGCGCAGGCAGGTGGTGACCCCGCTCATGGTGGCCGACACCAGGTGGTTCAGGTCCCCGTAGGTGGGGGTGGTCAGTTTCAGGGTGCGGAAGCAGATGTCATACAGCGCCTCGTTGTCGATCGAGTAGGTCTCATCTGTGTTCTCCACCAGCTGGTGCACGGATAGGGTGGCGTTGTAGGGCTCCACCACCGTGTCGGACACCTTGGGCGAGGGCATGACGCTGAAGGTGTTCATGATGCGGTCGGGGTACTCCTCGCGGATCTTACTAATGAGAAGGGTCCCCATCCCAGACCCCGTGCCGCCCCCCAGCGAGTGGGTCAGCTGGAAGCCCTGCAGACAGTCACAGCTCTCGGACTCCTTCCTGACCACATCCAGGACCGAGTCCACCAGCTCGGCGCCCTCTGTGTAGTGGCCCTTGGCCCAGTTGTTCCCGGCACCACTCTGGCCTGCCAGAGGGAAAGGACAGTATCAGACGCTAACCCTTCAATAAGGAATTCCAAATTCTGTCTTCCTGACTCTGGACTAATTTTAGAGATGAAAGATCCTTCTTTTTCAGAAAGACTGTCTACCTACAGAAAAGTTTTCTATATATCAGTGATCCTCAGAAACACTGAAGATCTAATACAACAAAAGATTTAGTTCATATGACGTTATTAATTAAGAAGATAGTTTAACAAAACCCAACTGGTTTAAAACTAAGAACCTTCTATAAATTCTTATTGATAAATCAACTGCTGTTAGCTGGCAGGGCGGAGGCGCACGTCATCAGAGGGCCGGCTCAGCTTCTGCTCACAACCTGCGCCTTTGGCCTCGGCTTCTTAAAGGGCTTGCCTGTTGTCACGGGTCCTCTGAAATGACCAGTGGCCTGTGAACTGCTGCTGGAAGCTTTCCTTCACTCTTTGTTCTCTGTCCCCCTGCTCCAGGCTGCTCTGCAGTGGGAGGGCTGCGGCAGCCTCTGCAGGCTGACCCTGGCCTTTGACTTGTGTGGACAGGGGCCAGAGGGCTGACAGCCCATGGACCAGGTACAGTGAGGCCGGGACCGGGGCCTCTGTGGACACACAGCCTCCCCCAGGCACTCAGCAGTGACCCCCATGGGGTCAGGAGGAAGGGGACCCACTGAGCCAGGGCCCACGCATCACCCCTACGTACCAAACACGAAGTTGTCGGGCCTGAAGATCTGGCCGAAGGGTCCAGACCTGACGGAGTCCATGGTGCCCGGCTCCAGGTCCACCAGGATGGCCCGAGGCACATACTTGTTACCTGCGGGGACACAGCAGGACTCAGACCTGGCGCTTGCAGAGCAATCAGACAACGCCCTGCTCTCCGTGCCCCTCCAGGCAGAGCTCATCCCAGAAAATTCCAGCAAGACGCAAAGAGATTAGAGGAGGTTTCTGCTCTACAAAGGGAGGTGAGGGCCTGCCCGGTCATGACCCGAATGCAGGGAACTTCAGGGGCTCTGAGGGTATTTCTGAGCAGCTGACATTTAAATGCATGCAGGGAACATTTCTTTGTCGTGTGTGTGTTCCTGCTACACTGGGGCTGCCAGAGAACAGAACACAGGAGAGGGGGCCGAGCACGAGGCAGTCCTCACCAGCAGCCTCATTGTAGTACACGTTGATTCTCTCCAGCTGCAAGTCACTGTCTCCATGGTAACTGCCAGTGGGGTCGATGCCATGCTCATCGCTGATGACTTCCCAAAACTGGAGACAGAGAAAGAAGCACGTGATGGTCTGGCATCCTAGGTATCAGCACGATGGCCCTTCCCCTCCTCTCCTGTCCTTGGAACAGTGGCAGTGTGGGCAGACAGGCAGGCAGGCCCGCAGCTGCCACCCTGCTCCTCCAGCAGCTTCTGCAGAGGGGCTCGGGGATGCGCAGAGCATCAGCTATATCAGCAGACAGATTGGGAAGTGGGGAGGGGCCCTGGAAGAGGAGGGAGGGCATGGCTGCAGATGCTCGGGAGGCTGGGCCCCCAGGCAGGGCTGGGCGTCAGCATCCCAGCGGATGGACGGGTCCTGCCCAGGACAGGTGGACCCCGCCCTGCGGCTGCCTGCAGAGATCGCCCAGTCCTGGCACAAACCCGACCGGGCCCTCCAAGCAGCACCGCGTTAGGCGCGGGCATCCCCCGGGCTCCTGGGTCACTGACTGCAGAGGCGGAATGGGGGGGTGAGGGGCACAGTGCAGCGTGCGTCTGCGGCAGCAAAGGCGGGGGGCGGGTGGGCAATATGGCGGTTGTGAAAGAGACCACGTCCTTGTGCGGGCGCCCGCCCACACCCGGGCACCCGGACCGCGGGGCCTCGCCCACTGCGGCGGCTCGGCCCGGGGCTGCCACCTGCCGCCGCGCCCACGGCAGTCAGACTCCGGCGTCACCCGCCACCCCGTCTGGATGGTGCACCCCGTCTGTCGGACCCAGCAGAACCCTCCAGAGCATCTGTCACCCAATGACACTGCAGTTTTTTCATTCGCAATGAAGACAATATACGCAAAATAAATTCCGCAGGAGGCACGGGATTTTCACGACCAAAGCCCCCACCCAAATCTCAGAGTCTAATCTACGGGGAGGTACCAACCGCGTCCCTCACAAGGGCCGGGGCCGGGGCCGTCATTAAAGACCCACAGCTGCGTAGCCCTGAGCATCAGTGCGGGCTGTGAGGCGCCCGGCCCCGCCCCGCCCTGCGGCCGCGCTCCTCCCGGGGGTCAGCTCCCTACCGGGTCCCACTGCGGCCGCGCCGCGCACCCTGGGGACCCGCCACCCCGTCTCTGTCCCTCCGGGGTCCCCGTCCTCGGGCCCTGCCGACCCTCCCCGCCCCCTCCTGGTCCCACACCCTGGGGACACGCCGCCCCCTCTCTGTCCCTCCGGGGTTCCCACCCGCGGCCCCCTCCCCGCCCCCTCCTTGGTCTTCACCCTGGGGACCCGCCGCCCCCTCTCCGTCCCTCCGGGACCCCCGCCCTCTGGCCCCGCCGCCCCCTCCCCGGTCCCTCTCCGGCCCCAGGCGCACCCTGGGGCCCCGCCGCCCCTTCTCTGTCCCTCCGGGGCCCCCGCCCTCGGGCCCCGCCGCCACCCTCGGCCCCGCGCGCCGCGCCCACCTTGGCGCCGATCTGGTTGCCGCACTGGCCCGCCTGGATGTGCACGATCTCGCGCATGGTGCCGGCTGTGGAGCGGGTGGAGGCGCGGGCCTGGACGGAGCGCGGACCGGCGGACTGGCGCAGACCCCGCCGCCGCCCGGGCCGCGTCTTTTAAGGCGGGGGCCCCGCCCCTGTGACGTCACGGCGGGGGCGGCGCGGGGACTGCGGCACCGCGAGGGGGAGCCGGGGCGCGGCGCGAGGTGCGGGCGGCCGGCCGCCGTGCGCGCGGGGTCCCGGTGGGGCGCGTTCCCGTCCCCGGGCCTGTCCCGGCCATTGGCCTCCGGCTCTTTCTTCCCGGGGAGGGGGCACGGCGGCTGTAAGCGCCGGGAGGGGCTGCAGGGCGGGGGGAGTGGGGGTCCCTGGCCGGGGCTGAGGATGGCCGTCTCGGTGGGGGGCTGCTGGGGGGCCCTTTCGCCCCTGCCCACGTTAGGAAGGTGCTCAGTTGGGGAGGAACTAGGAAAAGTCGCTGGGCGCTGGCTGTCCTGTCAAGGCCGCTTAATGCGGAAAATTCCATGTGTGTGTCCCCACGGCCTCCTTACAAAGCTCGACAGGCGAGAATTTGTCTGTGTGTGTGCGTGCGTGTGCGTGTGCGTGTGTGTCTGTGTGTCTCCCCATGGCCTCCTTACGGAGCTTGACGTGTGTGTGTGTGTGTGTGTGTCTGTGTGTGTGTGTGTGTGTCCCCATGGCCTCCTTACGGAGCTTGACCTGTGTGTCTGTCTGTGTCTGTCTGTGTCTGTGTGTGTGTCTGTGTGTGGGGGGTGGCGCTTGTGTCTCCTGCCTCCTGCGTGTTATGTTGCCTCATCCCCGTGCCCTCCTTATGGAGGTGGGCGTCCTGCTCCAGGTCAGCAGCCACGTGTGGCCGCTGAGCCCAGGGAGTCTGCGTTGAGATGTGCTTTGATGTGAATGCTCATCCGGTTCCATGGACTCAGGAAATTAAAAGAAAGGAAAAGATTCCATCACTAATTTTGTATATTGATTACTGATCAATATAATATCTTGGATATATTTTTGAAGTTAATTTCACTTGTTTCTGTTTTTAATGACCGCTACACTCATGGCGACTACCGGAAACTTTTCAATGGCCTCCGTGGCTCACCGCGCATTTCCACAGTTCTGGAGTAAGCATTATTACCATCCCAAGTTAACAGCTTCAGAAAGGAGGCTCATAGCTGAGCAGCCACAAGCTTGTAAGTGAAGGCATGGTTTCTTTCTACAAAGAAAAAGGGCAGGGGGGTTTTAAAGGCTTGGCCAGGACGACGTTAAGACCCAGCCTTCATTGTTCCTCAGGACCGTCCTGACCTGGGGGCCAGGGCAGCAGAGACCAGGGACTGCTTCTTTTCCTCTCTGGGGCCAGTTCCTCCAGCTTTAAAGTGGTAATTACAGGTGCCCTGCAGCCAGCTTTGTGAGTAGGAAATGAGAGGCTCTATATGAAAGCGGGTCGAGTTTATGGAGCAAAAAGGCCGCTGTAAAAGCCAGGGTGATGCTGTCGTTACAAATATTAAGCCCATTTGCCATGTTAATGGCGGGCAAAGTCATGGCTCTGTCACCCCTGCTCCAGGAAGCCAGTCCTCAGGGTCCCGCCCTGCCCAGGCAGGTGCCTGGTGCCCCCTTGGGGGAGGGGCGTCTGCGGGGCACCCACCATTCAGCCCCCCCTGGCTGGTACTGCACCCACATGCCGAGGGCGTGGCCTCCACCTTCTCACGAGCGCTGACCCCAGCTTCCGTGCCCTGGGCTCTTCACAACCAGGGGGACCTTTCCAAAACCTGGCAGAGGACAGGCCTGCTCCCCATAGCTTCTGCGATCGCTTGGTTCCCAGAAGGTTTCTGGAGATGGCTGCCTCTCGGCCTTTGTTGTTTCATTCAAGGTGGGGGCTGGGAGCCAAGCAGATGAGACCTAGAAGGGCTGGTGCTGGGTAACAGGTGGGCATCTCCTGCGAGGGGTGGCCCACTCTCCTGCATCGTAGTCAGGCAGTTAAGCGGTCATCTGAGTGCTCAGGCCCCCGTACGGAAACCTGGAAACTGGCTTCATTACACTGTGAAGACGAGAGAGGGTGTCTGGGAGCAGTGAGTGAGTGGCAGCGCTGCTTCCAGCAGGCCCAGGCTGTGGGCGTCCCTGGCAGCAAAGGCTGTCTCCCCCGCACCCAGCGTGCCCCCGGCCCGCCTGTCCCAGCCCCGCCCATGTCTGAGCCGGGCAGTCAGAGGCGCACCAGTGCAGAAAGGACGCCTGCCCGACCGCAGGTGACTCACCCGGGGACTCCGTGCCAGCTGGAGTCGGCCATGTGGACACGGCACCCAAGAGACTGCAGGAGGAAGTGGGGCCCGCTGAGCCTCCCCCCCGCCGGGACGGGCTTTGACGAGGCCTTGGGAGAAGGTGGCTTCTCCCCACGTCTTCCTGTGTTAGAGAAGAAGGGCTCCTCTGGGCCTGGACAGGGCGACGGGGGCGGGGAGCCAACCTCCT
Organism: Bubalus bubalis; assembly: GCF_019923935.1. NCBI lineage: Eukaryota > Metazoa > Chordata > Mammalia > Artiodactyla > Bovidae > Bubalus > Bubalus bubalis. The sequence continues at coordinate 1,830,427 of NC_059158.1, forward strand.
CCAGCCCCAAGTCGGTTCCTGTCTTGGGCTGATGTCACCGGTGTTCGAGCCGCCCTCACCCCTAAGGCCCTTCGGGTGACAAGACAAAACTCAGGCGGGGAGGGAAGATGCGAACTCCCTGCGCTAGGCTGGGCGTGCGTCTTCCTAAAAGCTCTGCCTTCCCCTGCTGCTCCCGCCTCCCTGCGAGCCTTTCAGCGGACCTGCCCTCATCCCTGGTCCTGTGACAGCGGCCACTGCCCTTGGCGGGCGCATCAGTAAGGGACAGACGTGGTCCAGGGGAAATGTATGTCAAGCATCAGCTTCCTCTGTAGAAGAACGAGAACCCGAGAGCCATCGGGCAGGAGAAGCGTCTCAGTTATTCTGGAACAGTCTCTCTCACCCTCTTTGTGACCTCAGAGGAGGCCCAGGAGACCAGCTCCTCAATAACAGCCCTGTCTGCTCCTTTATACACACACATTCAGGTTTTTAATAAAAGTGTCTCTTTATGAAGATGGAGGAATTTTGCTTAAATCATTTGAAGTACGATTGCCTAAAACATAGAGTCTGAACCCCAGTTTGAAGATAGTCAGCTCAACCGAAGTTTATAAATTTTTGAAGAATAATAATTTGGAGTCAATGTATAATAATGTTTTTCAACTACTTTCTGGAATGTTTCATGTCCCGGTATGAATTATTTTTACTAGAATTGTCAATCTGGTCCTTTCTTAACTGAAAAAAATATATAGTATAATGTGTGTGTGTAATATGCATACACATTATATATGTTATTGTGGTAAGGATGTCTTTCATATGCACATATTTTCTGAGTATAAAACTTTAAAGTTTATAAAATGCTAAACAGAAGTATGTCTTCCCACTCTCCTCTAGTTCTATTTTTGATGTTTGATGTTTTCCTTTTTCCCTCCTTTCATGGGTTATTTAGATATTTTTGTTCCTTTTCATCATGGTTTCAATCATTTTTGCCTTGGACATTAAGAATGAAAAATACTGTTATTTTTACACTATGACTTAAATGAGACATAGACCCACAAATTATCAAATACATGTTATCTTCTTGCAACTGCTACCATTTTCCCTGTAACCTAGCATCCCTGGATCATACTAAGTTCTCTGAACAAACTCTGCTTCCTATGGCCAAGGCTATTCACGTGACCGGGCTGAATGTCCCCCCGCTCAGCCCGCCCCTACATTCCCTGAGGGGTTAACGCCACAGGCCCACATGGTTGGAGTGGGTGCGGATCCTGACTCCACCGCTTGCCCGCTGTGTGACCTAGGGCAAGGCGCTTAGCCTCTGTGTGCCTCAGCTGTACCATCTGTAAAGTGGGGGTAAGTGTTCTATCAGCTGCTGACATGCGCATCGCTGTTCCCTCTTCCAGGGAGCTCTTCCCTGTAAATCGGGGCTCAGTGCTGGTGCCCCGGGTCCGTGATGCCCCCTCCTTCGTGCCTCACAGTACACTGTCTCACCTCCATGCTGCCGTCCTGGCCCCTAGTCCACGAAGCTGCCCACAGCCAGGAAGGGGCCGTGGGAAGGGGAGCCGCAGAGCTCCTAAGTGAGCTGACGCCCCACTGAGGGTCTGGAGGTCAGCTGGGGTCCCAGCACCGTGCAGGACGGTTCTGAGCCTGAGCACCCTGAGAGCAGGGCACAGACTGGGCTGGAGGCTAGGACCCAAGAGAGCTGTTCCCGCCACTTCCCAGCTTCCTGGCCCCCTCACACCTGTCTTCTGAAGGCAGGATTTCTTGCACCAAAATCTGAATGGCCAGAGACTTGGGGTGAGGCCAGCCTACTGATGACCACCGGGCCAAGCAGGGCACGGAAAGGGTGCTGGTCACTTTCCCGGAAGCTCCAGGGCTCAAGCTTTGCTGTTTCTCTTTTAGGGCAAACGTGGAAAGATTGCCGTCGATGTTCCCCTCCCCGAGGTGAGGAAGCCAGGAGTTCCCGTGGAGCCTCGGACTGTCTTCTGCTGCAAGTGTGCAGGGCAGAGGTGGAGCAAGTGGGCTGGCATCCAGCCAGCTGCCCGGTCCACTTCCCCACCACCACACTCTGCCCTCCAGGGACTCCCTGGCTCGCCAGCGCCCCCTCCCCACTGCCAGGACTCTCACCTGTGACAGAGGAACCCCCCTGCTATCCCCCCACCTGTGGTCTGCACAGCTTGCTCTAGAATAGTCTTTGCAGTGGGAGCAACAACAACCTACCACCCAACTTGTAAAATCCACCAAGGAAGATGTGACTAAAACATGAAGCGCCTTTTTAACTATAAAAATCACACCGAGGCACATTTTAAAAGTGTTTATTGGGCCTTTGAGCATTCGAGCTATGGAAGAACACGACCTGCCCTCCTGATGCAGCGGGCAGCACGTCCATCTGTCTCACAACCTGAAGGTCTAAAGTTCTGGAAAAATCCAGGTCCCAGGGCCTTGTCAGCTGCGCAGCCAGGAGTCTGGAGAGAAACCCCAGATCGTCTCCTGTTCACGGTGCCCGTCTTTGCTGACCAAGTCCCAGACATACTTGATCTGATCGTGAAGGAATATTTCTACTTGTTTATAATCTGTTTTTATCTATGCCTGATTGTCATGTGCTAGAAAAACAGTAATGAGGATCATTTCAAACACAGGGTGGATTAATTTTGTTAAATTTATTCTTCAATTATACAAACTTTGCTGCACACTCTTAGGCTGATGCTGTGCACCTTGCTGCTGGTGTTCTCTTGTTTTTCTTAATTAGAAGAAATATCTGTTAGGTTCACTCTTTTATCAGCAAGGCCAGTCTACCACTGGGCACTCTAAGCGTAGCCCTTGCTGGTTTTCAGGACCTAAGAAAATGAGCGGTAGGGCTGACAAGGCCAAAATATGAAGAGAAACCTGCAATAGTGAAATTAACACATGTTTAATTAAATTAAACCTACATCGATTAGCCAAATGCGGCTTAGCATTTACAGCGTAACACAAATTACAATGAAGTAAACATTTTACGAGATAGAAATTTAAATATTTTTGATATGATGTGAGTGGTGCCTCCAGAAGCAGGAGTATTTTCTATCTACAAAACTCTTAAATTGGCTTCACCCATCCCTCACAAGCAGTATCGCTGTCTGGATACAAAGAAATAATTTAAACCTTTTTGGTAAGGAGAAGGGAGAAGGAGGTTAAAGAAGATGGAGACGGATAGGAAAGGGGTGGTCCGAGAAGGTTTAACAGAGCCGTGAATTCTGCCAGGGAGGGAAGCACGCGTGTGCACCGGCCGCGGAGGAAACCAGAGGTCCTGGGCCAGTCCTTTCCCCGCGCTGGCCAGCAGGGGGCGGCTGGCCGAGGCCCGCCTGGTTGCTGAGTGTTCGGGAAGGAGGCGTGAATTACAGGACCGGCAGGCAGCCAGCACTTCTGTGTGCTGGGCGTCCACAGTCAGGCTTCTGTTAACTCATGGGAGGCGTGAATACCGTGCAGGTTCTCAGCTGACTCTGAAAACTGGGTAGTTTTATAAGTCACGTGGCATTTGGGTCCCCCTGAGATGACATCAAAGCTGTATATTGTCACCCTGCTTATTTAACTTCTATGCAGAGTATATCATGAGAAACGCTAGGCTGGAAGAAGCACAAGCTGGAATCAAGATCGCCGGGAGAAATATCAATAACCTCAGATATGCAGATGACACCACCCTTATGGCAGAAAGTGAAGAGGAACTAAAAAACCTCTTGACGAAAGTGAAAGTGGAGAGTGAAAAAGTTGGCTTAAAGCTCAACATTCAGAAAACGAAGATCATGGCATCTGGTCCCATCACTTCATGGGAAATAGATGGGGAAACAGTGTCAGACTTTATTTTTCTGGGCTCCAAAATCACTGCAGATGGTGACTGCAGCCATGAAATTAAAAGACGCTTACTCCTTGGAAGGAAAGTTATGACCAACCTAGATAGCATAGTGAAAAGCAGAGACACTACTTTGCCAACAAAGGTCCGTCTAGTCAAGTCTATGGTTTTTCCAGTGGTCATGTATGGATGCGAGAGTTGGACTGTGAAGAAAGCTGAGCACCGAAGAATTGATGCTTTTGAACTGTGGTGTTGGAGAAGACTCTTGAGAGTCCCTTGGACTGCAAGGAGGTCCAAACCAGTCCATCCTAAAGGAGATCAGTCCTGGGATTTCTTTGGAAGGACTGATGCTAAAGCTGAAACTCCAATACTTTGGCCACCTGATGCGAAGAGCTGACTCATTGGAAAAGACTCTGATGCTGGGAGGGATTGGAGGCAGGAGGAGAAGGGGACAACAGAGGATGAGATGGCTGGATGGCATCACTGACTCGATGGACATGAGTTTGAGTGAACTCCGGGAGTTGCGATGGACAGGGAGGCCTGGCATGCTGCAATTCATGGGGTCGCAAAGAGCCGGACATGACTGAGCGACTGAACTGAACTGAACTGAGATGCCGGGACCGAGGTCAGAGGAATGAAGTAAGGCTGGGGTGCAGGCCGAGGCTGGCCCTGGTGGGGAGCACAGAAGCCCACAAGTCAGCTGCAGGTCCACCAGAGACAATGCTCGCATGGGTCCAGACCTTGTATCCAGCCTCACTGCCGGGCTGGGAGGACGGGCTGGGAAAGCAGAACCAGGAAGCTCAGCAGTGAGTGTGAGTGGGGCCTCCCCCTGCAGGGCTGCTGCTGCTCCCAGTCCAGCCTTTCTTTGGGAGACAGAAATTTTCATTCCGACTTCCTGCACTTGCAGACTTAAACCACTGAGTCGGAGCCAGTCGAGGGAAGTTGCAAGGGTGACTCAGCTTCCTTTTTCACTTTTCCCACCTCTTGGGACTCTTCCACCAACTTGAGCACACAGTCCCCACCGCTCATGAAAATCGGGGCCCAGGAGATATCTTAATACCAGTCAAAGGCGGCCTTACTCTGATAAGCAAGTGGGTTAACTCCTCCAAGCCATGACCCCAGAGAGGCACCGACCCCTGTGGTCACAGGGATCTGAAAATCCAACATGCACAGTGAAAGGCGCCCATACACTGGCCTGTCTTGGCCCCGTGCGGGACTCCTGACAAGCCACGGAGCCTGTCCTGATGGACTAAGGCCCAGAGAGACGAAGTCTTGCCCAAAGCCACACAGCAGGTAAACAGAAAACCACATCCTCGGAGCACAGGTCCAGGTGTCGGAACCAGAGCATCCAGAGGCCGCGTCTGCTCACTCCCCAGCTGCCCACTGGTGGCAGGCAGAACGCTAGGGCCCAAGGCTCGCCGGCCCGGGCTGCACGCACCTGTGCCCAGCTGTTCAATGAAGCCCCAATGTCAGTGCAGCGGGAAGGGGCTCCGCAGGTGTCAGGAAGGGCCTGGATCCGTTCCCCTTGAAATCAGGAGCTCACCTGACTTGAGGAAGGGCAGGCCTTCCCTAATCACGCGAGCCCCCCAAGGAGGGAATTTTCTCCAGCTGGTGGCAGAAGCCTCCGTGGAGACCTTCTGCAGACTGCCATGCAGGGGGCCTCGTGGTGGGGTCGGCAGGCACCTCGGAGCCCAGAACGGCCTCCGGCCAATAGGGAGCTCAGAGCCAGGACTTTAAGGAACCGCACAGATGACCTCCTGGGGGGCCGCGAGGGCCCTGAGCTGGGGATGGAGCGGCCGGGATGGTCAGCTGTGCACAGCCCTGGGCAGAGGGCCTGCCGTGCCCTGCTTGACGTCGTGAGCGTGTCACGGAGGCCACCTCTCTGGGCCGGGAGCAGCGTGTCACACACTCTGCAGTAGAAGAGTGCACACTGCCTCCCCTTGGGTCTGAGGTCAGTCCCCCGGGCCTGAGGCGAGGATTGTGTTAGTGTTTAATTATAATATGCTGTTTTTAAATATCTAGTTTATTTATTGAAGTGTCACTGATTTATAGCATCGCTTCAGGTGTATAGCAAGCTGTTTTCTATAGCGGCTGCACCAACTTACATTCCCATCAGCAGGGTACAGGATTTCCCATTTCTCCACAGCCTCTCCGGCATTTATTATTTGTAGACTTTTTGATGATGCCATTCTGACCAGTGAGAGGTGATACCGCCTGCATTTTTCTAGTAATTAATGATGTTAAGCATCTTTTCCTGTGCCTGTTGGCCATCTGTATACCTTCTTTGGAGAAATGTCTCTTTAGATTTTCTGCCCATTTTTTGATTGAGTTGTATTTTTTGTTGTTTGTTTTTTTGATGTTGAGCTATAAGAGAGATTATATATTTTGGAAATTAACCCCTTGTCAATTATATTATTTGCATATATTTTCTTCCAGTCCGTAGATTGTCTTTTCATTTTGTTTATGGGTTCCTTTGCTGTGAAAAAGCTTTTAAGCTTGATTAGGTCCCATTTGTTTGTTTTTCCTTTCATTTCTATTGCCTTGGGAGACCTAAGAAAATATTTCTACGATTTACGTCAGAGAATGTTTTGCCTGTGTTCTCATCTAGGAGTTTTATGGTGTCGCGTCTCACATTTGAGCCTTTAAGCCGTTTTGAGTTTACCTGGTGAGTGATGTGAGGGATTGTGCTGACTTCATTGATTTATACGCGGTTGCCAAGCTTTCCCTGGAGAAGGCACTGGCACCCCACTCCAGTACTCTTGCCTGGAAAATCCCATGGACGGAGGAGCCTGGTGGGCTGCAGTCCATGGGGTCGCTAAGAGTCGGACATGACTGAGCAACTTCACTTTCACTTTTCACCTTCATGCATTGGAGAAGGCAATGGCAACCCACTCCAGTGTTCTTGCCTGGAGAATCCCAGGGACGGGGGAGCCTGGTGGGCTGCCGTCTGTGGGGTCACACACAGTCGGATGCAACTGAAGCGACTTAGCAGCAGCAGCAGCCAAGCTTTCCCAGAACCACCTGCTGAAGAGACTGTCCTGACTCCGTCGTATATTCTTTCCTCTTTTGTTGGGGGCTAACTGACTGTAGGAGAGGGGATTTATTTCTGGGCCTGCGACGAGGATTTGAGTGGAAGTTTGTTGGGTGCTGATCCCAGGCAGTGGGGCCTGAGCGGGGAAGGAAGGAAGCTGAGTTCCTCCCGGGGTCTGAGAGCCCCTCACCTGGGCTTCCCCGCCCCGAGTCAAGGTAAGTGGCTCAGTCATGTCCAACCTTTGCGACCGCATGGACTATACAGTCCATGGAATTCTCTAGGCCAGAATACTGGAGTGGGTAGCCTTTCCCTTCTTCAGGGGATCTTCCTGACCCAGGGATTGAACCCAGGTCTCCCACATTGCAGGTGGATTCTTTACCAGCTGAGCCACAAGGGAAGCCCAAGAATAGTGGAGTGGGTAGCCCATCCCTTCTCCAGTGGATCTTCCTGACCCAGAAATGGAACCAGGGACTCCTGCATTGCAGGCAGATTCTTTACCAACTGAGCTATCAGGGAGGCCCGAGTCTGGGAAGCTGGGTTCTTAAGTCCCCAGCGTGTCCTTGGCTGGTCCTCCTTCCAGAGGGACATATGAGGGGGCCTGAAGGGACGGTGTCAGCTGCAGGGATGCTCGTTAGGACTCTCCCCCCGTCGGGTGACATGAGCCATGGAGCCCGGGGTCCTGGTTCGGCCCCTAAGCTGGGGGCCCTGCTCCTCATGCTCATCAGACCCTCGCCGTTTTCATACCACCCAGGAGTTCTCTTCACTGAACAAACAAGTCCACACTGTCCCGGACCCAGGACCCAGGACGCCGGGTCCTTCACTGTTTGGGTGTGGGGGACCCTGGGTCGATGGTTCTGGTCGAGAGCTGTAACGAGCCTGTGCTCCGGCCGCGTCAGCCTCCTGGCGGCCGCCTCACTCTGCTGACTCACGTGAGGCTGTGTCTTTGTGGAGAGGCACCGTGCCCTTCCTGCCTCACTGCTCCTAGAGCTGGGACGACAGGGGAAGGCGTTACATGACTGCCTGAGCCCGGACCTGGTTCTGAAGGAAGGGCCCCGTGTTCATGGCCAGTTTGCTCAGGCCTTTGTTCAGTATCTAAAACCCTTAAATCAGCTGCAAGCAGATGGAAGGGTGGAGGCGCCTGTGGTCAGAGGGCCAGCTCAGCTTCTGCTCACAACCTGCGCCTTTGGCCTCGGCTCCTTGAAGGGCTTGCCTGTTGTCACCGGTACTCCGAAATGACTGGTGGCCTGTGAACTGCTGCTGAAAGCTTTCCTTTACTCTTTGTTCTGCTCTGCAGTGGGAGGGCTGCGGCAGCCTCTGCAGGCTGACCCTGGCCTTTGAGTTGTGTGGACAGGGGCCAGAGGGCTGACAGCCCATGGACCAGGTACAATGAGGCCAGGACCGGGGCCTCTGTGGACACACAGCCTCCCCCAGGCACTCAGCAGTGACCCCCACGGGGTCAGGAGGAAGGGGACCCACTGAGCCAGGGCCCACGCATCACCCCTACGTACCAAACACGAAGTTGTCGGGCCTGAAGATCTGGCCGAAGGGTCCAGGCCTGACAGAGTCCATGGTGCCCGGCTCCAGGTCCACCAGGATGGCCCGAGGCACATACTTGTTACCTGCGGGGACACAGCAGGACTCAGACCTGGCGCTTGCAGAGCAATCAGACAACGCCCTGCTCTCCGGCCTCTATGGGCAGAGCTCATCCCAGAAAATTCCAGCAAGATGCAAAGAGCAGATTAGAGGAGGTTTCTGCTCTACAAAGGGAGGTGAGGGCCTGCCCGGTCATGACCCGAATGCAGGGAACTTCAGGGGCTCTGAGGGTATTTCTGAGCAGCTGACATTTAAATGCATGCAGGGAACATTTCTTTGTCGTGTGTGTGTGTTCCTGCTACACTGGGGCTGCCAGAGAACAGAACACAGGAGAGGGGGCCGAGCACGAGGCAGTCCTCACCAGCAGCCTCGTTGTAGTACACGTTGATTCTCTCCAGCTGCAAGTCACTGTCTCCATGGTAACTGCCAGTGGGGTCGATGCCATGCTCATCGCTGATGACTTCCCAAAACTGGAGACAGAGAAAGAAGTACGTGATGGTCTGGCATCCTAGGTATCAGCACGATGGCCCTTCCCTTCCTCTCCTGTCCTTGGAACAGTGGCAGTGTGGGCAGACAGGCAGGGAGCCGCAGACAGTCCCGCAGCTGCCACCCTGCTCCTCCAGCAGCTTCTGCGGAGCCATGTCAGGGAGACAGACTGGGAAGCTGGGAGGGGCCCTGGAGGAAGAGGAGAGGGGCACAGCTGCGGTTGCTCAGGAGGCTGGGCCCACAGGCAGAGCTGAGCGTCAGCATCTCAGCGGATGGACGGTCACCTCTGGGGGCAGTGGCCAGAGCTGGGACCACTCCAGGGAGCAAGGCAGGGAGAGCAAGCCAGTGTAAAATCAGCTGGCTGTGGCAGGAAAGTGTTCTCTGACGTTAGCAGCCCAGCAGCCTGAACCGTCAAGGGTACCGTCTTCACCTGGGCGCTTGTTTCAGCCTGCGGCCCGTGCAGGGAGGCCAGCCACTGTCTGGTAAGACATGGGCAGCTGTGAAGACCTACCCGTTGCTCCTGCTGGTTCATACAGATCCAGTCTGTGGTCAGACGCTCCGAGGGACGAGTTACGGTCAGTGTGAGGTTGATATGGGTTGATTGGTTTTCAGGGCTGGGAGGACTTCCAGTTTCTTGTTGGCCCTGTTGTCATCTGCTGAGCAAGTTCCTAAACCGATGCTGTTAGAGGGTCTTAGAGACTGGGGCTTTCACCAGAGGTGTGCTCAGGAATGTTATTTTAACAAATATTCTAGGTAAATTAGGGAGGAAAACACAGGAAGGGAGCTGTTGAGAAGACTCTGAGATATTGGGCCTGAAGCATATTTCAAAGGCAGAGTGAGAAGGACAGTGGCGATGTGATGATCTCTCAGTTTGCAGGAAGTGCTTCGGGCGGTGGCACAGACATGTATGAGAACGCCCGCATGCTCGTTACTCCTGACCTCTGCTCCAGGGCCCCTGTGGTCAGCCGGGACCACGTCCAGTGCCGGCCAGCTGTGGAGGGCCGTTTGCTGAGTCCCTGGAGTCTCTGGTGATGACGTGAATGTCTGGTGAGATTGTCCTCTGTGCTGGTCGCGTCCTGAAGCAGAGTGTGTGGAAGGTGTGGGCTTCTGGCACTCGGCTGAGTGGCTCCAGACACGGGTGTTCACGTGAGAGCCCCCAGAGCCCTTAGTCTCTCTCTTAAAATCATTTTATTTGGTGCTACACCAGGTCTTAGCTGTGGCATGGGAACTCTTGGTCATGGCCTGTGGGATTTGGTTCCCTGACTAGGGACCGAACCTGGGCCCCCTGCACTAGGAGCCTGCAGTCTTAGCCGCTGGACCACCAGACAAGTCCGCAGATCCCTTAGTCTCTTGTTCCAAAGCTTCTTGAGAACCTGGCAAAGAAGGAAGGTCGAAGCCTGTTCCTGCGGCCTGATTCTGCACGTCGGCTCATAGCTGTAGTGTGCTTGAGTTCCACAAAGACGGCCACAGAGAGCTTTCCAGTTGTCTAGTGCCTGGGAACCGAAATCAGAGGTTAACAGTGGTCCTGCTGATAAAAGAAGGCCGTTTGGTTAAAGATTAGGTAAGGGCCAATAAAGAAGATCGGCGGAGTGACAGGGTCTGTTCCATGTACAGGCATGGTCTTCCCTGTGTTGGCCATGCCCTGCCTGAGGGAAGACCTTGTAGAACCAAGAGGTCGTATGGCCCAAACCTGGCCCCACGTCCCAGATCCTAGGGTGTCTGAGTTTCCTGCCCCAGCTGCTCCAGGCCCACTTCCAGCCTCTCCCCCGGGGTCTCCCTGAGGGCAAGTGATTGAACTTAGTGCGAAAGGAGACCTGCAGCATGTGGTGAGGGTATGACGGGGTCGGGTGTGTGGGCAGGGCCATCCTCAAATGTGCCCAAGAGGCGCTCTGAGCGCAGGACTCAGGTGAGCGCCCGGGCCGGCCGTTCTCCGTGCCCGTTGTCACACATGGATGCATGTCCCGACCCCATGGGACGACCACAGAGACGGCGCCAGGTCCTTCTCCAGGCTCGGCCCTTTGCCCGCTCCCCTTGGCTGATTTCAGTCTACGTCCTTTCCCTATAAACAAACAGAACTGGGAGCGCAACAGCATTCAGCCAGTTCCGCGAGTCCTCCCGGTGAACCGTCCAGCCTAAGAACTGTCTTAGGGACCTCTGCCCCTGCAGTTGGGATCAGAAGTAAGACTAGTCCTGGAGACCATTGCCTCTGACCTCACGGTTGGCCCAGAGGCTTCACGGTTGGTGCCGGCAGTGGCATTTGCTCGAGTGCCCCTGACTCAGTAAAAGGTAAGAGGAGGTGACAGGGTGCGGGTGATGAACCTGTGGTTCCTAGGGGGCCACAGGTCAGCTAGGGTGTGGAACTGGAGCCATGCTGCCGTTAGCTATTGGAGGTCAAAGTCACCAAGGGAATTTTGAAATGATGGCCCCAGCTCCCAAGGAGCCCGCTCCCTGGACACCTAAGAAAATGCAGAGTAACAGGCGACTGTCTGTCCCTGGGCGGTCCCTGGGTGGTGGCTGTCTGTAATGAACGAAGTGAAGGCAGCGTGTTAGGATGGAGCTTGAACTGAGCCAAGCTTGCGTTCAGGCTGCCCTGAACTGACACAGGGATGCCACCGAGGGGGATAGTCAAGGCAAGGCACAGATAGCCAAGATCCATGAGACTCCAGGGTAAGTCCAGTGGGGTTCAAATCTGGGAGCAGTTGTTAGTGGATAAATAAAGCAGACACCAATGGGATCAGAACGAAGGTCTTCCTGTGGCGCTCTCTGAAGTCGGGGGTCCCATGGGAGCCCCTGCCGGTCCCCCCACCTTGAGGGCCTTCAGTCTTCTGGAGGTGGACCAGTTCTGGAACATTTGAGGAGCCCCTGGGCCCTGCAGCTGCCTGGGTTTTGCTGCAGAAACCGCTCTATTGACCAGGAGAGCGGCCTGGTTTGTGGCTGGCATACTGCCTGGAGAGCAGCCACCCTTATTGAAGGAGGTAGAAAGCAGTCAGCTCAGTGGACTGGAATGCAAGCTATTTGCCTCTGTGTTTGGGCTTTCAATGACTCATAGGTTGTGGGCAATGGCCTGGCCCTGAGGCCAGGCAGATGGGCAGTGAAGACTGGGCTGTTAAAGGGGTGCCCGCATGGGGCACAGCCTTGTGGAAGCCGGTCTGGGGATCTGAGAGGTGCATTGACATGGGGCCCTTCTCTGCCACAAGAAGAACTCGTTCTGGGATTGGGAGGGGCTGGAGTTGGCAAGTGGCCCCTTCGGGGCGGCCTCTGGGGTCCATGGACTCGGTGGACGTGTGGGCACCACAGCCGCGCAGAGAAGGGCCGGCTCAAGACCTGTTTGTCTTGAGGCTGGTACAGTCTGCTCACAGAAGGACCGAGGGAGCAGGTGGCCGGGGTGGTGGCTGCAGGGAGAGACGCTGTCCACAGCCGTCAGGTACGGCAGGTCTGACTTTGAGCGCCAGCCGTCTCTAGCGGGGTTTGTGGCTGGAGCTGTGGGTCACGAGGCGCCAGGAGTGACCTCCCAGGAACCGGAGGCCCAAGGCCTGGGCGTGCAGGAGGAGCCGGCACTAGAGGCTGTGTGTGGACGGCGGGTGGCCAGGCCGCAGGAAGAACTCGGAGTGTCGTCTCCACTGGCAGCGCTGCGTGCGTGCCATCACACGTCGATGCGGGGGTCAGCGTGACGCGGGGAGAGGACGACTCAGGCCTCTGCTGGGGCCTCCTGGACGCCTCCCTGAGCTGCTCCTCCCTTGCCTGATTTTAACCCACGCCCTTTCCCTGCAATAGACCATAAGCAGAGTATAACAGCTTGTAGTGAGTTCTCTGAGTCCTTCCGGCGAATTACCGAGACTGAGGGTGGATCGGGGACCCCCTCAAGCTTGTGCCGAAGTGAGGGCGGTCTTCTGTGTGGATCTAGGACCCCCAAACCTTGTAGTCAGCCCTCTTGAATGCAGGGGTAGGTCGGTAGGTAGGTCGCTCAGTTGTGTCTGACTCTTTGCAACGCCATGAACTATAGCCCACCAGGCTCCTCTGTCCACGGGATTTTCCAGGCAAGAATACTGAAATGGGTTGCCATTTCCTTCGCTAGGGGATCTTCCCAACCCAGGGATCAAACCTGTGTCTGTTGTCAAGAGGCGTCTCCTGCACTGCAGGTGGATTCTTTATCACTGAGCTGTGGGGGAAGCCTTATTCAGGGGACATGTTGAGCATTTACTCTGAAGCTGAAACCACCAGGCTTCTCCTCGGTTCTTGGAGTGGGGAGCAGGATATGGGTGAGGGTATTGTGGGGAATATGGTCATCTCGGGAAGAAAGCCCTAACAGAGTGATTATTTTGCCATCTTATGCTATGTAAACCCCCAAAATTTGATTAAGACAAAGCATTTATTATTAAGCACAGATGCGAGGGCTGGGTGAGTGCATTTTTTCTAGGACCAGCCTCTCTGGGGCTCCATGTCCCGGGCAGCTTTCTGAGGGCCAGTGGTGGGTAGGTGTGTTGGTCCAGTGAAGGACTCACCATCCATCTGGCTGTTGGCTTGAAGTCATCCATCAGGTTAGTCATGCTCCTGCATGTGGTGGCCCAAGGTCCCCCGCGGTGGAGAGGGCAGGCCCCCGTGCACAGGCCTCTCTTCACGTTCATCGCCTAAGCTGCTGCTCTATCAGATCTGCACCCCAGTTATTCAGTGATGCCTGCTGAGTGGGCATAGAAGGAGGAGAAGATCCACACTGAACGCCCCCGTGTCTTCCAGCCAGCCAAGGCGCTTACACACACGTGCGCACACACATGTGAGGTAGATCAGATCTCCCCTTCGGGCACAGGGAAACTGCTGCAGAGGGGTAAGAAGATGGCCGAGAATCACACAGCACCAGCTAAAGAAATCAGCTGCTGCGTCTCCTGCTGCCTGCCTGCACGTTTCCTTGAGCTCCGCATCCATGCTGTTTCCTAGGAAACCATCACACGGCACACAGGACTGTCTGCATGAAAGAAGGGGGTGGTCCATCAGGGTCCACGCTTTCCCTCTTTTCCTGCATCAGTGACGCTGCGGCCCTTTGTCAGGGCGTTAATGTGGCGAAAACAGAATGCCCAGAGCTTGCCGCTGGGATTACATTTCCAGCGAGATGTTTGTGCTCACTGAAGGACCAGGTTCACGGAGCCTCTCTCCGGTCAGAGCAGTGAGCCCTTTTCTGTTTGTTCCCCACCTCCCCCCGCCTCTCCCTTTCCCGCAGGCTCTCTGTCTTCACGGCAGGCTCCCTTCAAGGTACTGCAGCCTGAGAACCCCTACTCCAGGAGCCTGTGCCCTTGACCCCAGGCCCTCTTCCCCATGGGCAGAGGCTCTGCAAAGCCCGTCCTACCCTGCCCTTCTCGTGACCGCGACAGGGTCTGGGGCCAGCGAGCGTCTGTGCCGTGGGGCCCGGCCAACCTGGGGCTCTGTCTTCGTCATCGTCTGCCCCACGGTGGTCCCTGCGGGCAGCTGCGGGGACCTCAGGAGTCTGACCCCTGCCCTGACCCCGAGGCAGGCTTGGGGAGGAGGGCTTGGGCGAGGGGCAGGAGCCAGAGCAGACCCTTCTCCCCACCTGCAGTGGTTTGATCTCGCTGCCTCCAGAGCATCTCCTGCGCTTTTCTGAGAAGCTGAAGTGCATTTGCTGTTACGAGCAGCTCTCTTCTCACATAAATATTAATGAAAGGCAAGCTCCCGCACGTTGCTGCTGGGAGCCATTTTTCGTGGCAGGGTCTTGTGCAGGAATGAGTCGGAATGCCTGAGTCCAGTCCCGTGATGTTCGATTGACATCTTCACCAGCCGTTGGAAACACCCACAGCTGCAGCTGGGCCCCGGGCGGGATGGGCAGGCGTCAGCCTGGCCCTGGGTGGTCCGCAGGCTCAGGGCCGTGGCCTCTGTGAGAAGGTGCCTGCATCAGGGGTCTGAGCTGCTGGGAGAAGGTGCCTGGCGCTTCTCTGGACGGTGTCCTCCCCAAGTCAGGCTTTTCATCCTGGACAGCAAGGGGCAGAGCAGGGGCGGGGCTCGGTGCCCGGCCGCCAAACTGGCACCAGGTCCAGCTGGCGCACAACCCCTGAGTGATGCAGCGGGATGCTAGGGGGTCCTGTGCATTAACGACATGCTTCCTGGGTGTGGGAGCAGCTTTGCGGCCCTGGGAGAGGGTGTCTTTGTCCTCAGAAGCTGTGCTCTGACTCAGCGTTGTGACGTCCGTGGTCTACATTCAAATAATTCACCCAAAGCACATACACACACACACACACACACACACACACACACGTCAAGGCTACACAACGGGCAAAATGTTAATGGCTGTTGAAATTTGAGGACGACATGTTGGCTGCTATTCTTTCAACTTGTAGGTTTCAAGTTTTATTTTATAAATAAGTTACTTTAAGGACCAATGATTAGTTCTGGGGCTTCCCTGGTAGCTCAGTGATATAGAATCCACCTGCAATTCAGGAGATGCCTTTTGCACAGGAGACGTGGGTTCACTCCCTGGGTCGGGAATATCCCCTGGAGAACGGAATGGCCACTCACTCCAGTATTCTTGCCTGCAAAATCCCATGGACAGAGGAGCCTGGCGGGCTACAATCCATGGGGGAGCAAAAGAGTTGGACATGACAAGCAGCTAAACAACAGTGAAACATGAAACAGATTTCCTCGTAACGGGCCTAGAGTGACACCCTAGGAAAAGTGGTGGTTTCTTACTGTTTTGGTGACTTCCTCCTTATTAAGGAAGAAGAGTCCAGACAGGATGCACTCTGGTGAGAACTCTGCCTTCAAACCCAGCCGTGAGAAATGCGGCTCACAGAGCGGGCTGGGGAGTTCTATTTTTATCGTGGGCTTTCTTGTCCTTGCATTTTCAATGCTTAATTGTTTTCTTCTTTCAAAAGAGCGTTTGTATCCACTGGCTGTCCTGCAGCAGGCAGAGTGGGGAGTGGTGTCTGGAGACTGCCCGAGAGTGGAGGGCGAGTCTTCCAGTTCTCCTCGTGGCTCTGCTTGTATCGCCTCGAGGAAACAACTCCATCAACCGAACACATGCGGAACTGCTGCACAGCTGGCCACCGGCACATAACTCATGAACCATTTTAAAAAGCAAGTATCCTCTGTTTTGATGCTCATGCAGAGATGAGTGCCTGGCTCAGAAGGGTAAATGCACAACGGATCTGCCTCTCCTCCTGGACTGTGAGGTTCGTAAGGGCAGGACCGTGTCTGTCTTATTAATATGTGATCCCCACTGCCCAGCACTATAAATATTCACCCATAAATAAACGAATAAAGAAGTGAAAACAGGAGAAAGAGATGTGATGATATCTGAATCTACAACAGCCAAGGATTATGCAAATCCGTAATACCTTTGTTTTCATGATTTATCATGTTTGTAGCAGATGGATGTGCCGTGCTCCAGGGGAGGAGCTTAGGTAATGACACAGCACCATCGTATGTAAGTCTGTGCTGTTGAGGAAGGATCAGACACTCATTAAAAGAAAAAAGAGGAAGACGCTCTTGCTTTAGCATGGTGAGATTTGAGGCAGCCTTCTTTATCCCGTGTTCCATCTGGTTTTTAATAAAAGTGACTTATAAATGCTGATGACCCCCGCAGGCGTGCAAACCAAAGCTGTTTAACAGAAAAGAAATAGAACATGGAGAACTACGAGCCTCGGCCTGTGTGGGATCTAGATCCTAAGATGTGCCGGTTGACCTTATGAGACTATCAGGAGAGAGAAGAGAGAGGCCGGAAGTACAGAGTCCTGAGGACACTCAGCCTGATGCCTGGCCTTGGCTCCAGCAGCTGCTGATGGGATGAGCAGGAGGGTGTGCGCATGAGAGCAGACTGCGGTGTCCATGCGAACAGCGCACGCTCGTGAAAAGGCAGGAGGGTGTGTGCGTTAGAGCGGACTGCAGTGTCCGTGTGAGCAGCGCACGCTCATGAAAAGGCAAAAGGGTGTGTGCGTTAGAGCAGACTGCAGTGTCCTTGCGAACAGCGCACGCTCGTGGAAAGGCAGGAGGGCCACTTGAACGAGAGGAGCTCCTTCCTTATGTGGATCTGTTTAGTGCTGGACAAACTGTAAACCTCAGTTTAAGGGTAAAAACAGTGGCACCCATGTCTGTGCCATGGGTTCCTCCTCAGACCCTACAGTGTTCTATTTTGTGAACGTTAATTGCACATCATTCAAAAGCACTGTGGTGCAGTCGAAAATAATGCTCCCAACAACATACAAATGATACTTATCCTCAGTGATAATTAGGAAATAGAAGTAAAATGATCACTATACATCCTTTTTCTTCAGGGTGGCAAAATTTTTGAATTTGTCCATTGTTAGAGAAGATGAATTTTTAGCACATAAATTAAAATGTACATTTATTAAAATTTTTAAAATGTCCTAAGTTTTCTAAAAGTCAACCTTAAATTCTATCTCAAGAGCCCCCTGTTTTTTTGGCTGGAACAACCACCTCAACTTAGTCAGTGTGGGTTCATCTTTGTCAATTCAGAAGCCCATCTGTCAACTCGGGGTTTCACCCTCCCCTCTCCTCCCCAAGGCTGGTTCTAAGTTAGAGGCGGTGGATGTGATACCAGAGCATCCGAGAGAGGGGCTCTCACCCCCTTCACCATCATCCACCGGAGCTCACACCTCTCGGTACCCGCACCCCCTGTCGTCTCCCAGGAGAGAGTTGGTGCTGACTCACCCTGCCTGGCCCCGTTGAGATGGTTCTCTGGGTGTGTGCGCTGTATGGGTCCCCTTGACTGGACCATGGCGGGCCCAGATGGTTGGTAGCTGTGATTCCAGGAGGGTCTGTAGTGGTGATCCTGGGTGAGGTTGGCACTTGAATCAGCAAACCTAGTGAAGCAGTTGCTTTTCCCAGTGTGCTGGGCATCCCCTGATGCATTGAGGCCCGAGTAGAACAGAAAGACGGAAGAAGGAGAACCTGCTGTCTCTGCCTGACTGTTTGAGCTGGAGCCTCAGTCTTCCGCCCTCAGCCTGGGACACTCACCACCCACTCTCCAGATTCTCAGGCCTCGGGGCTCAGACTGCAGCCACCTCAGTGGCTCCCCTGCTCCCGGAGCTTGTGGATGGAGGGTGGTGGGGCTTCCCCGGCTCCCAGTTCCTGCTGACCAATCTCTTTGTTGGTTCTGTTTCTCTGGAGGATGCCCGCTAATACACCTGCTGTCTACACAATGTCGCTTTGGTTCCCCTGGCCCTCTCCCTGCTGATCGTGCCCCTCCCAGGACAGACACTGACGCTTCCTGAAGCTCTCTTACAATGTTCTGGGGCCCAGCGAGGTTGCTGGGGCCTCTCAGGGGCTCTCAGGTCTGGACATGCATCTGCTGTTTCTCCTCTCCTGCTGGCACGTAAACTGGTGGAGGGAATGTGGTCAGTTCGCAACTTCCCAGGGCCCAAGACAGAAGCTGGTGTTGATTTCTGACTTGAGAAGCCACCCGGGAGTTCATCAGCTAAGATGCTTTTGGCTGCAAGAAACAGAAGCTCCAGCTGAAAGTAGCTTTCCTATTAAGAGGCTTATTACCTTGTATAACAAGAATATCAGAGCCGCAGTTCTCCAAGTGTGGTCTAGTGAGCCCCGGGAGGTCCCTAAAACCCCTCCAGGGCACTTGCATCATCAAAATCATTCATTCCAAGTGCAGGACAGACCAGCGGATTTTAATGTAATGGAGGAGAAGTCAGCAGTTACTTACAAAAAGTTTATTACAAAAAGGTTCTGTCAATTTTTGACACAGTCACACTTGTTTAAGTCTTTTGCTGCTTCTGTGACAGCCTGGCAGAGCTGAGCGGCTGTGACAGAAACTGCATGGCCTGCAAAGGGGAAAACATTTACTACCTGGCCCTCGGTGCTGTGCTAAGTCATCCCAGTTGTGTCCGACTCTGCGACCCTGTGGACTGTAGCCCCTCAGGCTCCTCTGTCCATGGGGTTTCCCAGGCAAGAATACCGGAGTGGGTGGCCATTTCCTCCTCAAGGGGCTCTCCCCGACCCAAGAATCGAACCTGCATCTGCCTCCTGCACGGGCAGCAGGTCCTTCACCGCTGCTGCCAGCTGGGAAGCCCATCTGGCCCTTTAATAGAGCATAAAACATTTTTGGAGATAATCTTAGATTCTACATCAGAAATAACCTTTGAAGAACTACCAATTATTAAGTTTTTGGTGTATGTCAAAGAAAAATATCCCTAGTTATCTGAGCAGGAGGGTGTGAATGGAGGATTTCAAGAAAAGCGCGAGAAAATAAAATATTTTCCAAAATCCTTTTCCCATGGAAAGAACGGACTTTTCTTTTTCAAAAGCAATTTAATGGCAAAAGTGAAATGGTTACAAAGCTGCCAAATGAGAAAGGATCAGCTGTTCCAGACAGGAGATGAAGCAAGACAGAGCTTGTTTCAGAAGCCGCAGAGCATCTGAACTGCCTTTTCACCTCATCAGCCCGAAGCTGAGGGCTTCCAGGGAGAAGTGGATCTGAGGTCCCGAGCGGGCCCCTCTGGTGTGGGTGGGCTGCCTGCCCCATCCCCACCTCTGCCTGCCCGCGCCCTTGTCCTGACAGCTGGGCTGGACAAGGATGATGCCCGGGCCCCTGGAGCATTTTTAGTCCTCAGCCGTCTCTAACCCGGGCAGGGCAGCCAGGGCGAAGGGCCTGGCAGCAGGGCACCTCCACGGGCATCTCCACAGGCAGGAGTCCCTGCCAGGGGGCGGGGAGCTCACGCCCAAACCCGGCTCAGCAAAAAGGCGTTGACGGCTGACGATGTTTTCCCACACTCGGCACCCAGCCTCTTTCCGTGGAGGCACTTACTGAGCATCTGTTCAGTGAGTGAAGAAAGGGAAGAAAAGCATTATTTAAAAAAATTTTTATATTAAATAAAACTTTTTTTAAAAAAAGGCTGTACCATGCAGCATGCAGGGTCTTAGTTCCTTGACCAGGGCTTGAACTGGTGTCCCCTGCATTGGGAGCACAGAGTCTTAACCACTGGATAGCCAAGGAAGCCCAGAAAAGCATCATTTCGGACAGGCTTCGTGGGCTGGCAGCGAAAACGGTAGACTACGGACCCTCCAGGCCGGGGGCTGTGGGAACTCCGCTCGGGCGTTAGAGGCTCCGCGGCCCCTTGTTTTATCCTGTGTTCACATCTGATGCCGCAAAGAAAACCTTTATCCCGGGCCCTCTGGAGCTAGACCTCAAGCCCACCGACATCGCCCACATGCCTGCCCCTCCCAGGCCAGCGGCTCAGCAGCACATCCCTGGGCGCTGGCTAGAGAGGTCTGACTTCAGGCCCCACCCCAGACAGCCTGAGTCAGAGTCGGCCTTTCCCAAGGTCCCCGGGGCAGAGCAGGGTCTGGTCCCTGTGCTGGGTCATCAGGACGACCCGGGAGGGAAGCTAGCAGCCTGAGACCCCACTGCCTGGGGACAGACTTGCAGCCACATTAACTGGAATCTGGGGTTTTCTCTCCAGACCCCAGTCATTTCACAGGGTGCAGGCTTACACTTTGGGAGAGGTTCCAGAGGGTGTCCACAGCCCCCTCCTCAGTCTCCAAGGAGTCGCCAGCTCCTGCTTGCTGCCCTGGGCACCGGCCATGCCTCCTGAGAGGGGGACGGGGCTTCCCTCAAAGGGTGCTGAGTTCAGGAGGTGCAGTTCTCACCCACTGGTAATGCTACCGGGCGCCGCAGAGCCCAGGCGTTCTTCCAGGGCTGCGTCTGCAGGTGCCCTCGGGGCAGGTGTGAGGCCTGTGCCTACTTCAGGGGCAGCGGTGACCGTCCTGACTCCCAGCCCCTGTGTGCCCCTCCTCTGCTCGGCAGCCTCGCACCGTGCCTGCTGCGGGCGGGCTCCCACGGGGCCGATGTGGGGCTGACGCGGGGTGGGCCTCTCTCACACCATCTTCCTCTGGCTTCAGGGCTCCCTTCCGAGCCCCCGGATCTGCAGGGAGACGTCACAGATGGACCGAGGAGATGCTACTTGTCCCCGGGGATGCCCACACCTCCCACATCTCTTTACAATCTCTAACGTAAGCTTTGCACAGCTGGATGACGGGTTCTACACGAGGAGACAAAAGTTCACTGTTATGAACAGAAGCAAGGCGCACATGCGGTGCTGCCCACAAGGTGGCTCTGGGTGGGGCCAGGCGGATGGCAGCCTCTGCCCTCGCCCCGGGCCAGCACACAGCACCCGCTGGCCTTTCAGGAGGGACGTCCAGACAAAGGGGCATGATGCGAACTGCAGGAGGGAGGAGAGTCAGGAATGTAGACAGCACAGTGCAGCTTTTTCTGCAGAAGGATGGAAAACTACAGTGGGGTGTCTCCCCCGAAGAGAAGGAGCTAGAATCTGCAGCAAGCCCAGCTGTCCTGCCTCCTCCCAGAGACCTGTCAGGATTGCCAGCGGGGAGAGGAAAACAGATCAAGACAAAGGAGATCCAGCTGACGAGGATGGTGAGCAGCGCCCAGCTCCATGAAGGGGGCGCGCTAATTACACAGCCGCCTTTTCCTTAATAACAGCGTGCCTGTTTGAAGAGCTGTTGTTCAAACCAGACCATCATCCTCCTACAAGAACCCTGGTTCTCATTAATATGTGAATCACAGCAGACCTTCCGGTCTGAGGGGATGTGCATGTTGCTGTTCTGTGGAAGCTGGCCTGATTTCAAACCAGGGAGGCAGCGTGACTGTCTCCATAGCATCTGCCTGGGCTGTGTTTGCTTCTCTCCGCCCCGACTCCCAGCCCCACCCCGGCTTGGAAACTCCTTGAAGGCTGGGGTGTGTTCGCTCGTTTGGGTTCTCAG